>NC_052057.2:89312352-89657352 GCF_903992535.2 Arvicola amphibius
ACTGCATTTATGATTTAAACTTTATTTTGATACTAAAGGATCTCTTATTCAAGAATTATAATTTTTAATGTTCAAACTTAACGGGTATAAAATTGTAAAATCCTAATCTTATACAAGATACCAACATGTCTATCTGAGGGGTCCCTGGCCGTGGTACCAGGATCTTTCCCCGGTACATGAGCTATCTCTCTTTGGAGCCCATTCCCTATGATTGGATGCCATGTTCATCCCTAATGCAAGGGGGAGGGGCTTGGTCCTGACTTAATGTGTCAGCTTTGTTGACTCCCCATGGGAAGCCTTACCCTATAGGAAGAGTGGAGTGGGGGAGTGGGCTGGGAGAGAGACAATGGGGTGTGGGAGGGAAAACTGTGGTTGGAATGTAAAATGAAATTTTAAAAAACAAAATGAACAAAAGCCATCATCTTGTTGTAAACTGTTAAGGACAACTAAGATAATCAAGTGAACGATCAGTTCTCAGAACAAATGAATTCATTTACAGAGACAGGCTTTGGCGGAGAGACCAGTTTCTTTCTCCTGTCTTATAGTATCCTGTGTGTGTTGTCAAAACTAAGCCTAAGGCAAGTAAAGCAAAAAATAAACTAAAAGTTAACTTAAAGCTTGTTTAATGTGAAATAATATTCAAAATCAGGCATATAAAACTTGGCTCTGAAATAGTGACTGCTTTAGTAAAATAGGCTAAATTTATAATAGACTTACATGGCAGGAAGCCCCCTAGCTCAAGTCATTCCCTTTGATGGAGCACCATCACATCAGAGTAAGCTGCAAGACAAGCATGCATGGGAAATAAGACCTGCCAGAAGTCTGCTACTTCTGCCCCTGGCTGTGTAGACCTGAGTGCATCTGTCTGTGAAGGCGTGACCAGCTCTAGTCTTGCAGGCCTGACCAAAAAATAGCTTCCTTATCTATAGATAAATTACTCCTCATGTCTCACATGACAGGGGGATGGGTTCTCTTGCCCATTGGAGGATCTGAGAGTCTGTAACCACATCCTCAATGTCTCAAACAACAGAGAGGTAAATAGCAACTACTCTGCCTTTGATGTCTTGCTAACTGGCCTATGAAGATGCTGAGAACAGGGAACCTTGTCCCTAAGCTACCACCCATCTGGTATGGGATCTGCATGCTATTTCAATTCATCATGCCCTTTACCCTGACATTCAGTTCTTCTCTTAGAAAAAGCTGATTCCAGGGCCCACACCCTACCACCCATGTTGCCTGACTAAAGGAGGCTGCCAGATACTATGCTATTAAACTCACAGCTTTGGAAAGCTATTCAGAACATCCAAGCTGTGTCTTTGACAGGTGATTTTGTATCTGTAGAGTCAACAAATGATTATATTAGGTGATATCCCAAGTACTCAGGTTCTTCAGGAGGAGATGACTTAGATAAAGGAGGCTATGTCTAATCTGGGCTCATCTAGTCTCTGCACAGATAGACAGCTCCAGCACCAGTATGGTGTGGGATTCCCCTCTGTATGTTATGAATATGTTTTATTAGTTATTAAAGAAGCTGTTTCAGCCAATGGCTTAGTAGATTAAAGCCAGGCAGGAAGTCCGAACAGAGATATAGAGAGAAAGTAGGCGGAGTCAATGAGATGCCATGTAGCTGCTGAAGGAAAAAGATGTCAGCCACCAACCAGAATCTTAGCAGTGGCCACAGCCTCACGGTGACTCACAGATTAAAAGAAATGCATTAAGATGTAAGAGTTAGCTAGAAATGTGCATAAGCTATTGGCCAAAAAAAATGTATAGTTTCTGTGTCATTATTCAGGTTTGGGCAGCTGGGAAATGAATGAGCAGTCTCCAACTGACTACAAAATGGTGCCCACACATTTGTGGCTAACCTGCATGGGCAGCCACACATTTTGGGTCTGGGTGCTGTTATGCCCACTTGGTATTAGGAGGAAAGTAGCTGAGAGCATGCCTGACACTCAGCACCCACACCTGGGCAAGCAGCTGTATCAGTCTGCTAGGCATGCACAAACAGGAAAGCATGTCAGAGTCCTGCTGCCATACATAGTTGATGTAGAAAGTCCTGTATATGTGTTGCTTTTATTGGTTAATGAATGAAGAAACTGCCTTGGCCTGTTGATAAGACAGAGTAGAACTAGGTAGAAAAAACTATCCCAAATCCTGGGAGAAAGAAGGCAGAGTCAAGAGAAGCCATGAAGCCCCACCAGAGACAGACACTGGAGGGAACCTTGCAGGCAACCCACAGCCACGTGGTGATATACAGATTAATGAAGATGGGCTAATTTAAAATATAAGAGTTATCCAGAAACATGCTTAAGCTATTGGCCAAACAGGATTTCAAATAATATAGTTTCTGTGTGGTTATTTTGGGAGTCTGGGCAGCCAGGAAATGAACAAGCAGCTACCTACAAAACATAGTGACATTTCCATGCCCCACAGCTCACTACATGGCAGATTTAGCTTTTACTCAGGCAAAAAGGGTTCATGTGCTGCATGGTACTTCCCAGAGTTGAGGTGGTGAGCACGGCTCCCACCCAGCAGTCCAAGAGCTGGTAGTAAAGTACCCCTACCACATGGAAAGGCCAAGAGAGGTGGAGCCAGTATCCAGGGCTGCCGCAAACACACTGCTTATCATTTTAAAATGCTCCTTGTCGGGAAAGGATTTCAGATACACAATAGGACAGATTCAGACATAAAAGACCTCTAAACGAGAAACAGTGTGTTTTAAATATATATGTAGGTTCAGGGGAGAAAGAGAAAAGAGAATTGGCAGTAATAATAAAAAGAGTACAGAGTCATAGATTAAAGGAGTAAAGAAAATAAGCCATGTAAAAATAGAATATACACAGAGTCTGGATTATGCATATTGTGGGCTTTTTTTTAATTTTTTTGACTGCAGAGAGACATTTGATTCTGGGGGCTACTAAGCTAAACCAACATATTTATTTTAATGGTATCTTGACTTCAAATTTTGAGTCTAAGGATATGTTACTTTGAAAAGGCAGTTCTGCTTTTGTTTCCACAGAAGATGAGAACCTGTAGATTCCTTGCAGGCTAATATGGTTTGATGGAACAAGGCCACTGAAAGGTCTCCATGAACCCTAAAAATACTTTGCTCAACAAAAAGCAGGAAGTAGTTTGGAGAAAACTATACCCAAATTTCCAAAATAATTGTCTATAAATGTTTGCTTTTGTTTAAAAGGGGTTAGGTATAAATTGTTAATGGTCACAGTCAATCTCTTTTTTAAAAAACAGAAGGGATATATAATATAGAAATATATACTTTGCATTGGTATAGATCTTGGTTCATTGATAGAAATTTAAGGTAAATTTTGTTATATGTATTTCCATTCTTGTTTAAGGTATTATGTTTAGACAGCTCATTTAAAATGTAATGTATCATTAAAATTATAGATTAATAGTTAGTCAGCTATAACTTGTAGTCATGTAGGTTTTCTAGTTATATAGAGATAGATATATTAGATAGATAATTTTCAATACTTCAAAGACCTACAGAATATGGCATTTAAAATGTTTTAAGAACTTAGACTTTTCTCAACAGTGAGACTTGTCTGCTTCTGGCAGCACCAATTACTTCAGAGAGGTTGATGGGCATTGAAGAAACTCCTTATGGAATTTGCCTTCAATGGGACAAGACTAGCCTTCTGGGCAAGAAACTGCTCTTGCCTGGACTGTTTGATGGTATTCTGTATAAACTGGACATGCAAGATCCACAGAAAAGTGACTGTTGAACATTTCAAAAGATAAGATGGTCCTTCAGGGTCCCTGCTTCACAGAAGAAACTGCCAGACATTCCGCAGGACACAGAAGAAAGCTACTGAAAAACTTCCAAGATAGGTGAAAAAGCCTTTCAAATTTCCTGCTTCATGGAAAAGTCTGCCAGATACTATGGGCCTGTAGGCTGAAGATGGATGCCCCAATGTTAAAGATGAACTTTGGATGTCTCTGTCAATTCTAAAGTTTTGGAAGTTGTTTACAATGCACTTCCTGTTTTCTTAAGTAATATTATATCCTTCTGGGGTCTTTAAAGAGTTGAACAGATAATTATAGTTTTTCTTAGTTATGGTAAAAGATAAATTATATATGAAACTTTAGACTCACAAAGATAGGATAGATGATATTTTCCTTAATTTGCCAAATGTAAATGAATTAAATAGTGTAACTAAAATTCTTTCTTGATACCTATTTTGTTATACGTACTTTTACTATGTTAAATTAAACTTTCCTTTTTACTTAGACAGGAAAGGGGATATGATGTGGGATTCCCCTCTGTATGCTATGAATTTGTTTTATTATCATTGGTTATTAAAGGAGCTGTTTCAGCCAATGGCTTAGTAGAGTAAAGCCAGGTGGGAAATCCAAACAGATATAGAGAAAGTAGGCAGAGTCAATGAGAGGCCAAGTATTTGCCAAAGGGGAAAGATGCCAGCTGCCAATCAGAATCTTTTTGGTGGGTTATAGCTTCGTGGTGATTCACAGATTAATAGAAATGGGTTAATTTAAGATGTAAAAGTTAGCTAGAAATATGCATAAGCTATTTGTCAAACAGTGTTGTAGTTAATATAGTTTCTGTGTCATTATTTGTCTGGGCAGTTGGGAAATGAATGAGCAGTCTCCGTCTACACCAGTACCTATATTCCTCTCTGGCCTTGAAGCCTATAAAGAGGATACAAGCTTTGGAAATGTATTTTTGGAGGTTTTCTTAGAAATTCCAAAAGCCAATGTTTGTTAACTCTCAATTAATTTGGTTATCTAATTTTATAAATTATGGCTCTAGACAATCAATCAATTTTTAAATAGAATGATGTTAAGTAATATGCTTACTGATGTCAATGTGTAGTAACCTACTGTTTTGCCCATTGACAAAAGGACAAAAGAGTTGGCTTTAGACTTCTTGGCTAATTCAGTCCATATTATGCATAAATTATGACAGATTTGACACAACTGACTGCTTTTATCCTTCATCTGAGTGTATGGAATAAGAATGTAGAGTTTTTTTAAGGTCTGTTAATAGGGTAAATTTTAGAAAAGTATTCTAGTTGTTCAGTGTAAAATTTGTAAAATGAATCATCTACCCTTGACCTGGGAGTTGTGGACTTGGGTAATGACTTAGGGTATTCTAGAGTACTCTAGAGAAGTACCCCTTGAAGAGAAAGCAAAGCAGTTGCTTTCTCTGGGAGTATTTTTAAATTGAAAATTAAAAATAATTTCTTTGGGGGGAATATAACTTAGAATTAAATTATCTCTTTACATAATCTAACAATGTAAAAATATTTACTATTTATAGATACAATAATCCAAGCTAAATATGTATATTAAGTCATTTTTCAAATAATGGATATGGTCATTTAAGATAATAGTCCCAGTTTTTTAAATTTCACCTTACCAAATTGTTTCTAACCAAAACAATTTTTACTTGAGATACTGTGCTTTTGTTCATTAGATAATAGCTGATATTGTTAAGATTTTAAACAAACATAGAAAGTTCATCACGTGTGAAAGCAAGAAATAGAATTTAGATACTTTCTGTTCAAATACATTTCTTAGATGCTGACTTTAGCTGACGTCTTTTACAAAGCTTCTTGTCCTTGTTCCTTATGCAGGGGCCTGATGTAACAAACAGCTGATTATAAGTTCCATATCTGCCTACAGAACTCTGGTGCATGGCCCAGACGGCTGTACAGTCGCATTTAATTCAGGCTAATCTTGATGTAAAAGTTTTCCTCATGCAACTTTGTCTCTTAATGTTCCCCACAAAGTTATATTGTTCTGAAACTTTGCCAACTGTTTTATCATGGCCCTTTGGGTGGACCCTCTTCTAAGGCACTCTAATTATTTCTCCCCTCATTGCCCTTCTGCAAGCCCAATAGTTAGAGAGATCAACGCCTCGAAACCCCAGAAGCAGTTTAGGTGGCCTCTCAAGGGGACTAATGGGCATGGGCCATCCAACTCTGGCCTCTTCTTGCCACTTTGGACATTGTTTTGGGGACTCAGAACTAAAACATCTGGCCTGAAGCATCAATTAATCAGCTCAGATGAGACTTACGATCTGTCAGCACCAGCTTGATTCGGTGACCACTGCAGTGCTCCCCCATGAGGAAGGACGAGCTCTGACTGCTGCCAAGGACGGGATGTGTGCCCTCCTCCCTCCAGCAGCTCTGCTTCCACACCAACAAATGCTAACTGGCTTGAAATGAGGTCTAAGGCAAAGGAGCCAAACAAAAATTCAATGATAAAGCTCCTCCAGTGGATGGGCTTCTGGTTGTTTCCCACTCTGGCTCCCTGCCTTGCTCCTGTTTTCCTCCTTATTATGCTCACATGTTTGTTTGCACCCCATCTTTTAAAGACTTTCCATGATGATCTTCACCCTATTCCCCGACAGTATGTCCCACAGCAGGTCCATTTGCTTCTGCTATATCTGCAAAAGGGCCTTTTAGATGCAATGGAGAGAGAGAGCAGGCTAAAAAGGACCTCATGTCCTTCACCCCTGGCCAGATTCAATTCTTTATGTTAGTTCTCCATTTCCTCCTGTGTTCTTCCTCGGATGTTCTGCAACTCCTTACTACTTCCGCCAGTACTTACTACTTCATTTCAGTGAAGCCGTCCTGGCAATGGAACTAGAACCTGAACCAACTCTATGCCCACCTCCTCCCACCAGTCCACTCCGTTTCTCCCACCTCTGTTCTCCCCTATTCCTCAACCTTCCCAGGAAATCTCTCAGTGTTGCTCTGTCACCACGTTGTCTGTCTACAGCCCTCTAACAATTATTCCCCAAGTCTCAGGAACACGGGGCAGCAATCACCTGATCCATTACAGCTGATCAAGTAAAGACTCCCACTCCCGACATGACCAGAGGACCCCTCTTCAGCAGACCCTTCCAACAAAGACCCTCAATAGAAACAAACAAGCAACAGCTACAACTCCCCTATCCTGCATTTTTATAACTTCTTGGAGTTAGAAATGAAAGTTTCCTCCTTGTGGACTATGAAAGTTGCTTCTGCCCCTTCAAGGGACTACATCCTGTCTTCTTCTGTAGGCATTGTAACCATTCATAGTCGTCAGCAGTGGATGCATGGGTAATAAACCACACAGACACACACACACACACACACACACACACACACACACACACACACACACGGTGAATAAGCACAGTGAGGCCCACAGCAAGACCATGCTTCTCTCTTCCTACCTCCACTCTTCCACAGCTGCCTTTTTACTAACCTAACAGGGCTCAGTGTACGCGCTGCAGTCCGGCGGGGTGTCAAGAGTCTGTCACATAAACCAGAGGAAGAATTTTCCACAGAAATGAATATGTTACCCAAAAGAGCATCATTGTGCCAGGTCCGCACATCTGCCTGCAGTAGGGAAATTAGAATTGGGGTCATTTTCACGGATTACATAACAAGCCTTTCTCTTGTTGGCTGTAGACTCAGTTGTTGGTTATGGCTGCTGAATGGCTAATGACATACCACATTCTGCTGTTAGCATTCTTCTTTTGTCCTTCACCAAGAATAACAGGAAAAAGCAAACAAACAAAAAAAAATAGAGAAAAGATGTAAAGGAATAAAATTAAAACCCTTTTTTCTCTCAAATCTCATTCTCAAATATTTTCAAGGGAATGTTATTAAACCTCCGAAAGTCTTACAGTATTATCCTCTATCGAATTTCAATGATGCACTAAGCACCATGCTGCTGCCTCAAGAGGCAGTGAGGTAAACATTGATTCAAGGCCGACAAAGCTTTCAGGGCCCACGGGGTAGATCTGTTCACCTTGACCAAAGGTCAGAGAGTTTGGGCCTATTCTTGCTCCTTCAAGGTTGTGACAGACAGGAGGTTTGACCCAGGGACTGGCTAACTACAGGATGCTTGGCCTGAGGTGTGGTTGATGCACGCCCTGCCTAAACAGCAGAATACTTAACTCAGGTTATAGTTGCTTGATGTTATCTCGTGGTAAAGCAGTCTTTGCCTTCTTCCCCCGTTTTTGAGATTGGGTACATAAGCATATGGAAAACGAAGACGGATTCAGTATTCACTGGGCTGCCCTCCTGACTCTATTCTGTGTCTCTATTTTTTTTCTTGTATCTCTGTTTTGTCTGCCTGCCATTTCTAATCCACACACCCCTACCCTGGAATGTATGAACCCATCAAGGCTGAACCCCAATGCAAAACCTTAAAAGAGACGTTGTTTTTAAATGTCACTGTTTCTCCCACAAGAGATGATGGTGTAGTCAATAGAGTCTAAGTGAGAAGACCTGGTTTGAGTTCATATCCCCAGGACAAACACAAAAAACAGCACTTCCTATTTGTAATCCCAGAGCTGTGGAGGCAAACCTAGTGAATTTCTAGAGCTCAATAGACAGCCAGCTAGCCGAGCTGATGAGCTCTGGATTCAGTAAGAGAGCTGCCTCCAAAACTAAGGCAGAGAGTGATCAAGGATGATACCTGGCATCAGCTTCTGGACTCCACATTGCCGCGCACAGGTCCAACACAAACCACACACACATATACACACATACACACACATTCACACACACCACACATATATACACACATACACACACATTCACACACACCACACACACATATACACACATACATACACATTCACACACATTCACACACACCACTCACACATAGATACATACCACACATACACATGCATACACCACAAACATACAAACACACAACACACACACACCACCCACACACAGACACATACCACACACATACATACACACAACACACACCATACACATACACACATATACACACATACATATGCACACCACACATATACATACATACACATATACCATACACACACATGAACATACATACACGTACCACACACATATACATACCACGCATACACACACCACACACATAAAACATACCTCATACACACACAAACACACATACCTCACACACATACACCACATCTATACACACCACGTGGATAGAAGCTATTGCTGGGACTATACTATAGCAAGTTCACTTTCTTGAGTATTCAGAACCAAAGACGACACTCTCATGTAAACAAAATGTAGTTAAGTCACAGCAGTTTGGAAAAGATGTCACAGTGTGTGTTCCTCTATCTACTGTCATTAGCCTCACATCTAAACATCGCTTTCGCTCTCCAAGTTCACAGGCTCCTGTCAAGTGGGTCACTTGGAAAGGACGGATATCAGACAAAGTGGGGCCGTGGACTGTTTGTTGTGTGTTGTGCTGTAGTACATGAAGAATTTTTTTAATGTTGGGTTGTCACAATTTGTGGGGAGGGTACATCCCACATCCACTTAACAGAGGTCAGGGATTCTGCTAAATGACCTACAATGAATGCTGAAGACAGCTCCCTAAGCCAAGAGTTATCCGACCCCAAATAGACGTCAAGCAGAGAGACAGAGAGGCCTGGTTGACGCAGGTCATCTATTTTCCCCCTGCAAGCACTCCCTGTCTGCTAATGCACTCGTGTTGACGGTCTGCACAGTTCACTAAACTCAAGGGGGAAGTGTCAGACCCTTTCAAACAGGAGGGATTCTAATTGCCCATTGTCTCTCCCCCACCCCCACCCTGGCTCATCCTTTATTCATCACGGGTGGACGCACAAGAAACAGCACATGATGCCTTTGAGCCATCAGCTCACAGAAAGGGAGGAAACAGTGTTGCTATGATCGTGCTGTCTGGGCTGCAGTCCAGTCAAAGTTGAGTATTTTCTGCACGGCATTCTCAGTGCCTTCCTTTGCCAGGCGTCATAGAGTTGAAAAACGAAATTGTCCCAGTGGAATTTGCTTCAACAGATCTCTCCATGGGAAAAAGAGTCACGAAGAACAAGATGATGGAAATTGGCTGCCTGTTAGTAAAGAGAGTAAGAACATCTGCCAGAAAAGGAAGCGGCAGAGCAGATGAGGAGGACGTGATACAAGGGTAGCTATGACAAATGAACGAGACATGTGCCAGACCAAGGTGCTGCAGTGACATCTGGAGAGAGACCGTCATCGTCCAGAATGGTCCACATTCTATCTCATAAAACTGAATCCGTTCATCACACCCTCCTGTTGCTCATCGCGCATCTATCTTTAGTTTGGCCTATCGCCATGCACATGATTGGAATCAGGACAATAGCCTGCTGCCTTCCTCTCGATGAACGAGCAACTTGGTTGCAGCTCTGAGTTCCATCTAGCCAGACAAACGCTCTCATCGTAGAACATGTTTGCTGATGAGGAGAGGGACCTATACCATCCTCAGCCAGCCAGTTCACGACTGGTGCAGTCTGTGGACTGGATACACAGCTATTTCTAACAGCTTTTCCTCCAGGAAGCTCAGCTTCCAGGCAATTTCCAAATAAACAACAGGCGTCTTTCCTCTTCCGCACTTTCTGCCTGCATGGTGTGTTTCATCCGCCTACTTGTTGATACCTTCAGAGAGGGACAGAGATACATGGCCAGGGGCTCATTTCCTGAGTAAACCTGAGCCTTGCAAGACTGAGTGTTGGAAGAGCAACCTTTGTGGTTCTGGCCATCCTCCCTGTACCAATCCTCCCTTCTCCCAACCAAATTAGGAAAATACCTGTATTCGTGGAGACTTACTACTTCGGCAAACATTTCTTTACATTTCTCTCTAGCATTATTCTTAGGACTAGCTAAGTACCCGTGCATGAAGTTCACCTGTTGATGCTCATCCTCCTAAATTCAGTCCATAGTAACATCCTGGAGGGAAGGCCTCCAAGGAATTGTTTGCCCTTTATTTCCTGGGACTTGAGGGTTTGGATCTCATCTGGAGAGCACTGATTTTGAGAAACAGCCTAGAGGGGTGGAAAGCAGCCCAATCCTGACTGGGTCCTGACTATGTAATTGGCTGCTGGGGACGCTGGGTAAGAGTGTTGATCTCTTTGGGAGATAGAGATTCTTAAGCTTCTCTATTGCTGTGCTGAGCTGAGTGAGCTTCAGTGTGCATCTCAAATGTCTACCTCAGGACCAGGGGCCCAGGACAAAGCGACTGACACCTTTTACCTTCTTCTCACCCTATGTGTGACTGAAGCTACTCTCTCTGAGAGGTGCATCTGTCTCTTGCTTTGTCCTTGTTCCTGCCTCCCTCACTCCTTCAGGTTTGCCACGAGTTTACAGACCTGATTTACTCCAGACACAGGTGGTTACTTGAAAGCTAATTAATGAATGGTGATGGAGTAAGGGGGTGAGTCCTAGGGTAGGGTGACTCACGCAAACACATCACAGGGTAACTGTCCACTTTGACAAGGTAGGTGTCACAGGCCCCTGTGTCATACTGAAGGGATTCTAGGTTCCCCTACAGATGTTCTAGGTTCCCCTACAGATGTTCTAGATTCCCCTACAATGAACTTTCTTACCTGAGAGAAGAGTATGGGTTTGAAATTCAACAAATAGAATTTTTGAAATTCTCAACAAATAGAATCTTAGTATATATACCCTTTGTGCCAGGCCTTGTTCTAGATTGTAAAAAACATAGGAATTAATTTGAAAAGGTCCCTTTTCTTATAGCACTTCCAGTCTGTGGAGAATTGGGTCGATGAACAAATAAGAAAGTGGTTCCAGAGAGTTATTAAACCTTTTGAAGACAGCAAACAAGGAATGTGATACAGAGGGATGCAGTGACGTAAAGGTACTCTAAGTCAGTGTGCTGCTAGCATGGCTAGTGAGGGCATCTCCGAGTAGGTGGTATTTCAGGTGAAAATTGGATGTAAGAAGATAGACTTTAAAAGACCCAGCAGAAAGTTTTCTACAGAGGGCACAGTCAATGTAAAGATGCCGGTACAAGAGCAGACTGGGGCCTTCCAGAGCAGAAAAATAAGTATGGGTAAAATCTGGAAATCAAAATGAAAAGGAGTATAAAATGCCATGGACCTGTAGGCAAAGGCTAACAATAGTGCTTGGAGCCAAGATGGCTCCATGGGTAGGAGAATGTTGGGAAAGCAAGGGGACCTGAGTCAGACCCTGACACACACAGAAAAGCAGGGCGTGGCCTCATTTGCCTGTTACCCCAATAGTGACAGGGGCAAGGCAGACAAAGGAACTTGCTGGCCTTGAAGTCGAGCCCAAATAGTGAGCTTCAGGGTTAGTGAAAGACTCCGTCTAAAACAAATTTAAAAAACAATAATTTGTGAAAGAAAAAGGAAGGTATGGAGTGATAGAAGACACTTAACACCCTCTTTTGACCTCCACATGTGCATATATGGGCTTATGCATCTATACATGCAATATGTGCGCCGCGCACACATACACACATTAAAACAATAATAAAATAAAAAAAATTACACTTTCTTTCCTGGTCTGACATTTATTCAAAAGCTCAAATCTGATTCAGCTATAGTTGAAAAATCCTCTGAACAGTCACATCCTAAACAAAATCTGTACAGTGGAGCTCCGAGTCCTGTCTACCTCTTCCATGTTCCCTGTTTGTGGTGTTAATGTGTAGTTTTTATTCCATTACATTCACCCTGAGGCTTCTCTGAAAACGGGAATACTCAGTCAGGGATATTTGGCCCATTCCTTGCCTGTTCTCTGAATATGGACAGCGTGGCAGGAAGGACTGTCATGCCCCAGTCCCCAGATCCATGCTAAGAAGTACAAGAGCAAAAGTACGTGTCAATTGATTTATAAAAGGTATCAATCAATTTATTAAAAGGTGCTATGAGTTTCAGAGGGCTGCTTGCTGGAGTCAAGAGATAAACTATATATACCTATTCTGGGTGTTTTTATCAACATAATACTTGTGCCTAGTAATTTGGGTGAAATAAAAACGTCTTTTGAGAGATGATAATGTTTCCGTGTCCTGTCTGATGATGAAGTATAGACATAAAAACAGATTGCCCCCTGCATCCAAGGAAGAACCTGGAGTATCAAAGAAAGGCAACAAAGCTCCAGGGACCGGATATTCATTAAAAATGCAAACTAAATGCAATAAATTGAATGTGATTGTCTTTGGGGCATTTCGCTTATGACCTCATATGTCTTGGAAAATAGTACTGCTAATGCTATAATTATTTTAAGATGGGAAATTATTTAAATTGGCTAATGAATGCAGCCCCTGACACAGGTCTGCATAAATCCGGATTGATTCCTGTGCGCTGCGGCGGGTGATGGGGGCTTGGATGCAGCTTTCGTCAGCCACATTTCACCCTAGCCCACTCTACGGCATGATGCCCTCCAACACTTGATCATCTAGAGGCCTAAGTATACCTTCCCATGCATTAGTGCAATTATTTCTGTAACTGACGTGGGTGGCTGTTATCTGTCCCTCCACCCCACCCCAAGAGTAAGTGTCTTACCTATAATCACCTGGCCTAAAAGAAATGCCATACTAACGTGAACTGAGGTGTCCTGTGGCAAGTCCTGCCTCTACCCTTTGACAGCTGTAGACTATGGGTGGGTCCTGTTCGAAGAGAGGCTCTGAGCTTCCGTTGAATGTGGAACAGTTTGCAGATGAAAGGGGTGTATGTAGAAGAGAAAGCTCCACCGTGGGACAGCCTTTGTTTATTCTTCAGTGCCTCTGCTGTTTCCTACTGGTAACTGAGCCTGCCTGGTCTTCCCGCTGTCTTCAGCATCCTCTTCAAAGGGCAGCCACTTTCACAGAGCAAAGAGAATCCAGGAGCTGCAGGTCTCACCCGGACCCTTTCAGTTTGCAGCTTCCTGCCAGGGTGCTCTTGGCCACCTCTGCGTTCTCTCTAGGAATCCTTGGCTTGTTAACCACTGCGGCTTTGCAAGCATCTGCTGGGGAAAGTGGCAAAGGCCGCATTTTTCTCCATTTCATCTTCATTAACCTTATCATTGCTATTTACAAAGCACGTTCTAAAGCATGATGGTAAACAAACTGTGAATTCTTTTATATCTTCTGAATTGTAGCTCTGACATCAATCTGAGTTAAAAGGATGGAAATATTGTAGCCAAGGGCAATGCTGAGATAATGTTAATTCCGGGAGCTAGCATGAGATTTCAATCCCGATTTCTGAACAAAGCAAGCCATGGTAAATTCTGATCGTCCTGGTCACATCGAGTGAAATCTGGAAGACTAGACCCCCTTTGTTATTTAAGATCAGTTTGGAGAAGCCAAGACTGCTGCCAATCTTGGTTACAGAGAGTGGACTGAAAACGAACAGGAAGCTGATGCCTGAATTTCTGTGGGGCTTCATAACTTTTCTCTTCTCGGAGCAATGGTTTCTAGCAGCCTCTCCTGCTCTGCCGCTGCTAAGGACCTGCTGCTTCTCTGGCATTGTCCCTTGAAGGAGGGAAGATCTGACACATACTATACCCCTGTGAGGCTTGGACAAGAATTCAGGTAGGAAGAGGATGGAAAACCCACTCATGCATGCACATATACACATGTGCACATACACACAGGAAGAAAGACGAATGTCTCTATCTGAGCAGCCCATGGAAGGGTGACGACTTCTACTCGGTATTCACATATGGCCTTGCATTGCAAGGCTGACTCTCAGTCATACTATTTTAAATAGGATTTAACTTCTAGCTCTCAGTTTACATCTCTTCCTATAACAGCTGCACAAAGGCCTGCAAAAGATCAAGCTGGCAGAAATCACAGCATGGATGGGTGAAGAGTTCTGAAGTCCCAACCAGAAGCCACAGCCAACAGACATACATACATGCTAAGGGAAGGAGAGCCAATTTTCTTTGGGAATTTGTCCCTGAGAGCCTACCCATGCTCTAGTAGATGGTCATACACCTCTACATGAAGTGAACTCAGGAGTTTTTAAGAAGATCACATGAAGCCGGTCAGTGGTGGCACACGCCTTTAATGCCAGTACGTGGGAGGCAGATGCAGGCAGATCTCTGAGTTCGATACTAAAAAAGAGATAAAAGATAAAATTAAGGGCGCAATTCTTTGTCCACATTTGCAAATATCTAAGACATTAGACTTTAAAAGGCACACTTGACTACCTCAGTTCAATAGAGAAGCAATAAATCTATAATATATTCTGAGCAACAACTGTCTCGCACTCTGACCAAACAATGTGCAAGGCTAACTTGAGCTCACACTGCTCTGGAAGGTTAGACTGTCTTTGCCAGGAAGCAGGGAAAGTATTTCCAGAAGTACAACATGCAGGATGGGGTGGCGGCCTTGAAGCCCCTCAGAAGGCATCCTGTATGCAATAGAGAGCCACTGCGGGGGATTCCACAGGAAAGGAGAGCAGTATAATTGGCATGTTAGATAGATTCCCTACTGCAACCTGACAAATGATTCTAAGAATGATAAAAAAACTGAGGAAAAGTTAGCTTGGAACCCTCTATAGTAACAGTGCATATTAGAATCATCATTGAGATATATTAAACTAGGGATTTTCTCAATTCATTCTACACTTGTAAAAACAAAATTATCCACACAGCACAGAGATTCTATTATATACTCTGCCAAAGATGCTTACTTGGGAGACAGCATCACAATAGTTCAGACAAATATGAAGAAGGCCTGGGATAGGATAATGAAAGTAGGAAAGGAAGACGTGAGAACTAACAGAGAGGCCAATTCATATAACCTCGATCATCCACTCATTCGTCCATTCGCTATGTGATGGGAACTCAGTGATGAAAAGAACTCCTTGCCTTTAGAGATTCTGGTTTCTAAACCTGAGTATAGTAGTGTATGGTGTATACTCATACACATGCATAATCACAGCACCCAGGAGGCTGAGTCAAGAGACTCAAGTTGAAAGTCATCCTGAGCTATTACAACAAGACCTTTTCTCAAAAGAAGAGGGAGAGAAACTAAGGGAAGGACTAGAGAGTTGGTCCTGCAGTTGAGAGTACTGACTGCTCTCCAGGGGACATGGTTTCAACTCCCAACACATCACACACATGGTGGCTCAGAACTGTAACCCCAGTACTAGTGGATCTAGCACCCTCTTCTGGCCTCAAGTACCAGGCACACAGTGGTGCACAGAGGTACATGCAGGTAAAACACCCAGACAAACAAATTTAAATTAAAGAAAGGAAGGAAGGGAATGGTGGGATAGGGGACAGAGAGGAAGACAGAGGGGACACGGGAGGGAACTATCTGGTGTCTGGTGGAGAATTTCTTCAACTAAACACTAACCTCTTTAGCAGCAGGAAATGCAGGAAAGACAAACACCGTGAGCCTGAGCTTTGACATGAATTTGCAGGTTCCGTGACCTGGGAAATCACAAGTGATTTTGTTTAGTCAGAATAAAAAAAATAAGTTTTTGCTGAAGAAACTTATCTTTATCTCTACCTCAAAAAGCAGAGTTTTTTTTCCAAAAGCATGATCTGTACAAAGTTAAGATAATATAAATAAATACCGGAGGCTGAAGGCATGGCTCAGGGTTAAGAGTATGCACTGCTCTTTCAGAGGATTTGAGTCTGGTTCTCTGTATCTACCCAAGGTGGGTCACAAGCGCCTGTTCTGGTTCCAGGCTCCAGAGGGATCTGATGCTTGTGGCCTTTGCAAGGCACTGCACTCATGTGCATGAACCTACACATAGACACATAATTAAAAATACTAAAAACAAATGTATCGGATAAAGATATAGAAAGAAAGTAAGCACACAGAAAACTGTAGACCAGACCATAAAGAGAAGATACTACAGCAACGTGTCCACATCTCCTCGTTCTGGTAGGAAACCAAGAAGAATGGCAAAAGCCTGATTTTGGGGGTGGGCACCAAATCTCACCAACAAAACTCATGGAGGTATCCCATACCTGTCACGGGGATGTTTTGTTTAGTGTCTCGTTACTTCTAGGACCAGTGTTCTCTAGTTTTGTGGATATTCGCCTCAAACTTTTTTATGTATTTGGGGGTACTAGATTCTAGTTATATTGTGGATCTATTATAAAAGTCACAGCATGCCTTGAGTACTAGCTGCAGAGAAATCAAGCTGGACCTCGTCCAGAGGCTTCTCCCCTGGTCAGCTGCTCTCAACATGCTAGACGGTACTGTGCATGCTGCTGAAGTAACAAAGATGTCACCAATCTTACCAAGGTGTGATCTCTGCCGACTATAATACCAAATTGCCCAAGAAGATGGGTCCATTGGTACAAAAGTAGTACAACTATTACTGAGGTAGCAAACCAAACCATGATTGTATTTGAGGTCCCCTCCACAAGAGGGAATTCATGACTAGTTCATAAATCCAGCCAAAAACCTGTAATTGAGGAAGTCACAGGCCCTAGTGGGAAATCCTGTACTGTTGCTTAGATAAATTGACTAAACAAAACTGCCTTTGAAATACCTAGGTTTGTACACACCGACAAAAGTGACACCCAGCTTTAATCAGAGAAGCCTCTCCTTGCAGCAAACAGAGGTGAATTCAGAGACTCCTGACTGGAGCGCAAATTCCAAACGGTCTTAATAATAAAAACCTGGAGCCACATATTGGAGTACATGCTGAAAGATCAGAGAGCAGAGTAGCCAGCCACTAGTTCTTACCTCTACTGAATGCTGAGACCAAATTGGCGACCCTGTCACTAGGAATCCTCAGACTGAATGTGGCGAGCTCCTGTCTCCTACTGCCTCATAGTCCTCTCTTCACCCAGTCATATCACTTCCTGTCTCCACCTCCCTAGTGCTGGATAAAAAGTGTGTGACTCCCAAGTGCTATAATTAAAGGTGTGAGTCAACACTGCCCGGCTCTCTTTCTCTTTTAGACTGGATCAATGTCGTATAGCCCAGGGTGGCCTTGAGCTCATAGAGATCTGTCTGCCTCTGTCTCTTGGGTGCTGGGATTAAAGTTGTGTGCCACCACCACCAGGCCTCTATGGCTAACTAATGTGGCTAACTCCATACTCTGATCTTAAGGCAAGCTTTGTTACAGCTCAAACAAAATATCACCACACATGGCTGTATAAGATTCTGACAATAGGTGAGAGTTGAGTGCTCTGGCCTAAGCAAGCTATTTATACCACCCAATGAGGGCTTAGGGAACACTGCAGAAGAAGGAGAGTAAGACTGTATGACACCGGGGGAAAAGGTTGTGAAATATTGTTCTAAACACAATACAGCCACGGCGATCATGAACTCAAAGCATCTGTATCTACAAAGTCAGACCCACCCAACAGTCAGCTATGGATGAGGAATGGACTCATGGTGGGGGGTTACCATACTACTTACTTCTAACCAATTCTGGGAGAGGAGAGGCCTTGTATCCAGCTGTGTACCACTGGTGAGCCTACCAGTTATTATTTCAGCCGAACCAGCATGACTGGCACTTCCAGATTCCAGGAAGTGTGGACAAGCCCTCAGGCACCTAGTTGTCTCGGAACCTTAAAAGGCCCTGCATGACCCACGTGCGGCATGGTTGCATCACCTACGTATGACACAGCTGCATGAGACCTTGTGCGCATGCCTGAGCTCCGTCATCTGCGTATGACGTAGCCTTATCATCCCCCCTGTGTGTATGCGCTAGGCAGCCTTTAAAAGCTGGAAGCGCCGTCTTCAGCCCTCCCTCCCTCTCTCTCTCCCTCTCTCCCTCTCTCCCTCTGTCTCTCTCTCTCTCTCCTCCCTCCTCCCTCCTCTCTCTTTCCCTCCTCTCTGTGTCTCTGTCTCTGCACACCCAACTTAACCAAGCCTGTACACGGCTCCTCTAATAAACTCCTAAGCAGGTTTGTTGCATGTTTCCTGCTTCCTTCTACTCGGGCCAGGTAATCTCACCACCAGTCTCTCATAGAGAGCTCCAAACCCCTAGTCACACAGAGGGCACACGGGGCAAAAATAAAATAAAAAGCCATGGATTTGGAAAACAGAATTTGTGGGAGAAAAGTAACTGATAGGGTGGGAGCCAAGAGGGAGTAGGGAAAGCAACCATAGGGCATTATATACGTGTATGAAATTGTCAAAGAATAAAATTTTCAAATGAGGTTTCCATCAGCCAATGAATGAATACCAAAAATATGCCAAATTAACACAGTGGAATATTAGTCAGCTGTAAAGAAAAGTGAAATTATAAAACTCCCAGGTTATAAATGAAGATAGAAATAATCATTATGGCTAAGGTAATCCTGACCAAGAAGAACAAATGCCACATGTTCCCTCTCATATGTGCATGTTCTATTGAAAACTGGGTCATACATAGAAGTCAGAAAACTAGAAAAGCACCATAGGGGAGACGTCAAGGAAAGGGGGCTGGAAAGCAGGTGGTACAGAAGGAGAAAGAGGAATAATAGAACCGGAAGGGTTACGGGACGTACAGGAAGGGTTATGGGATGTACGTGACGGGGGCAGGGCAGTGGAGCAAGTGTGGGGAGGGACAGCTGACACCAAAGACTTTTGTAAACGTTAGGTGGAGCTCTAGATCTCAAAGCTTCCTAAACATTTGTGTGTGTGTGTGTGTGTGTGTGTGTGTGTGTGTGTGTGTGTGGAGTTTGAATTGAGTTAACCCTGCAAGGGGAAATAAAGGAGACTGGTGCCTTTCCCAGACACCACAGAATATCAAATGCCTCGTGACATGTATGAGCTACCTCTTTTTGAGTTGTTGGTCACTAAGATCCCATAGGCCCCCTCCAAAGATCACAGGCTATTGTTTGGTTACTCTCCAGAACTTTACAATAAAGCTCTGTTGCTGAAGACACCACATGCTTGAGCCAGAGGACATTGAGGAAGCAGGGTGGTGCTGACCTGGAAGTATCATTCCTTTTGGCTAGATTTTATAGTGTTTCAAAGTTCTATTTACAATAGCAGGGAAAGAATTGTCAATCATCTTACTCCACTGTGAGCCCTGTAAACTACAATAATGACTGGCCAGGCAAGATAAGCAATGTTGGCACAAATGTTATGGGAGTAACTATTTTCTATATGATACTGTAAACTAGGCAAAAAAAAAAAAAAAATCCTCTGTGACCAGTTACATCATGGGCCCTAGAGAGAATAAAATGTCCCCTCAGTTCTTGTTTTTATGCCTATAGATTAGTGTATCACTCATCCTTCACCAGAGAAGTTTCTTTTCACCATAGAGGATGATAAATACAGAGACCTTCAATTATCAATATACAGAAAACAAGAGGCTGTGAAATTCTCAACTCTAAAGGAGATACGTATGTCACACCCCTTTCTCAATGTTCAGGGATCATCATCACAAAAGAGGAGACAGATTGTAAGAGCCAGAGGATGTAGTTGTCTGTAGTGAAACATTATTTGTTGGGCACATTGTTTGCTCACATGAACTAACAGTGGCTATGAATGCATGGATGAGACCTTCACGATAAGGATAAACACAGATGAAGGAGGAGCTTAAGAAGTCCCACCCTAACTGTGAAACTATTGGCAGCCAGTGGCTACTGGGGATGAGGAGTCACTTTTCTTCAGGGATGCGGTCCCTGAAAAACTACCTATTCTTGAGTCCTACAGCCATGCACATGTAGGTAGCACTAAGTGGACCTTTTAAAATATTAAAAGATAGCACATGAAGAGGGTAGGGGAAAATAGTGCAAGAAAGGACCAACTGAAGGGGAGGACCAACGGAAGGGAAGACCAATTGAAGGGAAGGATCAACTGAAGGGAAGGACCAATCAAAGGGGAGGACCAGTTGAAGGCAAGGATCAACTGAAAGGGAGGATCTATTGAATGGGAGGGGATGGGAGGTGAACTTGATCAAACCACATCAGATGCACTCTCAATGAAATTCTCAATGAAACTACAAATTTTATTAATAAAAATGAAAGAAGCGTTCAGACACCAGACAGATCAGAAAGTATACATGTTTTGCTCAGCAATTTGTGTTTGAATGCATAAAAGGAAAGTTTAAAAACACAAGTTTTAAAACTAAACAGTGACTATCCAGATTTGCAAGGGTTCATTTGAAAGTAAAAAGTACAGTAACCAAATGACAAGCTAAATATGGGCAATCTTTTTTTTTTTTTTTTTTTTTTTTTTTTTTTTTTTTTTTTTTGGTTTTTCGAGACAGGGTTTCCCTGTAGTTTCTAGAGCCTGTCCTGGAACTAGCTCTTGTAGACCAGGCTGGCCTCGAACTCAGAGATCCGCCTGCCTCTGCCGGCAATCTTAATAGCAGGACAAAAAGAGATGAAGGCAGAACTTGTGACTTGGAAGAGGATCAACTATAAGAAGGGAGTGAGGCTTCATCTGAGGGACTCTGGAAAATATCTGGGCATCTCGGTTATCGGCTTCCATCTCAGCTCCTCACCTGCAGTTTGGAAGCACCGTCTGCATCCACAGGGGTGCGCACATATTCCCCTAGAACTCTATTCAAAACAGGAGGAAGTGGCCACCGCCCACCTGAGAAGAGAACCACGGAAACAAAGGGCAGGTACGACGACAGGAAGACAGAAAAGGTCAGAACTGCAGGTGGTGTTTGGTTGGTTGGTCTGTCTTTTGTTTTCTGAGTCATGAGAGGCAGGCGTGTTTCTTCAAGGAAGATTTACTTTTGTTCTGACTGGTGTCTAAGCAAAATCCGTTGTGGTAGGCCGGGTCACCCAGCCTTCAAATTCATTCACGTCAAAGCTGGTTCAAGGTCACAGTGTCTCCAGAACTGTTCCTTTCCTTTGGTGTTCACTAGAGAAAGTAAGCAAGAAATGAGGGAAAGCAGCACTTGAAGATACGACTGCAGAGTTTGTAAATTTGGCTGGATGCATTGATTTCCTGACTGAGAAAGTCCAATAAGTCACACCTAGAATTGTGTTTGTTTTTTTTTTGTTTTTGTTTTAATCACACTGTGTAACCATCATGAAACCTAGCATCAAAGTCAAAAACAAAAAAACTAAAACTGTCAACAGCAAAGACATTGTGTGGGCTCTGGAGTGGAGTTCCAGCTACTTGATAGAAGGGGATGCGAGCAAGCTGGCATCCCCAGCTAAGCTAATACCTGATGTCTTGATAGCAATAAAGACCAGCGAAATGTAGTGGGCTGATTAAAAAACTAACTCTTTGAGAGAGGAGAGCAACAGGCAGGACTGCTATGTGGGTAGCAGTGGTGGATCTCCACCTTGAAGACTATTACATAGTTTGGAAAACATCATATGAAAGTAACTAAAACGTGTGGAAAATTAAGCATCAGGTCTTAGAGGAGGCCTGGGAGGCCTTCACAGTCAACTTTGATGAGTTTCCTGATAAATCCTCCTATGACCACGCCCTGTGTTCCTTTCATCCAGTGTCCAACTTTCCTGCTACCAGTTCCAGACTTCCCCTAACACTGGTGTTAGGGTCCGAGAGAAGCTCTCCAAGAAGACCAACAGTCACGTATGCAGTATCAAGGGCCCTTTATTAATTCCAGTGTTGGGGTGGCACTTGGCGACCCCCAAAGAAGGTCACAAGCTCCTTTTAAGCGGAGTTAGGGGGAATTCCAGAGAGGAGGGATTAGTCTGCGACTGATTGGTGGAGGAAAGATTAGTATGGGGGCTGATTGGTGGAAGGTCCTAGTGGTTCGGGACCTTCCAGCAGCAGGATAGGGAAAGATATCTTTAGTTATCAGGAGACTAAGCAGTGTATACTGAGCCAGCAATGGGACTTTGGGGGCCTGCTGAGCCAGCAGAAGGCTGTGATTTTTCTGAGGACTGTCTGTTTAGCTCTGTCCCATTTTAGTGAACTGAAACTGGAGCTTAGATTTATGTCAGGCTACTAAGAGAGCCTGGTCTGCCTCCCCACCAGCTCAGTAGCAGAGTACAATGTGCCTTCTGGGTGTGGTCTTGCAGAGCTGACCCTGTGCCCCTCTTGTCTTATCCTCGCTCAAGATTCTACAAAGCATCTCCGTGCTCGGGGAAACCTTTACGCCAAGTCTCCGTCACGTGACAGGGGCCGACGAATAAGTGAGGATCAGACGTTCTGAACAAATGTCTAAAGCATATGTGAGTGTGTGTTTGAACATCTCTAGCTGGGTCACCACTGCGTCCTATGACACTTTTCATGTGAAAGACATGTTTAAAAGCCCTTCCCCTTTAGTGTGAAAAGAAAGTTTTTATGTGAAGAGGCAGTCGATATTTTTCTCATTCTTCTTCCTTGTTCATCACCCACAGCGTTCAGGTCTGTCGCTCTACTTTCACTGAGGCTGCACACCGCCACGAGTTAGCTTACGAGAGAGTCCCTCAACCGCCCTCTGAGGCAGGTGACACAGGGCAGAGCAATAAAGTCATACCACACACCAGTATGTTTCTCCTCTGGTTCAGAAGCTGAGAGAACCTCCCTTGCCTCCCTTGGCCTGCATTCCTCAATGGTAAGCCCTGCCCTGAAACTCCAAAACAATGCATGCTTCCCAGAAAATCCACGCCCGCTGCAATACTCTTACCATTGCTGCTGCCGACCCAGCCTCTACTCAAGCCATAGTGCACTGGAGTCCCGGTAAGAGCAGCGAGAAGTTGCAGCCCTGCAAGCGGTAGGCCCCAGAGGAGCACCCTATGCTACCTAGTGTAGAATGTCCATTGCATAGTCTGTAGTCAGTCAATGCCACTCACTCTACACGGAACATCCTCTGCACAGCCCAAGTCCTATCCTGTGTTAACCTCATTTTGCGCCTAGATTTTCTATCCAGGAACAAGTTTGGGGTCTTTCAGTGCCAGGCAGAGTGGTCACATCTGCTTCCCGTCTTCTGCAGAAGTTCTTTTCCTGGTTACAGCCCTTTTATCTGAGAATCCAGTCCTTCCACCATCCAAAACCACGTGAGAGCAATCACTCAGCAAAGGTGGTGCTCATCTGAATGCCAGTCCTTGGGAGGCTGAGATCAGGATCCAATGCAAGGCTACCTGGGGCTGTAACAACGAGACTTAATCTCAAGAAATGAGGAGGGAGATGGGTATGAGCTTATTCATTGCATACGTGTATGGAATTCTCAAAGAATAGAGTAAAGAAAACATCCACCCCCAGAAAAATAAAAATTTACATTTTAATAAAGAAAAATGAAATTTGTAAAGAAGTAAAGAGGAAATGCCTCATTGCCGGGTGGTTGTTGCACATTGGTTCTGTGTGGGCTTCACTCAGTGACCTGCTAGCTTTCACTTCCCAGCTCCTCCAGCCAACCCTGATGAGCACATTCTTCCTTCCTTCTCCACCTCTTCCAGCTGCCTGTAAAGACCAGCTATCAGCGAGCCTCACAGGCTCACCTGTCTGCAAGCTCCTGTCTCCTTCTTGAACTTCCTCATGTGGTTTCCCAACCTCCTCAGCTTAGCCACCTCTACTTCATTCAACCCATGTCCTTGGTCACTGGCCATGTTAGCTGGCCCTGCTTTTTTTATTATTCCTGCAGTATCCGATGCCCCTACTTGTGAATTGTGTTACCTTGTAACTGTACTTCTTAATGCTGACTGTTTTATTTATTATGAACATATTTTGCCTTATTTTTAAAGGTACTTAATTCTGGAAGCTTCTGGGGCTTTGAAAGTTCCCTGGGTGACTCTGACATGCAGTCAAGGGTGAGAAACACTGATCTAGAAGCATGCTGCCTTGTGATTTATTTAATGGTTCTCATCTAAGCCTTGTTCCCACAAATACACGCAATTTTCTGAGTCCAGATAGTCTTGTGATTTTTCTGTTTCTGTACCCTCTTCATAAGCTTGTTTACCCGTTATAGAATTGATGCTCACTGATGGCTTGAGCAATGGCTTAGCTGATTTCAAATAATGTGGGATGACACCCCCTCAGATCGAAAGGAAGAAAACTGAAGTTTGTTCCTGGCTCTATAGCTAGAAAGCCATGACCCTCCCTGGATTGCTGCTTCCTCATTTGTAAAATGAATGTGATAATTAGGTTTCCAAGGGCCTGGGAACTCAAATAAAAGACTAGAATAAAATCTCATGAGTTATTTTCAATATATCAAAAGGCTACTGCAAATTCTCTATTGTGTATCAATTTTCATATTATTAGTGTATATTATACTATTAATGGTTGGCAGGAAGCAGAAAGAAGGGAATCTTGGTAGTGAAGAAGTTAAGCCATTTCAGCTAAGATCCTATGGCTTCACTTGCTCTGTGTTTAGAATCTAGTTGTCTTAGGAAAGAGTGGGTCATAGAAAAGAATTTGAAGTTAGGCTATCTTCACAACCTGCTAACTGCTACTCTGAGCAAGGTAGGCTCATTCCTTCATGTATGAAATAGGAATGTTAAGGTACTCATTTCATAGATTTGTAATAAAGATAAATAAATTGGTACGTGGGAAGCCTTTACCAGGCATGTTACAATTGTTCAGTCAGTGTTATGTGTGTAACATGGTGTGTAATGGTGCAAGAAATACGAGAGCTAACAGCAAGGTGAGAGAGGATAGTTCAAGACACAAGCGGCATTTCTGTAACGCCACAGTCAGCCTGTAGAGTGGGGGAGGCTCACGGCCAGCTCATGTTGGGGGAATAGCCTTGCAGCTTCGGAACAAGTGCTGCAGCCTGCTGCCGAGTGTGGCTCTCTTCAGGGGCACACAGATACTCCCCAAGGTCAGGTTGCTCCATGTTTGTGTGCATCTGGATCATCTTAGAAGCCTTGCTGAGCAAGATGCCAATCCAGGGCCAGCTGCCCAAAATTCTGGCTGAGTAGTTCAGGAAGCTACTTTTCTGCATTTTTAACAAGCCCACAGAATCACTGCTCTAGGGGAGTTAATCTAGAAGAAAAACCCAAAGCCCAATAGAAAGGCAAATGGTGAGCTGATGGGGGCATACACAATGACTGTTGGGGCCAAGTGTACTGAGGAATGTGTTTGTGTGTATGCTTTGTGTAATGATATGTGTGCATGGGTGTATGAGAGAGAGAGAAAGAGAGAGAGAGAGAGAGAGAGAGAGAGAGAGAGAGAGAGAGAGAGACAGACAGAGAGAGACAGACAGAGACAGAGAGAGAGAGAGAGAGAGAGAGGGGCAGGCAGAGGCAGAGAGACAAAGAGATCAGATAGTTCAACAGCAAGCAGATACCAGGCAAGACAAGTAGATCGTGAGTGCCTGTGGGCCATGCATATGGCCACACTGTGGAATAGGAAACAAGAAATGAGTGTCCCTGGCCTCAGAGGAAGTCAGCCTCCCATCTTGGTGTGAGATAGCAAACCCCCTTGACTTTCGGCAATCCTGGGGATCTGGATGGTAACACAACAGCTTACATACACATCTGGATAATCCCGAACTGAGAGAGCAGCCCCAGTGAGGCCCCAGCTTTGGGTTCCTTGCAGGTTGCTTTGTTCCTGCACAAATATTTGTCTCCCATCCTGTCAACCCAAGAGAGTCACTAGCCCCTTACTGTAATATTCGGGATGCTGAGGGTGCTGCTGATAATGGTGGTGGTACTGTTCTAGCACCTACCACAGCGGTACCCAGCATCACAACAGCAAGAAGAGGAACCTCATCCAGTAAGAGGCAGCCACCACTGTCAACAATGCTGGCCTGGGCTGCTTTCTCTTGTTTTCAATCTCGATCTGCCCCTGAATCCAACTCTCCTCTGACATGGAATGTCATGACCACGAACAAGACAAATACTGGATGACTTACTTAATCGTGCTGTGTCTGCCATAAACCTTGTTTGCCTTCCTAAAACTTGTATTTCTGCAATTATTATGTATGTGGTAATACTGAGAAAGAACAGAGCTTTTCCCTAGATACTAGACATTAGAGTTTCTATGTTCTGCATATCCGCTTCTCAGGCACACTTGGGAAGGAAATGTCCCTGAATTGAAATAGAAAAAGAGTATTATGACTTCTTAACCTATTCTCAGACTGAGTCCTTATCTGAAATTGAATCCAACTTAAGAATCTTAAATATCAACAAAGAAAAGGCAGGATAAGTGTTACTAATTCTCCCTCCGAAGTCCCATTTCCATTTGCAGCCACATTGAAATGAAGTTATTCTCGGTTAATGGCCAAATGGACAGTGCTCTGCATGACATAAAAGTTGCAGCAGGCATGCCAAGGAGGGCAGCTTCTCAAAGCCCTCTTCCTCTCCGATTTTTACACGCAGCCCCTATTTTGTACCTTCGTGGTTTGCACACTAGGCAGGGTTGCTAACCGGCTTCCGAGAGCCTGACCTTCCTTGCGTAAGGCAACTTCTCTGGAAAGTCACGGACAGCTGCAAACACCATGTCTTAACCTTGAACAGCTGAGGAAAGGCTGTCTGTCAGGGGCTGATGTGGGGCTCCTTCCCACTTCTTGCTCTTCCAAACTCAGGCAGGGATGAGGACAATCAGGACTTTGCCATTGGAAAGAAGCCGTTTGGCTCCCCTGTGGCCTTAAGCCTAACACAATGTTCCAATTCAATTTAACCAAAGGCACCTTGCACGAGGCAGACGGGATGGTCATGTTGCACCTGGGAACTTTCTCTGATATTAATAAATCTGGCTAGTATTCCCCACTTGGCTACTGATCTTCGTAGATATAATTTTCTCAGAAAGAGTGGTATGTTTCAGGATTCAGACAACAAATTCTCTACCTTGAATCGTTATTAAAATTCTCTCACAGTGTTTGAACATTTGCAAAGTTTCTTTGCAGTCTTTTCACGCAACACTGTCTGATGAAAACCCAGTCTACCTTATAAATAGTCTGAAATAGTTTCCATCACTTCATATTTAGAATTGGAAAAACATGAGAAAGTGGTCCGTGTCTGTTTAAGAATGTCACCTATGGCTGGATGCATCAGTAACCATTATTCCTGGACATTTTGGTGCTACCCTATGATGAGAGAGAAGAATCCGGTACATTCTGAAGACTTTATCTAGGATGTCACCGTCTTTGCCAATGTAGGATTGAGATCTACCTCACCACGGAGAGGCATCCTATTGTTTCGCTCTCAGAATCTTGTCTGCATCCTGCCCAGCTCAGAAATCTCTCTTACCATTTCCCGTGATCACTGGGGATGACTTGCATCTGTGTGTCCTACCGCAGGAGGGACGCAGACAGGGTGTCACTGGGGCTTGTGAATCTCTTCAGTAAAGAGTCTGAAGGAAATTAGCAAGATTTAAAAGTCTGGAGAATTTATCTGGTGAGGAAGCAGCGATGTGAGACGCAGTCATACAATAGTTCATGAATGAAACATTTTATAAGGAGAAAAAGATCTTGGTGACTAATTGCAGAAATAAAAACAGAATAAAACTAATTACTTTAGAATAAATTTAATTACCTCAAATTGAAGCTGTATAAGTACATACTGAAAGTTTCTCAGTATTTATTCCAAGCATATTTCATATTCTTTAGAGTTAAAACGGTCCTTTCCATGTGCGTGTGTGTGTGTGTGTGTGTGTGTGTGTGTGTGTGTGTGTGTTTATTCTCTTTTCTTCTACATAGCAATTCCTTTCAAGCTCCCAAGCTTTTGGTACTTGAAAGTTGATAATTAAGTCATATATTCTCTTCCCCTTCTCCGGTATAACCAATGCACATTCTGTTAATTATAACTTGTACAATGGATTTGGGCGTCACTCTTGTCAATCCCTCTTCCATCAGAGACCCAGATCTGAATCAGTCTGGATAGAGAGGATCTTTGCTTGCTGGATGGCTTGCTGTGTGAGTGTTAGCTACTTACCTGTGGGTCACAACTACCTGAATGCCGGGATGAGAAAAACGTGACAACAGTAAAAGACTTCTGAACTTATCAGTCAAAAATTAACTCAGAATTAAGCTCATACTGAATCCAACATGCTTCATGCAGCATTTGTCCAGGCTGTGTTTATTGCACGGCTTCCTCGCAGCTTTGCTACCGGACCCATAGCTTGTACACTCCGCATTGCGCAGACCTTAGCATCACACAGTGCCAGCGAACCCTCCTGGAGCGCGTGACTCGGACGCGCGGCTGCCGCCCGTTATCAATGCCAGTGCCTTTACTGTGCAGATAAGGTGTTCTGCTCTTGTAGAAAAGTAACAGCTTAATTATAGAAAACAAAGATTTAACAATTTGTATCATCCTTTCTCGGAATGGAACTATCAAATTGGTATATCTTGGATTGTACCGTTTGAATGTTTGATTTTCTAAATTACTGTGTTAGCTGCTGTCTTGTGCTTCACCGCTGCCCTCCCACCCCCAAAGAAAAAACTAAATTAATTTTAGTTTGGGATTAGGACAGAATTTCTAACAATTTCTAAAGTGGCTCTAAATATACTTGTGTCGCTTTATACGGCATATTTATGTGGAGCAGTCTTGGCATTAATTATTATAAAACAAAACATTTATCAACTGAAAAATGTTGGAGAAGCTGAATTTTACAGTCAAAGTGTAATTCTTTATGCTAAAGAAAACCAAGCATGTCCATCTTATTATCTGAAAGTTTTCTTTAGTCTCTAGTAAATAACCAAATTATATCTAAGGCAAGAACTGTTTTGAAATAAATTTGATTTATTATCAGTAAATGTTTGATTTGTGTACCTGTTTAGCAGCGTCTACAGACTTTGTGGGGTAAAAGGAGCCAAAAAAAAAAGATTAACAAGCCTTGAGCTAAACAACCCTGCCTTTTTCTGAGCATAACATACCAGAGATTAAGTGAATATACTGTATATGTGGAGTATTTTGGCTTTTTGTTTGGGGATTGTGTGGCTAGAAGGGGCTGGGACGCTGCTCAGTAGATAAAGTGTTTGTCATGAAGGCATGAGCGCCTGAGTTTGATCCCCAGACTTGGCGGTACACTCTTAAAATCCCAGGGCTAGGGGAGCAGACGGAAGATCCCTGGGACTGGCCGCCCAGACTCTCTTACTGGGTGAGCTCCAGGCCACTGAGAAATCCTGTCTCAGAAGATGAGGTGAACCACTCCGGAGTAATGCATCCGACCTCGTTCGTGCACCCACACAAACACATACCCCTACATACACAAGAGGATGTACACAGGCACACAAACGACTAGGTTACCCTCCAAGGATTGTCCTCTCTGAGGTGCATCCTCATAGTTGATTCTAGTAAGAGGGGAGAATTGAGTACCACGTATGAACGTAATGATCATTTTAGCACTAAAAATGGTTCGAGTTTATAAACCACCTCTCTTTTCTCACTCCTGCTCCGGGTCTAGCTTTCTCACCATTTCAACAACAAAGTACGACTTGGATTGTCTAAGAAATGCATCTCCCATCCTCCTACAGATCTTGCCCAAGTGGCTTGCTTTGTTTTTCCTAACCAGTAGACCCTACTACCACCATAACCGAGGAAGTGAGACAACTCAGCCTGCAGGAATCCTCCATCTGGGTCTTAGGCCTGGGCATGTGTATTCTGGTTCCCATGCGCCACCTGCTGGTCTCCAGTGTCACTGCTTCCAAAGTGTGGATATAGTGCCATGTTGTGGCTGAAGAAAAGGAAGGAGGAACCCTTCATGACAAAGCACAAAAGAGGCCCTAGAGTCTAGTTTGGCCATCGGTCAACTCATTCTTACTGTGCATTAGTAGTGAAAACGGAGAGATAGGTCCAGGGCACTCTCCACCATGCATCTCTAATCCAGAAGCTAATGCTTAAGAAATAGAAAACAAGAGCAGCTTCGGGAGTCATATCACAATTGATGCATGGACGGAATGGATGGTCAGAGGAAGTAACAACTGAGAGTATTTCTAAGCATATACCAATCTCTCTAGAACAAACTAAAGAGAGGGTGGCTGTGGGAGAAGAAGGAAAGATGAGAAAACCACACTTTTGCCAAAATCATTACTTAATATAAATTTAATTATTCCTACTTAAAATGTTGGGCTCTCTCTTTTTTTTCAACTGAACTAACCTGTCTAGACTTTTACAGAGGAGAAAATAAACTAAAAAAATTCATTGGTTATAAGTTTATTAAGAGTCAAACGAAATGAAATCTCTAAGACATAAGGAAACTATAGCGAATCAAGTCAATAACAACAACTCAGCTCAGAGCCATAGATAGATGAGGTTGCTCAGAGATCTGAGTGGGAGGCTGACGTCATCCATTCAGGTTCCTGGGCTAACCCTCGGGACTCCACACAGAAAGCCTGTGCTTCCTCCTATATGTCCTTACCTTGATCATTCTTAAGTTCATTTCTTATTTCTAGCTGTGTATTTATGTCTCTTATTTTAAGAAGTATTTATTGCTTGTACAGTGTGATATATTTCAAACATTGTTTTACATAAAGCATCTTCTCTCCCGAAGGTATTTCTCTAGCTCTCTTTTTCTTGAGTCCCAGATGCCAAGATTTGTACAAGCAAGCCATGTTAAAGACGAATGAATGAATATTTTTTTATTTTCTTCTTCAAAGGTCAAGATACTTGAGGAGACAATCTTCCCCAGCATCTTCCTGCCCAGACTTCTACCAAATTCCTCCTGCTGAAACACCAGTCCCAGTAAAGTCTAATACCATAGCCCTCAGGCAGCAACGCATAAGTACTCAATTTTAAAATTCTAAATAAGAAGTGATGATTTCAGCTTTTTTCTTAGCACTGAACTGCTGGGTTATTCCAAGGGCATTGGTAATTGGAAATTGGTATTTCCTCAGCATCCTAGTTTCTCTGCATTTTAAGTGGGGACACACATCAGTTCGTGGATAGAATTACATAACCGGGGTGTACAAACAATAAGAATGGGTTACCTCTCCTGAGATGTGTGCTATTTCATCCTCATGTAAATGACAAGTGCAGATGTACTCTGGTGAGCTAGAGCACTTGTTTGTTGGTTCTTTAGCATCCATCCTTCCAGCATAAGTAAACACTGCATGGCAAGCAATAAGCAGGATTGTAGGAGCTCAGGGCTAAATAGGCATACGATCCCTACCCTTGCCATTCCAAAGGCTAGTCAGGACCAGAAAAAAAACAAGCTACAAATTTTTGAAGATACACAGCAGATGTCTAGAAAGAGTAGTGTATCGTATCCATGGCAACAGCTTTCTGCTCACAACTATGGTACCAAGAGCTCCATCCAAAGTGTGTGTATTCTAGCCTTAGTTTGAAGGAAACACACAGTCAATCAAGTGAGATCTCCTAGAAGGGAGTGGAAAGTCTTGGGTGGAGGCAGGCATCAGATACATTCTCAGGGTAAAAGATATCTTAGGGGTGGTCTTTAGCAAAGGAAGAAAGGGAATCACAGAATTCTGGTAATCTAAAGAGGTCTTAAAAAAACATACTCCAAATTGCCAGTAGCTGACTTCTTAGCTGTGGGTGGAGTCTAATGGGCCCCCCCTTCCTTATCCATGATGATACTCTGACTGATTTGGTCCTGTGTGGAACACCATAGCTGCTGTGGATTCATGAGAGCACTGACCATGTTGTGTCCAGAAGACAGCACTCCACAGCGTCTTCCCTATCCTCTGTCTCTTACTAGACTTGGTGCTTCCTGTTCTGGGACTTTCTCTGGGCCTTGTAGATGTACTGTAGTGATATTTTGTTTGTGTTTTAACAAATAAAGCTTGCCTTTAAAAAGAAAAAAAAAACAGTCCAGCTGGGTATGGTGATACATCCATTTTTTTTTAATCCCTGCACTGAGTAGACAAGGGCAAGCAGGTCTCTATGAGTTTAATGTCAACCTGGTCTACATAGTGAGTTCCAGGCCACTCAGGGATACAAAGTGAGATCCTTCCTCAAAAATGAAGAGAAAGAAAGAAAGGGAAGAGCCGGGCGGTGGTGGCGCACGCCTTTAATCCCAGCACTCGGGAGGCAGAGGCAGGCGGATCTCTGTGAGTTTGAGGCCAGCCTGGTCTACAAGAGCTAGTTCCAGGACAGGCTCTAAAAGAAAAAGCTGCAGAGAAACCCTGTCTCGAAAAACCAAAAAAAGAAAAAAGAAAAAAAAGAAAGAAAGGGAAAAAGAAGAAAGAGAAAAGACAGCCCAAAGTTTCCATTTTCAGATGAAGACACAAGGTTGGTGAGTCCTGACCTGTGAGAAGACTTACATCCTGATTAGTCCGAAAATAGCCCAGTGTGAAGTTCACCACTAAGGGATTCCTCAAATCTTCCAGCCTTCCAGGAAACAGAGCCAATTGGTCATACACTCATACACTGAAGTAAGTGGCCTTCCATCGTTTCAAAGTTAACCCATGTTCTAGCTAGCTTAATTGTCAACTTGACACAGTCGAGAGTCATCGAAGTTGAAAACTTGCCTAGATTGGATTGGCCTATGGGATTGCCTATGAAGGGTTGTCTTGGTTATTAACTGACACAGGGGGCCCAACTTCCTGTAGGCAGTGCCATTCCCTGGACCAGTCATCCTTGGTGGTATAAAAAGCTAACTAAGCATAAACCGGTGAAAGAGCCAGCAAACAAGACTGCAGCATCCTCTGTGGTTTCTGCTCCAGGTTCTTGCCTTGAGTTCTTTCCCTGACTTCCCTCAATGGTCTGTGACCTGGAAGTATAAGCCGAAAAGGACTTACCTCCTCATAAAGTGTTTGGCATAGCACCTGGCACCTTTTCGTGCTCATCTAAAAGGAAAAGGGAAACACGGCTTGGAGGCCGTGGAAATCTACTCTTTAGCATGTCTCCCCAGGCAACCCCCAGATCCATATTTTTCAGGCCATGCTATCTCTGCGAGGCAGGTGACTCCCCTGGTTGCTCAGGAAAAGACTGGCAAGACTAGGAAATAAACACCAGAAGCCTTCTGAGAGATCCTTCCTCTAGTACAGACTTCATCAGGCCTCTGCTTCCCCCACCCCCAAACTTGCTTCGAAGTGTGAAAATTCATTTCTCAACCCTCAGCCGCGGGAGGGGGAGTTGCAGAGAGAGGAAAGGTCAGGAGTGGAAAGGCAATCGCTCTGGTCTCGGGGTTGACAGCTCCAGATCCCAAGAGGCTTCAACTGCTTTCAGATTTATAGCCCCATAACAGCAGAAAACTGCCTCCTAGCTAAGGGCAGTGTTGCTTTGGGCCCAGGGGTGCTCCTGGCTGGAGCTGTGTGAGCTTCTTTATGTCTCTAATGCCATGTTCCCTAAATTTGTGATATTGAAATCACGAGAAAGGTAGAGGAGGGTGATTCATGCCCGAGTGACACTGGCAATGACGTTCACCAAAATCAAATTTCTTCCAAGCATGACAGCATCCCGGCCAGTACCTTCCTCCGCTCTAAGGCTGGATTTGTTTGGTTTCTACAACAATTTTTCTTTTTAATATCATTATTTTTATTAGTTGGCCTAATGTTTTTATAATGTGCTTACAGTGCAGGCTCCAATCCTGCATGCTCTCTGGGGATGAGGTGGCCCACGCTTGGTAACCCAGGGACTGAGGTTTTGCAAAAACCTCAGACACCAGGGGGAAAAAAAACAGTCTCTACTCTCTTCCGTTTTCCAATCCTGACCTGACAAGAAACCCACAAAAACAGATAGGCGCCTGAAATAGTTCAACCCCTTAGAGCAAAGCTCTGACATTAACTAATGACCCCAACTGGCCCTCCTCCTTGCTCCATGCCCATCTCCCAGTTATTAATAGATGCCCCTGGTTGCTTATATCATTATTTCTGTCTGTACTGGCTTCAACACCTGCCGTCTGCCCTAACAGAGTATCCCGTTCTTATTTATCTCATGAGTATGATCCATGAATAAATGATAGCACACCTGTATTGTGGAAGATTAAGCATTTATAAAAATAATGTAGACTTGATGCATTTTCAAATCAACAACATAGATTGGAGAATTACAGTTTGGGCAGATCCATTTTACAAAAAACCAATTCCAACAAAAATATCACATGCATGTATTTGTATTGACTGTCAGGATGATGACTTGGCTGCCTACTTTTGATGTATTGGAAGGAAGACTACTGATTTTTCAAAAACGTCTATAATGTTTAATTCACCTTTATTACGATGGCTATTTTTTAAGAGAAATTTGATCATTTTCAATCAACCAAGCCATCTAGCAGTAAGTGATATGTGCTTTTATTTTTATTATTTTATATGTGACAAAAAGTAGCCCTGCAGCGGAGGCTGCACCTCCATGGGGCTTAGTGATGGACACCGTACCTCTCTTCAAGCATCCTTGCCTGCATCGTCCATGACTCACTCTGAGGCTATCATCTGCAGAAGCTCTCAGAGTTGCCATTAGGAACCGGAGAAAGATGAGCCTCTTTCCCTCACCACATTGTGTTCATTAGGAGGCCAGAGGAGCATGCCTCCTCTACTGACCTTCACCTTAGTCCCTTAAATCCAAGTCCGGTTCAGATCCAAATCGGGACATGGGGTTTTTCAGCTAGGCTGGAGGTCGGAAAGCCCCAGCAACCCCATTGTCTCTGTCTCCCTCCTCCTCGGCAACGCTGGGGGTACAGACATGTGCAGCCACATCCTGCTTCATCCTAGACACTTTTGAGGCAGACTTTTATTTTCCCCAAGGGCAAGGCCTCAAGTTTCTTAATTACATTTTTCCCTGCTGGTTTGGGGTTTTTGTTCTATTTATCAAGACCTTTTGAAACTCTGTTCCTTTTATCTAGCCTATTAGCTATCTTGACCAGCTTTGTGCCAACAGAAGATTTGATCATCAGGTCTTTTATGTCTTGATCTAAGACCCTGATAAAACAGAGCCAAGGATGTGGTCTTGTATTTTCGTGTTTTAGTAAAATAAATAAATAAAATAAATGGTTGTATTTGTCTGTCGGTGTGTTCCTTTCATTGTATGCAATGTTCCCAATAAGGAAGATCTGCACTGAGCCAATCAATAACTGTCGCCATGACTGAACTTGGTGATGGTAACAGTAAACCACAGTCCCAGTCCAAACGGTGTCAACCCAGCCGCACAGCCGTGCAAGGCAGAGCCACAGAGCACACAGCTGCATCCACCTCTGCACAAAGGATCCAGATGCAAGTGGGAGGGAGCCTGGGGCAGAGTGAAGGACAGGAACCCGGGCTGAGGGAAGGGGAAGCGGACAAATGAAAGCAGACAGGGAAGAGTCTGGGGTCAAGGTTCCCAGATCAAACTCCAGGACTGTGAGGTTAATGTGCAAACAGCATGCAGCAGCTGCTGACAGCGTGCATCCAAGGCAGCATGACTGCAAGACAAACACTTCCGTTGCACACAGAGCTGTGGCCTTTGTCATTTGCTGTGCCTACTCAAACCACTTCTGGCCTTTCCTTCTTATGGGTCCTTTCTCCTATGCTGCAACTAAGCAAGCAGCCTGTGATACCCTAGTCTTCCTGCACAGTTTCCCAGATGCTGCCTCGCTCCTGACTCCTATATTTCTCTGTTTTACAGGATGAAGAGTCCACCTAGGGGGTACCAGTAGCACACTCGTGCATAGTGTGCCCTGGTGCTGGAGCCTAGAGTAAAACAATATTTAGATTTCTGTGCTGCAGTCTTACCCACTAAACCAATAGTATGAGGATTTCAGTATTTTTGTAAAGGCTCAATGAAGTAGCTCATAGCACAAAGGTAGAGACAAACCACCAACTGAATCAGAATCTGAAGACACAGGTTGGGTTATTCCAGCTCTCTAGTTTCCTTGGTTTGTGAACCCAGGTAGGATTCAGAGTTGGCAGAGGAGTTGGAAGTTCTTGGTGTTTGGCCAATTACTCTCCTTCCCTGGAATGTGTGGACCCTTTGCAAGACTCCCACATTTATAGTGATTCATTCAGCCAGCATTTGTTGACTAGGAAGCTCTACCAGGCCTGGCTTGGGTCTCAGTCATACAGGATGACTAAGGCAAGATCCCAACATGCAAGTAGCTTGTGGTCTAGTACCCATCGCCATACTAAGAAACAACCCCAGACCAGAGAGAGAGAGAGAGAGAGAGAGAGAGAGAGAGAGAGAGAGAGAGAGAGAGAGAGAGAGAGAGAGAACGCAGCAGGAGTAAAAGCCTTATCAGACTCTTACTACATGCAATGCACCCTAATGTTTTCTCATCTTTTTAAATTTGTTAATTGGCTTCACCAACCACTAATAGGATGTTGAACTGCAGTTTTAAAATTCCACTCCTGAGCTGGACAGTTGTGCCAAGTTCTATTACTGATGTTTATTAGACTGCTATGGGAATGCCAAACGAGAAGCTCCAGGGCTTGCCTTAAAAGTTTGACGCTTCCAGGACAACCAAATCTGCAACAGGGAACTTAATGTTCCTGGAAGGGACATGACATGGGTACGTACAAAGAGAAATGAAAATGAGGGTGTTTAGGGAACTATGTGACCTTTATGGATGGGCGTAACACCAGAGAACTTGGTAGAAAGTGGAAGGAGTATGAGGTTTTAAAAATAAATAGGGATTTTATTTATAAGTAAAAATTATGAAAGCAATTGCTGAATATCATGGGAAAGAGTTTTATTGCCAAGTAAGAAATGGAAGGGCTGGACAGATGGCTCAGTGGTTAAGAGCACTGCCTGCTCTTCTAAAAGTCCTGAGTTCAATTCCCAGCAACCACACGGTGGCTCACAACCATCTGTAGTAAGATCTGGTGCCCTCTTGAAGAGACCTGGTCAGTCGCCCTTATCAACTTAGACCAAGAAACCCAACATGAAGAAGTTCATTAGAATCGCTATATATGAACTGCTCATGCATGCTTCAGCATTGCGAGAACATAAATTTCAAATTTCAAGAAATGAAAGATAAGATTTCATGAAAAGAAGAAACTGGTTGTGCTTTATTTATTTGTTCTGTGTGCGTGCGTGCGTGCGTGCGTGCGTGCGTGTGTGCGTGTGTGTGTGTGTGTGTGTGTGTTCAGGAGTGCATACGCCAAAGGCTGTTGCCAGGCATCTTTCCCTATCACCTTTGTGTTTTGAGACAGGGTCTCTCACTGAACCTGGAGTTTACTGATTGGCTACATAGGCTGGCCAGAAAGTTCCAGGGATCTGCTTTCCCTCCTACTACCACACAGTGGTGGAGTTACAGATACAAGTTGCTGCACCCAGTTTTTACTTGGCTCTCTGAGATTCAAACTCAGGTCCTCGTGCTAATACCACAAGCCCTTACAGACCTAGCCACCTCTCCAGCCCTCATGGGATATGCCTTTCTAAGGCCAAGTGATATAAATATCCACACCTAGCTTTAAAAAGTAAAATTGTCTTGACTATAGCTGATCATTTGGCCGCAGGTAGATATGTGGGTTTGGTAAGCATTGGCTGGATAGAGGTATTTTCAGTGAGGCTCTGAAACACCCAAAGGTGATTTCAGCGGGGTCATGTCTATATCACTGACAGTGCGTTCAGCAGGCCAGCAAACCGTAGAAGGACACCCAGGTAAGACTTAAAGCAGAATATACTGGAAAGTCATATGGAGCATCAGCATCACGGTACAGCAGCAGGAGGCTAGGGAAGAAGCCTTGAAGAAGGTCACCTAGAGAAGCACCCGAGTTACAGGCTGTGTGTGGTATCCCAGAAGAAAGCAGGGCCCTGAGAGTGAAAAGGCGGGTTAGTAAATGCTGGAGAATCAACGTGAGCCAGAGGTTGATGAGACTTAAGGAACGAGAGAGGTGCAATCCCAGGACGGTGCCTCCGATTCTTAATTTGTACTTCAGGGAGGGCTGTGAAGCCCCCCCAGTGAGCAGATCTGGCATAATTTGAGAGATAACAAGATAATCTAGTCAGCACAAAGACACATCACGGATCTTAGACTGTTTTCCCATGTAGTATGGCCAGAGATACACACCCAGGAATTACACAGCTACTCTCTTTCCTAGGCACCTGAGAGAACATCAAATTTCCATAGTTAGCCATAAAAACAAGACATGAGCAAAATATAATGAAGTATTTGTCACCGTGGTCTCCAGAAACACTGTCTGTCTAGTCATAGAAGAACCTGTGTGTGTAAACAATGATTCATCAGTTTTTAACAGTTTGAGGGGGTCAATCTTCAAGTAGAAAATATGTATCTCTTAAAAAAATCCAAATCCTAATCCCTAGTACCTACGGGAAGACCTTTAGAAATATGATCTTTTAGCCTGCTGGTGGTAGCACAGGCTTTTAATCCTAGCACTTGGGAGGCAGAGGCAGGCGGAGCTCTGTGAGTTTGAGGCCAGCCTGGTCTACAAGAGCTAGTTCCATGGCAGGTACCAAAGATACAGAGGAACCCTGTCTCAAAAAACGAAAATTAAATAAATAGAAAGAAAGAGAGAGAGAGACAGAGACAGACAGACAGACAGAGAGAGAGAGAGAGAGAGAGAGAGAGAGAGAGAGAGAGAGAGAGAGAGAGAGAGAGAGAGAGAGAATCTTTTAAGTGTGTAATTAAAGCTAAGAGAGATATTTCGGATTTAGGAAAAACTTTAAATCCATGACTGGTGTCCTCATAAGAGAAGGAAGAGGGAAATTCAAGATACCCAGAGCCCCAGACTCATGGCGTCCGTGAGCAGATGGAGATAGAGGTCAGCTATGCAGAGGCAAGGAGCGGGCAGCAGGTGGTGGTCAGGGCAGCTGCTGATTCTGGAGTTGAGCACTGGCCATTGTTTTTCTCAGTTTCTGGAAGGAACCAACCCTACTAGCACTTAATTTGAAACCCCTTGCCCCCAGAATTGTGATAGCACAAATTTAAGTTGTTTAATGTCACCGTCTTATGGCAATTGTTTTACAGCCTTAGAAATTTGAAATAGTATCTCATTTTTCTAGGCTGTTTCTATGCCATTGAGTAAAGGAAGCCTCCTGTTCTCTGGGAGGTCGCCTCTCCTCTCCAGGCCATTTCAATCTTAAAAGAGACATTGCTCAGCTCGGTCTTTGTTTTTCAACATTTTATTTAACCTTTCGGTAGCAGCACATTTTCTTCCCAGCTCAGATTTTTGTTCTAAGCTCAGGATAATACCTAAGTAAACAGGTCTTTACTGTGATGGACTGAATGCTGCAAGTCCCAGTTGTAACAAGGACTAGAAAACACTTCTTTGCAGATATTTAGTAAGATGCTCCTCTGTCACACTTCATCAAGGGGCTCTAGAGACAGGTAAGGTGTATATGATCAGTCCTAAACTTGATCTCACATAGATCATGGAAGCTGCCACTCCAATTCTCTATTCGCTGGCGAGTTCTCCTGGGAAAATAAACCTGCCCAAAAGCCAGAGTATTATTGCATTCCAGGGAAAGAACTCTTAGATCTCAGAAATCATCTGAAAAGAAAATCGCTTCTTAAGAAGAAGTTGGCCAGTCCTGCCTGCCCTACACTGCAATCTCAGCATTCCATAGATGGAGGGAAGTCAAAGGATCTCAAGCCTGAATTACTGAGACCTTGTTTCAAATGAATAAATAAATGATAGATAGCTGCATACATCAGAGCTTTTGCCTATGCCTGTAGATCAAGGAATCTGTCGATCTTATGAAGCCATTGTCTCTTCCACTCATAGACATAACTCTATACAACAGAATCTGTAGTGTAACATTTAAGTTAACAGTGTTGCCAGTGGTAAAATTAAAAGCTCTCTTCTTTCTTGGTCATCGAAAAGACAATGAATGAAAGGATTTAACCCCGAAGTCTATATGGCCTTAGCTAGTCACTTGACCTCTGCTTGACATTCGGGGCGGGGGGGTGAAAAGACACATGGGAATTAATTTATCATGACTGAAACGGACTTTCAAGTCCTGTGTAGATGATAAGCATTTCTGCGAGGCCCATGGGAACCTGACACAAAGCAAGGAGCCAAACTCCAAGCGGGGGCTTCTACCCAATGAAGAATGGATTCACGGTGGAATGCGAAAGGACTGTTCATATTGCTTACCACGTCGAGAGATGAGAAGCCTTTAAAATGTGGATCCAGTTCTAAACCCCATGTGAGCCCAGATGCTCTCTAAGTGGCTACACTTCAGCAAACGCCTGCACATTTAAACAAAAGCAAAAGATTGAAGCGAACTGGAACTGGAGAAGAAGCAGGTGCGGAAAACAAATGCTGTGGGCATACGTGTGAGCACAAACAGTTCATTGTGCCACACAAGTCATATGAGTGGCATTTGCAGACACACAAACATATTACTGTAAAGTAAAACCTCTTGAGCCCACCCGTTCTTAACATTAGGCTCATTAGGAAAAGAAACCCTTTATCAAACCACTAGTCTGTAGATGTGGAAACCCTCCAGGAAAAACCCGCTTACATTTGTTTTCTATCCTTCAGTGAATGGACCCCTGGCTTTACAGTAGCCTGGGGCAGCACGGATCCTTACAAGTTAAACATGGTGTTAATTCAGCCTTTTAGAAAGTAATTCAAATTAAGCTATTGAGATGGGGTTGTAATGTGTTCCACAAGAGTGAAAAGCTGTCTTACCACTAACAACAACAACAATAAACAATTTAACAATTTTTCCCAATTTAAACAACTCCTGGCTTCTGTAATTACAGGGGGAAAAATGGCTTTGAAGATTGAAAACACATCCACACAAAAGCTTTCCACATCCAGACCAAACTTAGGTTTCTTTTGCCTGTCTGAATAGCAATTGAGAGCTACTGGTGTGGACAGTCCAGGATGAGAACAGAATTTCCTCAGCTGGCGTCTTCTCCCAAAGGCTAGTGATCCATGAGGAAGCAGCGGTGACCACCGAGCTGGGGGCTACCTGACAAGTTAAGGTGTGAGAAGAGAACAAAGGGGAAGAAATGCCTCCTTCCCTAGCATTTCCTTTTTTAGTGAGAAGACGTGTCTGTTCTTTGTAGTCCTGTGCCTCTCTTGGTGGTAATTCTTATCCAATCAAATAACCAACAATGACCAAAGGGATATTTGGGGTTTCCTGGGCTAGAACTGTTTCTGTATTAATCCAAACTATTGAGTTCTCCTGGTTCGTGGAGGAGTCACAGCTGCCTTCCCATCACTTGCTCTCTCCACTCCTACACCATTGGATACACGTTGCAAACATAGTGCCCGAAGTCCCAGTGAGCCTGTTTACAAGCACATTTTTTTTATTATCATAATGGCAGCCAATGGCTGTGCTGTCATCCCAGTACTTGGGAGGCAGAAGCAGGGGCAGAGGGATTAGGAATTCAGGATGACCATGGCTACATCCCGAGTTCAAAGCCAACCTAGGCTCTCTGAGAGCCTACCTATCTCAGAAACACAGACAAATTAAAATAAAACAATATAGCGCTGGAAGGAACACAGAACCTATTGGGAGATGGAAATTATCACTGTTTTTACCCAGCTGCGGACCCTGTGTGTGACACCGACCCACCAAAGCAAGAGTTGCCAGCTGGAGTAAGCGTGCAAAATAAACTGGCAGGCAACTTGCCTCTTATATATTTGCGTTTATATTCACACAGCAGAGCCACTCTCAGCCGTGGGCACAGAAGCTTTTCTGTAGAGGGGAGCAGTTAATACAGACTCAGAACTTGTTCAAGTGTTGAGACTAAGTGACGTATATCACCCCCTCCCAGACCCGGGAACCATTGTAGAAGAGGACGAGAAAGAATGTGAGAGCTGGGAGGTAGGGGAAGCGCTAAGAAATGTTGTCTCCTTTTTATTGCCATTGCAATTATAAACACATGATCACTGTGGATACTTCTCGAGATCCACACAAATTGAACCTTCTCACATCATATCAAAGATGTGAGGGAGGCTCATGGAGCCCCACTGCAGGGAGTGGAGGAAGCCTGTTGTTGACATGGAAACCACCCCGTCAAGGACCTCAATACCTCAGCCTAGTGGGAGTGGTGAATCCTCCCTGGCAAGGCAAAGCTTTCTTTGGGGGATTCCAGTGCAAACAATGGACGAATGTGTATAAAAACTGGTAACTGAAGCTTTCTCCTCTCCTCCCAGATATTTGGAGTCTGAGAATGCGGGCCTAAAGGACCTCCTACTGAGAAGAGCTAATATCTTCCCCTGTGCTGTACACAATAGGCATGCTGAGTTTCTGGGTTGTGTGCTTCCATCTGTGTGTGCAGATCCAACCTGACCTCTGAATTTCTGTACATGTGTCTCTGTGCCTGTCCTTTCCTCGTTCCCTGGCCACTCCTAGCCAGGGTCTCAGGACCAAGCTGTGAGTGTTGAAGAACCCAGTCCCTCCCTGAGGAGCTACTGGCTGTGAAGGGTTGCCGGGGTGAGTGGGTCATTTTCTTCAGTGGTACAGCTGTTAGCAAGCTGCCCATGTTCCAGCAAATGAGTCCTTACGTGTGCTCGTACAAGAGACCCCAATTTTAGGAATAGACAGGAGAGTAAGACGGTAACTAGTTAAAAAGGAGGAGGTTGTCGGGCATGGGGGTGAAAAGAGAGGGCAACAAAGGACTGAATGTGATTATGGGATATTGTGTACATGTGTGAACTTGTCAAAATGGTGCTAAATATAAAAAGTAATCATTTAAAAATTAAAAACCCCAATGGGAGTTCGTCAAGGTGGTTTGTGGGTACAGGGAGGGGCTCTGCTATAAGTATTTGGTATCCTTACAACCTTCTTGGGCACAGTTTTTAGGATTCTCTTTACTACAAAAGGGGGGAACAAACATGGTGAGTCTCTCTGAGAAAGTTGCCCTGTTCCATTCTTTTCCAACTCTTTTAAACTTCTGAAAAGGCAGGAGAATTGGGAGCATAAGACTCTCCTGAAAGGTTAGAATAATTAAGGAAAAATTTTTAACAGAAAGAACATAAAGTTCTTAAATACTGAACCGAATATAAATTGTCCTCTTTTACAAAAGAAAAATAGATCAGAGGTTAGGTCATCCATGAGGGCCGTCTCACAAAGTCCTCGGTCCTAGCTCTGCTCCCGTGTCCTCACGTTCGCGGGGTCACCTTCTCTGGCCTCTCCTCCCGGGGTACTCCACTGTCTACCCACAGATCTAATTCCTCTGGAGCAGACAATTTCCCAGCTCTGAGGATTCAGTCGAAGAGCCAGATGCTTCTAGGATAAAAGCCCACAGTGTGAAGTGGTGCCGTGTGTCTCAGAGGTGCCTGTGGGCCTTTTCCCTGAACCCTGCCACAGAACGGGGAGCCCCTGAGTGAGGTACACACCGCTGCTGGAGAGCTCCTATAGTAACAGACTTTCAAGGCGTGCTTTGGCTGCAGCTAAAACGTTTTGGAGAAAAGAAAAAGAAGCAAGGGGCTTTCAGAAGTGTCCCAGGCTGCCATCTTTCCTACTTGAATCACGACTTTAAGCTGAGCATGCTCAGTAATATACGTCTCTGACTGAATATGCCTGCCCCCAAAGCGCTTGCCCATATGAGCATGTGTAGACTTCTTAGACAAAGTCCCCGTGCTTTCTTTGTTAGAGAACACATTCCCGTAGACGACACTCTCAGGCATGTTCTTCTTACCTACCACAGTAAATAAATCCCGCCTTTTATTTCTTGGCAAGGCTTATTTTGCCCTCATACTCATCAGGATGTGAAGCCATAACAGCACCATCATGAGGGTTCACTGAGCTCATCCTTCAAAAGTAAACTGAAGATAAATGTCTGCCCGTTCTGTTCATCCTTCACACTCTGAAATTCTAACACTCTTAGTCAGGGGTACTCAACATTCCTCATACTGTGGCCCTCATGTTCTGGTGACCCCAACCATAAAATTATTTTCATTGCTACTTCATATCTGTAATTTTGCTATTGTCATGAACTGTAAATATTTGTGTTTTCTGATGGTCTTAGGTAACCCCTGTGAAGGGATTGTGCGTCTCCTACCCCAAAAGGGGTCACTACCCACAGGTTGAGAACCACTGCTCTAAACCAATCATAAAGAGGAATACTTTTCAAGCTCTGTCCTAACGTACCATGAAAACAGACCCATAATACCACCCAGAGATCTGCGTTTCCCAGCGAGGGCCCAGCATCGTAGTGTATCAGAAACCAGAGGCCTCGAACCAGACCAATGACTCTGCAATGAACATTTGCAAGTAAAGATACGTGGACAAAGGGGTTTACTGCGTGACTCGCTGCGTCACACTGCAACTTCCATGATGAAATTTCTCCTCCCCCTCCCCCGCTTACATTTTATTTTATTTATTGTGGGAGGGGTGTTGCAAGGGCAGAGAGTGGATACGATGGGACAAGAAATGAATGGGATGATGTGAAAGATGCAAAGTATAACTAAAAGGAAAGTTAAAAAGATTGATTACAAAGCTCTAGTAATGGAAAAACTAATGCACATGTACTGTTTGGCAAATTAGACGATCAGTTCTGTAACTAGAATCAGGTATAGATGGGGTGTAATCGTTACCACTAGGAGAACTGAAAATAATTGGGAAATATTTTTAATTATTTTAATAGAAACATAAAAATTTAAAACATAAATATTCTAAATTAATATTTTAAAGTCTTTTAAATTAGGGTATGGGCCTCATGTGAATTAAAGGTTGGTCCTGGTCTCACCACTATTTCAAGACACTGAAATTAAACACTGAATTTTGTAGATATATTTTATACTCATGCAGGAGGACACATACAGAGAAAAATTGTTTTCTCTTATGAATTTGGGTGCTCTTGTATTTGACACATAAATTTTGAGAATTGCAATCTGTATAGCTACAGAGGTTAGGCATAGGGTATTCCAAGGAAAGGGAAATCAAATTGCAGTTATGAAAAAAACAGAGGGAGACTAGAGTGGAATTCTTAAATGGTGAGTGGAGGAAGAAAATAATAAAAGGGAACATAGGAGGGAAAATTAACACTAAGGGCTATTTGAAGAGTCATAGAGAAACATAATACTATAGAATCTTCTTAATACATATATACATACACACACACATATACACACAAGTGTATGTGTATGTATGTTAAGCAATATAAATGGATTCACCAAATAATTGGAAACAATGCCCAACTAAACATTTTTTTGCCACCAAGTAAAACGCCCAGTGTCAGGAATGGGTTACAACTAATAGAGTTGTTGGTAAGAGGGACCCAATGGAAACCCCCAAACGACTCAGTCTATTGACATAGCTATTGATTGCTCTCCACAAACTTATGACCAGGCTTTGTTGTTGAAAACAATAATTACATACCTCATTGAACAGGAGAAATTGAGCTTCAGCCTAAAAAGAGTCTTCACCCTTATTGACTAGTGTTCGTGGTAATGGGAAGTACTCTGCATTATTCTAGAACAAAAAGGTAACCACAAACCCAGTTATAAACCCTGAGGCCTTTCAGGCCTTGGTCTTGGTCCATCAAACAACATTAGTGTAGAAGAAATCCACAGGTTCTCATTCTCTGTGGAAACAAAAGCAGAACCTCTTTTCCAAAGCAACATATCCTTAGACCCAAATTTTGAAGTCAAGATACCTTTAAAACATACATGTTGGTTTAGCTTAGCAGCATGCACAATGAAATGTCTCTCTGTACTTAGCTTATTTACAGTCAAACAATTCAAGAAAACAATAATATAAATAATCTAGGCTTTCTGTGTATATTCCATCTTTACACAGCTTATTTTTCTTTACTCCTTTAATCCATGCCTGTCTGTACTCTGTCTCTTTAAAGACTTTATTTTACCTTTTTTAAAAAATGATAATTATTTTTATAACTCTCTATACTCTTTTTCTTACATCTTTTTAAATACACTGTGTCTCATTTAGAGGTTTTTTTATGTCTGAATCTGTCCTATTGTATATTTGAAATCCTTTTCTGTCCAGCAGGACTTCTTAAAATGTTAAGTCCCATGGCTAGAACTAAGGTTAGTTTGCCTTTTGGCTCTGCCCAATCCAACATGGCAGAGGCATGTTCACTGTCTCTGAGACTACTGGGTGGTAGTTATCCTTACCACCTCAACTCTGGTAACCAGTTGGCCCATGCTGCTGCCAAGTAACTTGAAGCATGCTGCCTACAAACCCCAATCGAGTGTTCAGCCTCCTGAAAGAGCCAGAATTTGCGCTGGCAGCATGAACCAGGAAGCTGCCACCGCATGTTGTTTTGCTGCTAATGCTGAATTAGGAAGACCTCTCTTAAAGGAACCAAGGTGCCCCTGCTCACCTGCAGCAAACAGAGCCCATCAAAAAAAATGCCAGCTATGAAGAAGCCTTGCTTATCTATGTTCTTTTGTGTCTAGAATTCCTTTCTAAGCTTATTCAAGTTTTAGGATGTAGTCAGCATCATACTGGCACCAATCTGTAGGCAGAGACAGCTTGTTTGTTTCCCAGCCACCCAGATGTGAAATAATTACACAGAAAATATATTAAATGTAATACTGTTTGGCCAATAGCTTAAGCAAAATTCTAGCTAGCTCATATCTTAAATTAACTCATTTCTATTAATCTGTGTATCACAACGTAGTTGTGGCCTACCCATAAGGTTACATCTGGCATCCTGAGTCTGTCTCCTGCAGTGGCTACATGGTTTCTCTCTGACACCGCCTACTTTCTCCCAGCATTCAGTTTAGTTTTCCCACCTAACTCTATTCTGCCCTATCGCAGGCCAAATAAGTGTTTTTATTCATTAACCAATAAAGGCAACACATGTACAGAAGGACTTCCGACATCATGTGCGTGTGTTATTGTGATTTTTTCTTTTTTTAAAAAAATCATTTTTAATTTGCCTATTTGTTCTGTGTGTTTTATTTTTCTTTTATTCTTTTACATGTTACATCCTGACCACAGTTTCCCCTCCTTCCACTCTTCCTAGTTCCCCCCAACTTTCCCTCTCTCCCAGATCCACACCTCCTTCATTTCCCTTCAAATAAAAGAGCAAGCCTCCTTTTTTTCAAAGACTTGAAGTACTTGTCATAGTGGCCTTTCACTTGCTTGGTTAGAATTACCCCAAGATAAAGATAGTTTATTGTGAAGGGTGTTGTTTCTGTGATTTCTTTCTCAGCCCATTTGTCATTTGCATATAGGAGGGATACTAATTTTTTTTAGTTAATCCTGTATTCAGCAACTTCCTGAAGGTGTATATCAGCTGTCAGAGTTCTCAGCTAGAATATTTGGGGTTACTCGTGTATATTATTATGTCATCTGCAAATAATGATATTTTGACTTCTTTTCCCATTTGTTTTGCTTTTTATTTTGCTTTGCTTTTTGATTTTGAGACAGAGTTTCTTTGCGTAGCTCTGGCTGTCCTGCACCTGTCTGTGTAGAACTGGCTGCCTTGAAATCAGATCTTCCTACTCTGCCTCCCGAGTGCTGGGATTAAAGGCATGTGCCACCATCCCTGGCTAAAATTAAAATATTTTTGTTGTTAATATTTTCAAGATACACTTTCTCTGTGTAACTTGGCTGTCCTAGAATTTGCTCGGCAGACCAGGCTGGCCTTGAGTTTGGAATCTGCCTGCCTCTGCCTCCAGAGTAGTGGGGTTAAAGGTTCATACCACCGCCCTACCTGTTCTTTCCAATTTGTATCCCCTTTATTTCCTTTTGTTGTCTTATTGCTCTAGTTAGAACTTCGATTACTATATTGAATCGATATGGAGAGAGTAGACAGCCTTGTCTGGTTTCAGATTTTAGTGGAATTGCTTTGAGTTTCTCTCCATTTAATTTGATGTTGGAATTGACTTGCCGTGTATTGCTTTTATTATGTTTAGATATGTCTGTAGGGGAATGTGGTACAGTAGTGGTTTTGGGGTGTCCTGACTCATTGGGAAGCCAGGATATACTTAGAGCCACAATAGGACAGCTCTGGAGGCTGGAGCTGCAATGGATCAGGTCAGCCCTGGAGGAAAGGTGTCCTGACTATCGGGAAGCCAGGCTACCTGAAACTGGGGTGTGGTGGGGAATGGTCTCCCCATAGAATATAGGGATCCTGCTCTTCTCCTGGAGAGCCACTACAGCTGAGTTCTGTTCTGTTCCCTTATAAAAGCATCTTAGCAGAGTTATAGGATTCTTCTCCTGCCCAAGATGTTTCTTCTGCTAGCATTCTACTAAAGGGAAACCTCCTGCGAAACATAGCAATCTTCTCTGGCTCCTGCGAAAAGTTGTTACTTCTCCCCACCCCAGCCTTGCTCAGACCCTTTAAGGAGCATCCTAGCAAGGTTCTTCTGTTCTGCTTCACTTTGCTGAGGTCCCCTAGGGAGTGTCTCAGAAAGGTTTTTCAGCTCAGTCCCCTAAGGGACATCCCAGCTAGGTTCTTTTGCTCTGGGCCAGCGAATGAAGGTCATCACCCAAGACTTTTGAGAGATTTATTTGGAAAGAAGGAGTCCAGGAGAGTGGCTGCCTCTGTCGGGGAGGGGTTAATAGCAGCACTTAACTGAAAGGGTGGAGAGGTTTATATAGGGTTTCTTAGGGGCAGAGTTTTCCCAGGGAGTAGGGAGATTGGTTAGTTTTTCCCTGCTCAGGGATTGGTCAGTTTATCTGGTCAGGGGCAGAGATGGCTCCAACTTCATGGCCAAACTGTGTTTTTTTCATAGTTCCTGTTTAGCTTTTTCACTCTAATCTTAGGATCAGGGCATATTTCTTTCACTGGCTCTGATTCTAGGGACAAGGTGTGTTTCTTTGACACTAGTTTCAGAAAGAGGGCACATGTCTTTAGTCCTGGGTTCAGGGATAAAGATGTTTCTCTCCCTGGCCCAGGTCTCAAATACAGGGTGTGGTTTTTTCCTCTGACTCTGGGTTCAGAGTCAGGGAGCTCAGTGATTGGTCAGTTTTCTGCTGCAGTTGTCCCTTTTACTCTACAATGTCCCTTGCATCCCTGATCTCTCCATTCCTGATTCTTTCACCATGAAGAGGTTTTGGATTTTTTTCAAATATTTTTCAATATCTAATGAGATGATTATATTTTTTCTTTTAGTTTGTTTGTGTGGTGGATAACATTGATTGATTTTCATATGCTGAACCAACCCTGCATCTCTGGGACGAAGACTACTTGATCATGGCAGATGATCTTTTTGATGAGTTCATGGATTCAGTTTGCAATCATTTTATTGAGTATTTTTCCATCTATGTTCATGAAGGAAATTGGTATGAAATTTTCTTTCTTTGTTGAATCTTTGTGTGGTTTGGATGTCAGGGTGACTGTGTGCTCATAAAAAGAATTTGGCAATGTTCCTTCAGTTTCTAGTTTGTAGAATATTTGAGGAATATCAGTATTAACTCTACTTTGAAAGTCTGGTAGAATTCTGCACTAAAACATGCTGGCCCTGGACTTTTTTGGTTGGGAGACTTTTAATGACTGCTTCTAATTCTTTATGGGGTTATAGGTCTATTTAAATTGTTTATCTAATCTTGACTTAACTTTGTCAAGTTCTATTTATTGAGAACACTATCCAGTTCTTTTATATTTTCTTATTTTGTCAAGTGTAGGTTTTTAAATTTTTTTAGATTTCCTCTGTGTCTGTTAAGTTCTGCTTTTCAGTTCTGATTTTGTTATTTTGAATATGCTCTTTGTGATTTTTAGTTAGTTTGGATAAGGGTTTATCTAGCTTGTTGGTTTTCTCGAAGAACCAACTCCTTCTTTCATTGATTCTTTGTATTATTCTATGTTTTTATTTTATTGATCTCATCCCTGAGTTTGATTGTTTACTGCTGTCGACTCTTCTTGTTTGTTTCCTTTTGTTCTAGACCTTTTAGGTGTACTGTTAAGTTGCTACTTTGAGATTTTTTTCTTTCCTCTTAGCACCACTTTCATTGTGTCCCATAAGTTTGGGGATGCTGTACATTCATTTCCATTGAATGCTAAGAAGTCTTTAATTTATTTCTGTTTTGACCCAGCAGTACATTTAGTAGAGAAATTATTCAGTTTCCATGAGTTTGTGGTCTTTCTTTTGTTTGTGATATCTAGCTCTAATCTGTGGCAGTCTGATAGGATATGGGGGGTTGTTTTAATTTTCTTTTATCTCCTGAGACTTGCTGTGTGACCCAATATGTGGTCAGTTTTAGAGAATGTTTTATGAGATGCTGAGAAGAAAGTGTAACCTTTTTGTATTCAGGTGAAATGTTCTGTAGATGTCTGTTAGGTTCATTTGGTTACTAAAGTCTCTTAGCTCCAGGATTTTTTTGTTTGGACGACCTGTCCACTGATGAGAGTGGGGGATTTCAGTCTCCCACTATCAGTGTGTGGGGGTCAATATGTGATTTAAACTGTAGCAGTGTTTCATTTACAAATATGGGTACCTTGTGTTGGGGCACTGATGTTAGGAATTGAGAGATTATCTTGGTGGGTCTTTCCTTTGATAAGTATGAAGGATCCTTCCCCCATCTCTTTTGATTAATATTGGTTTGAAATATATTTTGTTAGATATTAGAATGGCTGCACCAGCTTGTTGTTTAGGTATATTTGCTAGGAAAATCTTTTTCCAACCCTTTTCTCTGAGGTAATGTCTATCTTTGATCTTGGGGTGTGTTTCATGTATGTAGCAAAAGATTGGATCCAATTTTTGCGTTCATTCTATAAGTTCATGTCTTTTCATTAGGAAATTGAGTTCATTGATATTAAGAAATATCAATGGTCAATCATTGCAAATTCCTGTTATTTTGCTTGTTGGTTGTGTGTGTGTCCCTATTTCTGGTGTGAGATTGCTTGTTTTCTGTTCTTTATGAATGTAGGAACCTCCTTGGGCTGGAATTTTCCTTCTAATATCCCCTGTAGAGCTGGATTTGTGTATAGATACTGTTTAAATTTGACTTTGTCATAAAATATCTTGTTTTCTCCATCTATGGTCATTGAAAGTTTTGCAGGGTATAGTAGTCTAGGCTGTCATCTGTGATCTCTTAGAGTCTGCAGGATGTCTGTCCAGACCATTTTTGGCTTTTATAGTTTCCATTGAGAAATCAGTGTAATTCTGATAGGTATGCTTTTATACGTTACTTCACCTTTCCCCCTAATGGTTTTTAATATTTTTTCTTTGTCTTGTATGTTTGGTGTTTTCATTATTATGTGGCTAAGCAACTTTCTTTTCTGTTCCAACTATTTGGTGTTCTGTATGTTTCTTGTACCTTTATAGACATGTTCCTCTTTTGTTTTTATTTTTGTTTGTTTTGGTTTTTGCTTTATTTTGTTTTGGGGTTTAATGAGACAGGGTATCTCTGTGTATCTCTAGCTGTCCTGGAACTCACTCTGGCCTTGAGCTCATAGAGATCCACCTGTCTCTGCCTCCCAAGTGGTGGGATTAAAGGCATGCACCAACATTTCCTCACTATGTTTATAAAATGTAAAGATGTAAGTTTTTTTCTGTAAAAATTTAAAGTCTAAACAGAATGAAATATGTTTTCTAAGGTAGATATTCCTGGAAAATTTATATCCCAAAGAAAGCAGGATTTGTCCTTTCTGGCTTATATTAAAGTGGAGTCCACCTCTTAGTTCTCATCATTATAAGCAGTTTTGGTTTTTGCTTCCCTTTTGAATCAGGGTCTCACTCTGTAGCCCAGGCTGGCTTCAAACTCTTAATCCTCCTGTCTTCTCCTTCTTCCCAGGAGCTGAGACTACCCACAGTCCGCTATAGACAGAGTTTTCACTTTCTACATGCCTATCACAACATGTGGCTTTTGAAACTCCTGTGACCATCCTGGCAATTCTTTGCAGAGGGAACTACCCCAGGAGAGACTGGGTCCAGTCACTGAGGCAGCAGTGAAGCCCCCAAGGGAGTGAGAGCCACTTACCAGTGGGGACAGCTCCCCATTTCTCCCTCCTGGAGAATCTTTGTCACTAGTCATGTTCTGAAACATGTGTGAGCCTCGCCACACGTATCCCATTGTATAGCTTTCTATACATCTTTTCTCTCCTCCTCACTATGGTTTCCCAGAGGACCAAACCACAAACTAATTTATGTACCCAGAAGCTAGATATGTTCATCCAATGTTTGTTGCATGAGCCATAATTATCCGAATCTAGTTCTTTAGACTAGAGTCTCTAGCGGGTTTTTTTTTCTGGTTTTTAAGTTTACTATAGATGGCTGATGCCTCAGATCAGTCTCTATTGACAGAATGTCTTCTCCTATAAAAAAAAAAAAAGTACTGTATAATAAGCATCATAGGCCTAAATACATTCTTCTCGCATCAAAGGTACACTAGAAAACCATAATTTTTAAGTAATCCTTCACTGCTTTGTACAACAGGCTCCTGATCTGCCTCTTCTTTGGGTGATGTCTTTGTTTAGAGCTCTGTTTAGCCAGTTATGGTTCTACGTTCAGCATGAAATACACCTTATGAGTCTAAATGATGCCTCACATGCTAAGGTGCGTGGATTGATGGAGTGGTCTTATGAACCAAAAATAAGATTTTTTTCCAAACAGTACATCATAAATGGCACTAATGGAACCAAAAGCAAATCAAAGGCATTCACTTATAAATTTATAAATCTTCTGTCTGCATTTTAATTATAGTGTCATTTTAATTGCACTGTAATTGCATTTTAATTGCATGTATTTGTATAAATCAAAGAATAATCAGAGCTCTGCAGTGCTATGGTAAATTAATTTATGCATATAGGACTTTAAAATCTATGCACTGAAAATGATCATATGGTTTTCACCATGTCAGGCACTTTAATATTGTCTTTGATTAGAAGAAATCTACCTAGGGTGATGCCCTTCTAGCTCCCTTCCGTGACTAAGAAAACGAGGCAGAGCTGGAGCCTGAGCACAGGGACTGATTTGGTATTCATGGGACTCCTAGTTTGGAATGCTCTTTAAATATTAAAAATTGCAGAATGTATGTTTTCTAGCTTAGCCTCAGGAAATTTCTGGTCTCTTTATGTGGGTGGGAAGGACAGAGGATGAGTCACTGAATTAGGGTGACAGAACCAATGAATTTTTAACAATATTCCTGGCACAGGTTATCCTGGCAAAGTATATACATGGTGTAGGGCCATTTATTCAACAAGCATTTATTGAAAGCCTACTGGTGTCTGGCACCTCTGAAATATGATCACAACCCTTTTCATAGCTCATTTACTAAAAAGATAGTTGAGTTTTCTGGCCCTTATATTTGTCTTTTTGGCCAATTATAGATTGGACTGGGTCTTTGCTTCTTCAAAAAAAGCTCCCCTCAAATACCCATATTCCAGGCTTACTGGAAGGCTTATTGCTAAAAATTTGCATTTTTATCTTTTTGGAAAAGAAAAAAAGTAAGAAACTGAATTAGAAAAAAAAAGGACTTGCCTTGAGATCATAGTGGTGAGTGCATTTGCAAGCAAGGGACCTGATCAATTGAATTTCTGTCCTGTCCTGTCCTGTCCTGTCCTGTCCTGTCCTGTCCTGTCTCAGGACCTTGCATGAGCTGTTGCATGAACTGTGCCTGCCCTTCTGCATGCTCCTCTTTTCATAAATGAGACGTTTGCTCTGTCCAGCAAAAGCATCTTTAATGGAACGAGTACTTCCCTATTTTTAGTCTTTATAGCATTTCTTCCACCCTTCCACTTTGTAGTGTTTCATGTGGTGTTCAGTTACAGACTATCAGTTCCTAGAATCAAAGTCTGGTGTGGAAGGTCGTGGAGGGGAGGGGAGGGAAGGGGGAGGAAGAGGGGAGGAGATGGAAATTTTTAAATATAAAAAAAAAAACAAAAAAAAGAATTCATGGAGCAGAAAATGTAAGGGGTTCTGGAAGCAGAGGCTTTGAAAGACCAGTCTGAGCTATAAATAAATCGCTGCTGATATTCTTTAAAAAAATAAAGAAACTGCCTTGGCCTGTTGATAGGGCAGAGCAGAGCTAGGTAGGGAAAACTAAATGGAATGCTGTGAAGAAGAGGCGGAAAGAGACGCCTTGGATCCACAGTTGGAGGTAGACGTGCTGAATCTTTGCACGTGGCAATAGAATGGGTTAAATTAATATGAGTTAGCCAATAAGAAATTAGAGCTAATGGGCCAAGCAGTGATTTAATTAATACAGTTTATGTGTGATTATTTTGGTTCTGGGAGGCCGGGATGAACAAGCGGGCCCTCCTCCTACAAGAGTCCTATTTAATTTATTTTATACTTACCTGAAGAGCACAAATGTAGGCCTTTGCATCAGATAGAACAGAGACTGACTTTGAAGGGTCTTGAATGATGTATGTATCAATGGATTCCAAGGAGCCTCTGTTGGGCTCCTCAGGTGCTTTTATTAATTTTTTATCTTTTCTTTTTTTGTTTCATAAAAACCCTTGTCAGTCAATATTCTCTGGCTTTGATCTGGGTCATATGCATCTCCTGGCCTAGCAATTTTATAAGATATGTTTCATAGAAGACAAAATTTTCACCTGGTTTACAGGCAGGTGTTGTTGCAAGGCATGGGTCGTATTATACAGAAATAAAACAGAGGGTAAGTATTGTTTTGCTTTGTTTTTAAGGTTTAGTGTGTGTGTGTATGTATGTGTGTGTGTGTGTGTGTGTGTGTAGTGTTTTCTTGCCTATGTGTACATGAATTAAATAGATGCAGTGCCTTAAGAGGCTAGAAAAGGGTGTTGGATCCCCAGGCACTAGAATTTCCATGTGAGTTGCCATGTGAGTGCTTGGGACCAAACCTGGGTCCTCTGTAAGAGCAAACAGTACTTTTACCCATTTCTCCACAGCCCCTGGATATTACTGTTCTTGATTTTTCACAGTGTATCATTGTACAGTCCTGGCTCACCTAGGACTCTACAGATTAGAGTGACCTTAAACACAAAGAGATCCTCTTGCTTCTGACTCCTCCAGAGTGTTGGAATTCAAGCATGTATTACCTCACCTGGCTGAGTAATGTTTTTAAATGTGCCTTGGACAGAAGAAAATCAAAAAATGAATGGTTTTCCACTTAAACTAGGCTAAGCTTGTAACACAAGTCTTTTGTTAGGGACAGATGTGGAGACACATGCTTCCAATCCCAGCACTACGGAGGCTGAAGCAAGAGAATTAGGAGTTTCAGTCTAGCATGATCTGCATAGTGAAACTCTGACTGTGGTGGTTTGAATCAGAATGACCTTCATAGGCTCATATTTAAGTGTTCAGTTATCAGAAAGTGGCACCACTTGAGAAGGATTAGGAGGTGTGGCCTTGTGGAAGTAGATGTACCTTGTTGAAGGAAGTGTGCCACTGGGGGTGGGCTTTGAGGTTCCAAAAGCCCAAGGCAAGCCCTGTGTCTCTCTTTCTTCCTGTTTCCTGCCAATCTGGATGTAGAACTCTCAGCTACTTCTCCAGCACCATGTCTGCCTGTGTGCTGTCATGCACCCCACCATGAAGATAGTGGACTACACCTCTGAAACTGTAAGCAAGCCCTAATTAAATGCTTTCTTTTATAAGAGATGCCATGGTCAAAGTGTTTCTTCACACCAATAGAACACTGACTAAGACACAATCTGAAAGAAAAATAAAAGAATCTCTCTGTCTCTTGCAAACACCTTGTCAATTAGGAGGGCTATAGGTTGTTGCCAGTCACATTTTGGACTAAGCTTTCTTCAGACCTTATCAAGGTATAATCTCATCCCTTATTGCAGCCTCATACAGAATGCTAGAAGGGGATCTGGCGATTATTTTGCCAATTAGAAAAGTTTTCCGAACCTTAAATAACCAAAAATGAACTCAGAATTAAACACAACAAATCTGAGGTCGTTTGGTAGTGTTCACCCACATTGTTTTGTGCAACTTTACTTTAGTCTTGGCTATGAACACACAACATACCCTCTGTGCTAAGCATGCTTTCATAGGAGGTTATGGCAGCAGTCTCCAAAATATCTTGGTTCAGATTTGAGATTACATATTCCAGTGCTTACTGTACATACAAAGTTCTCTCCTCTTACAGAAACATAATAGTTAATTATAGAAAACAAAGGAATATTTGTATTTTTATTCTTTTAGAATGTCAGGATCAAATGAGTGTAACTTTGGAATGCAATGTGTTTGAGTATTTGATTGTTAAAAAAAAACGCAGTTTGAGTTGCGGACTTAACTTTAATGGAAATTCATTAGTGCTTATCTTATCATGGGTACCACCTATCCTGTCTTTGGTCTTTCCTGTCTTGAGTGGTTGAATGCGACACTTTCTGATGAACCTCACATGAGCTCTTTGTCTTCCTAGAACTGTCACTTGGGCAGAGGATGTCTGCTTGTCTCCTCCAGCTATAGATACAGTCTCTTTGGTCCTGAGCTCTCCTTCGTAGACTTCTTTAGATCTGAAATGATGCAGAAATGGACTTGATGTCTCTGGTCCTGACCTCTCCATCCTTGTTCTCCTAGCATTTTTTTCAAGGCTTTTGCATATCACAAATAATGGCTTGCCTTGGAATTAAAACAAATAAACAAACAAATATAATTTGATTAAATGTCAGGGTTTTCTTGCAACAGGGGAAGGGACTGTATGGTACAGAAAACACTGCATTAGAATTTTACTGAGTAAGGGGCTCGGGGGAATATGAAGGCTCTTCAGCCATTGTCTCAGCCTGTGAGAAACAGGTACCACTCGAGAAAACAAACAGCAGCACAGTGCTCTAGTTGGACTTTGTTTGGGGTTGTAGTTAGTCCTATATATTGGGATGGTGGAACTTTGAAGAGTTGTGACCCAATAGAAGGCAGTTTTGTTATAGCAGCTGTGCCTGTGGATGGGATGAATGCTGGTATTACAAAGGAGGTTCATTCGCACTAGAGTAGATTGTTATATGTAGCCCTGGCACATATCTTAATCTCTTTTGCTTCTTGCCTCACCTCATGACCCTTCTCTCCAAAACCCAAGGCTGAGATGATGCCAACACTATTCTTTTGAATCTCCATAAATATGACTCTTTGTATACAAAGTATTGCCTAAAGGATTTTGTCATAGCAACGAACATGGACCAAGACAGTGAGTGAGGCAGTACCAATTCTAGGATACCAACCAGACATCAGCCGAACTGAGGGGAGCATCTTCATTAAGCATCCTTGCTGATAGTCTTCCTTGACATGCCTCATTTCATTCCATTAAACCTACATTTTGCTTAGCCTTATCAAGCTTATTTATTTGATAAACATTATTATACAAAGAAAAACTCATCTGAGTATATTGAGTGATGGTTAGAGCATTTGTCTAAGAAAACAGTGTTCAATTTTTTTCAAACCCTGAGAAATTGTAAAAGCATTTAATTTGTGTTTTCAAAACTTTTAGGATTAGAAATACTTGGTTTTGAAAATTCATGCTCACAATTAAATCAGGATAATGTTAAAAGAATTCATTTGGAAGGGTTTCTCTTCTCCTTTGCACCTCAGACATCCTTAGAGACAACCACCATTACCACCTTGCATTGCCAGCCTTTTTATGAGTATGCTGTATATTCATTCTTTTTCCTCCCCTTTTCTTCTTCATTTGCTGGATCAGTAATTCACAAACTTCATCAAATGAAGACCATCAGAAGAACTTAGAAACACAGTCTGCCTAGCCCTTTCTCTACAGATTCAGACTCGAGGGTATAGGTGAGTTGTAAGAATCTATTTGTGATTAGGTAATTCTGAAGTAGGTGGTATTGGCCTCTACTTTGAGATATCTCATGGCATTAATGGCTAATCTAGTAGGATTAGAGGAATTTATCATAATGACATGCCTTCTCCATAGTCTTTGACCTTTACTGGGGAGATCTTCCCTTTGGTCTCCATGGTGATGGGAAGCCATCCACATTCAATTAGACTAAGGACATGGATTTGTTCCTTTGCCTTTCGCTGAAGGCCCTGCTGCAGAGCTGCAGTGTCATTAGCTAGGCCAAGGAAATGCAACTGACTTTCTCCCTGTCCTTCACTCCTCCTTCCCCACCCCTCTTCTTGCTTTCTTGTATGATTATAACTAATACCAGTAACAGTCACAAAATTATAGACTGTGGGAAAGTGAGAGTAACTTATCCATTGTTTAAGGTCAATCCATACACAGGGAAAGTAAGGCCCAAAGAGATTAAGAAACTTACCTGAGTCACAAACCGAATCAGTGGTGGGCTTAATTTTACATCCAGACTCTTTTCTCTTATTTTTCTGCCACCTAAAGATTTCAGGGCATCTGAAAATTACTCATTTTCTGCTGCCCAGTCCATGTTCCACTTTGAAATATCTTTTTGTTCTCCTGGCCTCTCTGTCTCATCCCCCATGGGTCATTACTGCCCTGTTTGGTTGTGTTGCTTAGTGTAGTGATTGTGTGAATCATTTCTGAGCTCTTGAACACAGCAATATCTTATCGTCTTGGACCCCAGATTATCAAATATAAAGCAATTTTGAACCAGAGGGGTTGTGGCTCCTTTAAATCTGTGGGAGAAGGAACTCGCTGCTCTCACTCTCAACATCCTGAAACAAAGGCCCAAGGAACAGTCCAAGTCCACTCATTGCTTTTCTGGGGCTGGGGGAGGGAGAGGTCACACAAAGGTTGCTCCGTTTGCAAGCTCATCCTATCTTCCCCGTACTATTGACAAGGCATGGAATGGTTTATAGATTTCTGCCTCACTTTAAGGACTATTTGCTGATGTTTTCAGACACTTATCCAATGTCAAGAAACTCAAGGGAACTGATTTCAACTGTGAATTATATATTATCCATATTTGGGACAGAATAGGCCATTTTAATGGAAAGTTCCCATCAATCAGGCCATGGGAAAGGGAAAGCTTGTGTTTGAAATCATTTATGTTGATTTAAAATATTTAAACTTCTGAGAACTTAGTATTTAACCCAAATACAATTCTTACCCCCCCCTTCTATTTTCCTATATGTTCAGCTTCTGCTGAAATATTAGCTTATTGTACCATGCATTTGATAAGGTCCCCAGGGTTTAGGCAGGAGAAATATCAAAATGTCCTTGGAGAGCTCATGTGTCTGATGAGAACAAGGATTCTAGGGGAAAAGGGCTCAATTCCCTAGTAATCACAAGAATTCAGAAAAGAAATAAGTCCTTCCAAAAGACACATTCACTCGACTAGCGATGTCCCCACAGTTTAAGCATTAAAATGCTATGTTTAGTAAAGAGCTACATGTAACGAGAGCAGACAGCATTCACAAGGCTCCAGACACAGCGAGTTTGTACTTATGTCGTTAGAGCTATTGGGGAATCACTGTCCTGTCGCAACCAATTTGGCCGCCTTCTTTCAGTCACGAGCTCACAGTAAAACAGACGACAGACGCACACATGAGCACCCTGGGATTCTTCTGTTTACTGTAATGGGTAGCTGGCGAATCGGCTTCCCTCTAACTGTGGAATCGGAGCGATGCTATTGTGGGAGTGTGTTCTTGTGTGACTGCATTGCTTTTGGAATGCTGCCTTACCAGGAAACGGTTGTCATAGACTGTAGTGTCTGGTCCAAAGTGAGACCCCAGCCCTCTAACACCCCAATATCCAAGGAGTCTGGGATCATTGGAAGTGTCACTCCAGTCCCTGGTATCCATCCTAAGCCTCCTTCCCCTGGGAGTTGTCTTGGTCCTGACTGCACCTCCAGGAAGCCTACCAAGTACTGACGGCTTCCCAAGGTCAAGACCACTTCCACAGACTACTTAGGCTCCTGCTGGAAAAAGGAACACATGGTTTCAGGTTTTGTGTGTCCCTCCCTGCCTCTGTCTCTCCCTTCTCCTCATCATGCTGTCCTGGCCACCCAGGAGTGCTGCATTTATTAAATATGGGCATCTTTGATTTTGTCTAATCTGGTCTGATTGGAATTACTTGCCTTGGCAGAGAGGTTCAGTCATCTTCAGATGATACCTAACATGTAGCACTGGCCTTAACATTGTAGAGACAGCATATTGAGACCTGTTCTTAGGAGAAACCCTTGCTGCACACTGCTGCTCTCTCTATCCTATACATCCATGCTTACCACGCCTAATCTTTCTCCTTCTAAGCGAATTGCAAGGACGATGGTCATTCTTTTAACATGGTTTTCATATACGTTTTCCTGCTGTAGCCCAGTCTAAATAGATGGTTGCTTCCACCCCTGTGTTCTCATCTTATACATTTGAGCTGCTCTTGTTCCTATTTATTTTGTTCGTTTTTGAAGAGTTGATGATTTTGTTTACAAAAAGGCATTTTTCTGACTCTCAACCCGGAGAACGGGTAGCTATCCTATTTAGCTTGGGTCTCTTTAATTCACTACTGGAAATAAATTATCCCTAGGAATTTCAATATTATCTTATAATCTAATAAACTACCCAATATCACTAATGGCCTTTTTAGGTTTTAAGCAGTTTCTGGTTTTGATGGGGATTATGCACCATCTATAAGGATGGGGTTAATGGTTCCCAGAAGGGACACATCACCAGCCAGGCAGTTAAAAACTCATGCATGGTTTGGTCTTCTGATTATAAGCAAGAAGCGTTACATTTACATTCTAAGATTTTTGAAAAATTACACTCATTATATTTTCATTGTTGTCACGATTTTACAGTGGTTTTGAATCTGAATATTTATTTATTTACTCATCCCTTATATTATGTCCCATTAATTTACTTTCCAAATTGTCTTCTTCCTAAATCAATGCAGAATGAATATATTTCATTGACAGTTTCCCATATAGAATTATTATCTGGAAAACTCAGACAATGAAACTAGTTAGCTAGGTAAGGTGTTACTCATGCATTTGTTGTGGTTGCTTATATCATTTGCGGAATAATTGCTTTAATTCCTTGTGAAAAACACAAGAATCCATGCCCGTTTCTGCATTGTAAATGTGTTCAATTTGACTAGGACAATAGATGCAAATGCAAGCTTGTTTTCTCTGTTGCTACAAATCCTGGCACCTCTGAGGAGAAAGAGGAAGAGAGAAGAAGTTAGTGAAGGCCAGGGCTTGAAACTAGAAGAAACTGGGGGTGGGAGGGAATTAGCGTAAGGAAAAAGAGGGACAGAGGGGTGAGAAGCAGAACTAGACAGGAGTGGAAGTTCAAATGCCTTGAATCCAGGCCCTAAATCTCACCTGACAAGTCAGGTAACCACAAAAAGGTTTCCTTAGGAAAAGGGCAAAGCTTGTTGATTCTCACTAATGGGTCAGATTTTCAATTGTTCCCTCATTTCCTTTTTCTGGGTGTCTCAGGGAGTGAAAGGACATTGGCAACCATCTCTCCACCTCTGTAGCGGGTGCCTGACGCAGTGTGAGGCGCGGGATTGGGTCCCACTTTATAATAGTCCATCCTAACTGAGGAAATGAACTCCACAAGGGTGGTGATTTTCTCCAGGATCTTGAATTCAGATATGCTAGGATTCAGTTGCTGAAGTTTGAATCCAAATGTGCTTGACCCAAAGCCCAGGATTTCTGGAATGGCCGCGCTTCCTCGGTGTGGGAAGAAAGCAGGCAGGGCAGGTGGAGTGCCAGGTGTCAGTGTGAATCTGTGATAAGTTGTGCTTGACACCTGCTCTAGGCCAGGTCTGTCCACAAATTCCACAATGAAGTCAGGGTAACACTACAGAAAGCTCCCAACTGGGGATCTCCATGGCACAGGAAGGACCAAGTGCAAGGAAAGGAAGTTTGAGCAGGTCTCATCCTTAGGTTACTATCTTATGTGGAGTAATTATTCACGTAAAAGAAACTACTCTGAGTCTTGAGCTTACCGAGCAGCAGCAATGACCAAGTCCCAGGAGGACACGGGAAGCCTTAATTGGATGGCACTTTGGAAACTTACTTCATTGGCATCTTGTGCTGCCTCTCCTGGGAGCAAATCTTCCTGGGGCCGGTGTTTTATATGCTTATTTTAATTTTCTTACTGGTGTATATAGTAAGTTAAGTAGATGCACCCCTTGTCTGTTTACCCCTACCTTCTGTTTTTTCACCTCTTCTGCTACCATAACCCCGTCTGTCTCCCTAGGCAATTTTATTTCTAATTTCATTTAATAGATACATACATACATACACACATAAATACATCTATACATTCACACAAATATATACATACATATAAACACACATACATAATAAGTATACATATACATACATATATACATACATACACATGTAAATGTATACATGCATATATATATATATATGATTATATGTGACTATATGAAATCTAGGAGCCACAAATAAGAAAAAAACACATGATATAATGTTTGTCTTTCAAGAACTGGCTTCACTAGCTTGATATGATCACCATTAGTTGATACACTTCCTATTCCTTTACGACTGGAAAAATTTCACTGTGGTATTTTTGTTTTGTTTTGCTTTCGTTTGTTTGTTTGGTTTCTTTTTTTGAAGCAAGGTTTCTCCATAGCTCTGGAGCCTGTTCTGGACACTAGCTCTTGTAGACCAGGCTGGTCTTGAACTCACAGAAATTCACCTGCCTCTGCCTTCCAAGTGCTGGGATTAAAGGTGTGTGCTATCACCCCATTTTTGCAGCACAGGTGGTCTAGTTCCCATGAAGCATCCATTGACCACTATGATCGTATTAGATGTGATTTAAAGAGAGGAAAAGTCACTGAATCCTCAGGCCAGCAGACACATGCTTCACAGATGCAACCCTCTCCTCTATCTGTCAGAGTAAGCTAAACCTCCACCATGGGCTGCCCCTGGCTTCTCACAACTTGTGATGTAGATGTTCTTGCTTCTGTAGTTGAGAATTAACTTAACCACTACCAAGAATTCTCAGTGGGCAGCATTGCTTGGACTGTTTCAAACTTAAATTCAGGAAAGAAAAGCTCAAAAGATATTTGCCTCCAAAACCTGGTAATTTTATGGTTAAATTCCTTTAAGAAAAACGAGCCATAAGCCATGTTCCTAGGTATACTATCTAAGGGTTTCCAACCATACTTTCATGATGTGCTTAAATATATTTAAGTTGTCAAGTATATGCTTTAAACTGTGTTTTTCTCTAACGATTCCCAAATCTTCATGCCATTCCTTTAACTTATGATAAAAAAAAAACACCTCATTATCTGATGTGGCAGAAAGATAAAAGTGTGCCTCGTGAGTTAAGAAAAATTTTTCTGAGCTTTAATTCCAGTTAATTTCCCAAACTTCACAACGCACCTAATGTTCTGTCTGCTACACGAAGCAGAGAAATTACAGATGTTCTCTGAACGGTTATTTAAACATAAGGAGTTTCAACACCTCTCTGGGAGAGACCATGAGCATCCTGCCTTCCAGTGGGTCCTGAAACTGAGTGAGAAAGGAAAGTCTCACTCAGAAACACTGACAGTAGAAACTGCACATATCTTGGTCGGCTGAAAAGAGAGAAAAGGAGAAGAGGCAGTGCCTGTTTAGCTCTCGAGCGATTGTGAGATGTGACTGGGTAAAATCCAGCCAGCCTCTGGTTCCATCACCAGAGATTGTCTACTGTGAATAATTTTTTGATTAGGGGTCAAAAACAGAGCAACATTTATCTCAGGGGACAAAGGAAAAGCAGTCCCTGGAATTATCTATGTGGTAAAATGTCAGCTACCATGACTTTGAAAATAATAGGCATTTTCTGTTTTGCCACTTTCAAAATTAATTTTCTTCTTTGCCCGAAACAAGGAAGAATTACAAAAACCTTTTATATTAGATTTGCAAATGCCAGTAAGTTACCCACCCTCATTTTTTCTTTATCAGTTTGCCCTTTTGATAGGTGCCACACACACACAGTAAAATGAATAAATTCAGCATATTTTCCTGTTCACCGAGCATAAATTATTACTAACTGTGGTGAGAAGCTTTTTGAAAAGCTGTTTAATTTTAAGGAGGGGACTTCTTTTATCTACAAAAGATTCTGTTTGAAATCAAAGTGGATATTTTCTTATCTCTGTGACCTCAGAAAGCTAAACTATGATGACACATTTCCATTCTGAGAAGGCAATGAGAGACCCAAGCTGAATACAATCTCCTAATGTGTTCCTGAGCTTGGCTCAGGTTCTCAGTCTTTGAAACACTAAGAGAATTACCTTAGCATTAGAGTGTGATCTGACTCCATTGCTTGTTATCTGATGACTGTGTTGCATCTGTCTGGGGCAGGTGGCCTTGCAGGATTCCTTTCTAAAAGGACACACACGCACACACACATGCACACACAACAGTCCCATGAGTGCCAGTCTGATGCCCTGTAACTTTCAGCTCTCCTGAATCAAATGAAGACAAAGACACTCAGCTTCTCACAGCTGAGAGGGATAAGGAATTTGATGAAGCATCAGTTTGAAGAAAGAGTCGTGGAATCCACATCTATCAAATGATCAGGACTGTTACTCAAGGACGAGCAGCATGGAAATGTATAAATGTCATTCCTGTATTAGCACATTTACTCTGTCCTCGTCCCTCTGACATTTGTCTTCTGCCTAGTCCCGTCATCACAGTAAACAGAGTACTGAACCACGAAGTTGGCATTTAGCATTAAGATGCTACTGTGGACCATTTATTAGTCTGCTATTTTCTTGAAGAATTCTCCACTCTTCCATTTCATTTATTTAGCATTTTGGAGCTGTGCAATCATTTGAGAATCCATGACTTCTAAAAATTGAACATTTTAATTACCCAGCCCTGGACTGGGACTTCTAACATCTTGGTCCTTGTCACTGAAGAGGAGGAACAAAACATTTTGAACCTTGGGTGTTAAGGCAAAACATCAGACGGCATGGAACCCTCCTGGCTCCTGGCACAGCTGACTCATAGCCTAGACACTCTGGTTCAGCAGGAAGCCGTGCTCGGCCAAAACTGAATCACTTGCCCAGGCAGCACGTGAATGAGGTTGAGCGGTGACACCAACTGCTTGACAAGCCGTGGTGACTGTTCTCTGATGTGAAAATTATTCATCCTCATATGTTAGGTTTTAAAATAGTCTGCAGACCGCCTCTCTCTCCCTGTCCCTTCCCAGCTTGCGCCCAGAATCCTCCCCCCCTCCCCCTTCCTCATCCTCCCGTCTTTGGGGCCACGGGAGCCCACAGCTCAGCCTGTTTGGGCTCTGGGGACCTGGAATTGAGTGCACCCAGGCCGGTGGGAGGTCCCCTCCTTCATTTGACTGCCCGGAGCAAGGTGGGCCTTTGTCTGAGAGCTGCTTGGCCTGCAAGGGGACCTGAAAGTCTGCAGGAGGATCCATCGTTCTTTGGGGAGGATCCATCATTCTTTGGGGAGGATCCATCATTCTTTGGGGACACCAAACACCTCCGCGCTCCTTTTGAAGGAAGAGATGGGCAGGCGCCAATGCAGGAGCTCCTCCAACAACATGAAAGGCAACATGACATCACCACAAGCCAGACATCCCGAAACAACAAGAATTGAACACCCTACCCCAGAAGATATAGAAGAAACCGACATTAAACAGTACTTTATAAAAATAATAGAGGACCTTAAACAGGAGGTAAAAAACTGCCATAAAGAAATGGAGATGACAAACAAAAAGGTAGACGAAATAAATAAATCTCTCAAAGATACCCAAGAAAAACAAGAAAAACAAGAAAAAGCAATCAAACAGGTAAGGGAAACAGTACAAGACCTGATAAATGAAATGGAGGTATTGAAGAAAACACAATCTGAGGGACGACTGGAAATGGAAACTCTGAGTAAACGAACAGAAACTTCAGAGACAAGTATTTCCAACCGAATACAAGAGATGGAAGAAAGAATCTCGAACTCTGAAGATACTATAGAAGAAATAAACTCACAGATTAAAGAACTAAACAAATCTAACAAATTCTTAACACAAAACATTCAGGAAATCTGGGACACCATGAAAAGACCAAACCTAAGAATAATTGGGGTAGAAGAAGGAGAAGAATTACAACTCAAAGGCCCAGAAAACATATTCAACAAAATTATAGAAGAAAACTTCCCCAACCTAAAGAAGGATGTTCCTATGAAGGTACAAGAAGCCTACAGAACACCAAATAGACTGGATCAAAAGAAAGCATCCCCACGCCATATAATAATCAAAACACAAAACATACAGAATAAAGAACAGATATTAAGAGCTGCAAAGGAAAAAGGTCAAGTAACATATAAAGGGAAACCTATCAGAATTACACCTGATTTCTCAATGGAAACCATGAAAGCCAGAAGAGCTTGGATAGATGTGCTACAGACACTTAGGGAACATGGATGCAAGCCTAGACTATTATACCCAGCAAAGCTTGCATTCACCATTGATGGAGAAAACAAGATATTCCAGGACAAAAACAGATTTAAACAATACGCAGCCACAAATCCAGCCTTGCAGAAAGTAATAGAAGGAAAATCACAAACCAAGGAGTCCAACAACGCCGACAATAACTCAGGCATCTAGCGACCCTTCACCAGCACAACTAGAAGAAGGGAAACACACAAACTCTACTACTAAAAATGACTGAAGTTAACAACCACTGGTCATTAATATCACTTAATATCAATGGACTCAATTCACCTATAAAAAGGCACAGGCTAAGAGACTGGATACGAAAACAGAATCCAACATTTTGCTGTTTACAAGAAACACACCTCAACCACAAAGACAGGCACCTACTCAGAGTAAAGGGTTGGGAAAAGGTTTATCAAGCAAATGGCCCTAAGAAACAAGCGGGTGTGGCCATACTAATTTCCAACAAAGTTGACTTCAAACTAAAATCAATCAGAAGAGATGGAAAGGGACACTTTATACTCATAACAGGAAAAATCCTTCAGAATGAAGTCTCAATCCTGAATATCTATGCCCCTAATATAAAAGCTCCCACTTATGTAAAAGAAACACTTCTAGAACTCAAGGCAGCCATCAAACCACACACACTAATAGTTGGAGACTTCAACACTCCTCTCTCACCAATGGACAGGTCAATCAGACAGAAACCTAACAGAGAATTGAAAGACTTAATGGAGGTAATGAACCAAATGGACTTAACAGACATCTATAGAACATTCCACCCAAATAGGAAAGAATATACCTTCTTCTCTGCGGCTCATGGAACCTTTTCGAAAATTGACCATATACTTGGTAACAAAGCAAACTTCCACAGTTACAAAAAAATATTAGTAACCACCTGTGTCTTATCGGATCACCATGGATTAAAATTAGAATTCAACAACAATGCTACCCCCAGAAGGCCCACAAACTCATGGAAACTGAACAGTCAACTACTGACCCACACCTGGGTCAAGGAAGAAATAAAGAAAGAAATTAAAGTCTTTCTTGAATTTAATGAAAACAAAGACACAACATACTCAAACCTATGGGACACAATGAAAGCAGTGCTAAGAGGAAAGTTCATAGCACTAAGTGCCCACTTAAAGAAAACGGAGAAAGCACTCATTGGTGACTTAACAGCACACCTGAAAGCTCTGGAAAAAAAAGAAGCAGACTCACCTAGGAGAAGTAGAAGACTGGAAATAATCAAACTGAGGGCAGAAATCAACAAAATAGAAACACAGAAAACAATCCAAAGAATCAATGAAACAAGAAGCTGGTTCTTGGAGAAAATCAACAAGATTGACAAACCCTTAGCCAATCTAATCAAACGGCAGAGGGAGAACACGCAAATTAACAAGATCAGAAATGAAAAGGGGGACATAACCACAGACACAGAGGAAATTCAGAAAATCATTAGATCTTACTACAAAAGCCTGTATGCCACAAAATTGGAAAATGTAAAAGAAATGGACAGTTTTTTAGATAAATACCATATACCAAAGTTAAACCAGGACCAGGTAAATGCTCTAAATCGTCCTGTTAGTCGCGAAGAATTAGAAACTGTTATCAGAAACCTCCCTACCAAAAAGAGCCCAGGACCAGATGGTTTCAATGCGGAATTCTACCAGAACTTCCAAGAAGACCTAATACCTATACTCCTTAAGGTATTTCATAATATAGAAACACAAGAGTCACTGCCAAATTCCTTCTATGAAGCTACAGTTACCCTGATACCTAAACCACACAAAGACTCAACCAAGAAAGAGAATTACAGGCCAATCTCACTCATGAACATGGACGCAAAAATTCTCAATAAAATACTGGCAAACCGAATCCAAGAACACATTAGAAAAATTATCCATTACGATCAAGTAGGCTTCATCCCAGAGATGCAGGGCTGGTTCAACATACGAAAATCTATTAATGTAATCCATCATATAAACAAACTGAAGGAAAAAAACCATATGGTCATCTCATTAGATGCTGAAAAAGCATTTGACAAAATTCAGCACCCTTTTATGATAAAGGTCTTGGAGAGATTAGGGATACAAGGGTCATTCCTAAATATAATAAAAGCTATTTACAGCAAACCGACAGCTAACATCAAATTAAACGGAGAGAAACTCAAGGCTATCCCACTAAATTCAGGAACACGACAAGGCTGTCCACTCTCTCCTTATCTCTTCAATATAGTGCTTGAAGTTCTAGCAATAGCAATAAGACAACATAAGGGAATCAAGGGGATCCAATTTGGAAAGGAAGAAGTTAAACTTTCATTATTTGCAGATGATATGATAGTATACATAAGCGACCCCAAAAACTCCACCAAAGAACTCCTACAGCTGATAAACTCCTTCAGTAACGTGGCAGGATACAAGATCAACTCCAAAAAAATCAGTCGCCCTCCTATACACAAAGGATAAGGAAGCAGAGAGGGAAATCAGAGAAGTATCACCTTTCACAATAGCCACAAATAGCATAAGATATCTGGGAATATCGCTAACCAAGGAAGTGAAGGATTTATATGACAAGAACTTTAAGTCTTTGAAGAAAGAAATTGAAGAGGATACCAGAAAATGGAAGGATCTCCCCTGCTCGTGGATTGGGAGGATCAACATAGTAAAAATGGCAATTCTACCAAAAGCAATCTATAGATTCAATGCAATCCCAATCAAGGTCCCATTAAAATTCTTCACAGAGATTGAGAAGACAATAATCAACTTTATATGGAAAAACAAGAAACCCAGGATAGCCAAAAAAATCTTATACAATAAAGGTACTTCTGGAGGCATTACCATCCCTGACTTCAAACTCTATTACAGAGCTACAGTATTGAAAACGGCTTGGTATTGGCATAAGAACAGAGAAGTTGACCAATGGAATCGTATAGAAGACCCGGATCTTAAACCACAAACCTATGAACACCTGATTTTTGATAAAGGAGCCAAAAGTACACAATGGAAAAAAGAGGGCATCTTCAACAAATGGTGCTGGCATAACTGGATGTCAACCTGTAGAAGAATGAAAGTAGATCCATATCTATCACCATGCACAAAACTCAAGTCCAAATGGATTAAAGACCTCAATATTAATTTGAACACATTGAGATTGATAGAGGAGAAAGTGGGAAGTACTCTACAACAAATGGGCACAGGGAACCGTTTCCTATGCATAACCCCAGCTGCACAGACTTTAAGGGCAACATTGAATAAATGGGACCTCCTGAAGTTGAGCAGCTTCTGTAAAGCAAAGGACATTGTCACTAAGACACAAAGGCAGCCTACTGACTGGGAAAAGATCCTCACCAACCCTGCAACTGACAAAGGTCTGATCTCTAAAATATATAAGGAACTCAAGAGACTAGACGGTAAAATGCCAATTAACCCAATTAAAAAATGGGGCGATGAACTGAACAGAGAATTCTCAACAGAAGAAGTTCGAATGGCCAAAAGACACTTAAGGTCATGCTCAACCTCCCTAGCTATCAGGGAAATGCAAATCAAAACAACTTTGAGATATCATCTCACACCTGTCAGATTGGCTAAAATCCAAAACACCAATAATAACCTTTGCTGGAGAGGTTGTGGGGTAAGGGGCACACTCATCCATTGCTGGTGGGAATGCAAACTTGTGCAACCACTTTGGAAAGCAGTGTGGCGGTTTCTCAGGAAATTCGGGATCAACCTACCCCAGGACCCAGCAATTCCACTATTGGGAATCTACCCAAGAGATGCCCAATCATACAACAAAAGCATATGCTCATCTATGTTCATAGCAGCATTATTTGTAATAGCCAGATCCTGGAGACAGCCTAGATGCCCTTCAGTGGAAGAATGGATGAAGAAACTGTGGAATATATACATGCTAGAATACTACTCAGCGGTAAAAAACAATGTCATCTTGAATTTTGCAGGCAAATGGATGGAAATAGAAAACACTATTCTGAGTGAGGTAACCCAGACCCATAAAGATGAACATGGGATGTACTCACTCATATTCGGTTTCTAGCCATGATTATAGGACATCGAGCCTATAAGTTTGGGATCCTTGAGAAGATAATAAGAAGGTGAACTCCCAAAAAAGATATAGTAATCCTCCTGGATATTGGAAGTAGACACGATCGCCAGGCAAAATTGGGAACTTGAGGGTTGGGCAAGACTGGGCCAAGGGAAGATGGGGAGAGAAAAGTGTGAAGGGGAGAGCGGGGGGAGCTCGGAGGAATGGGGTGCTTGGGATATAGGAAGGGTGGATATGAGAGCAGGGAAGCATATATCTGAATTTAAGGAGCTACCTGAGGGTTGTCAAGAGACTTGACCCTAGAGGGGTTCCCAGGTTTCCAGGGAGACGCCCCCAGTTGGTTCCTTGGGCAGCTGAGGAGAGGGAGCCTGAAAAGGCCAGTTCCTATAGCCATACTGATGAATTTCTTGCATATCACCATAGAACCTCCACCTGACGATAGATGAAGAAAATGACAGAGCCCCACCTTGGAGCACCGGACTGAGCTCCCAAGGTCCTGATGAGGAGCAGAAGGAGAGAGAACATGAGAAAGAAAGTCAGGACCGTGAGGGAACCTCCAGCTGGCGACAGATGGGGAAGGTGACTGAGCCCCACATTGGAGCACTGGACTGAGCTCCCAAGGTCCCGATGAGGAGCAGAAGGAGCGAGAACATGAGGGAGAAAGTCAGGAACGAGAGGGGTGCGTTCACTCATGGAGACGGTGGGACAGAACTAATGGGAGATCACCAACTCCAGTTGGAATGGGACTGATGGATCATGCGACCAAACCCGTCTCTCTGAGTGTGGCCAACAGCGGGGGCTGACTGAGAAGCAAAGGACAATGGCTCTGGGCTCTGATTCTTCTTCATGGACGGGCTCTGTGGGAGCCTTCTCAGCTTGGTCGATCACCTTCCTGGACCTGGGGGGAGTTGGGAGGACCTTGGTCTTAGCATAGAGTGGGGAACCCTGATGGCTCCTTGGCCTTGAGAGGGAGGGAGGGGAGGTATGGGTGGAGGGGAGGGGAGGGAAGGGGGAGAAGGAGGGGAGAGAAAGGGGAGAAGGAGGGGAGGGAGGGGGGAGGAGGAGGGAAGGAGATGGAAATTTTTAAATATAAAAAAAAAATAAACCATGAGAAAAAAAAAATCAAAAAAAAAAAATAAAATAAAATAGTCTGCACTGTTGATACGGTTTTAAGAAATGTACAAGCAATTTTCTTAGCCTATCTGGATGAAAGTTCAAGTCACCGAGACCCTTTTACACAGGAACACAATGTATAAAGGTGGACAGTTAGCTAGAGAGGCACCAATGAGGTTGCAGGCTAAGTCCACACATGAATTAAAGTTCTAAAGAATTTTAAAATTAAGTATTATCTGGGATGTAATGTCAGAATTCTCAAGCTCAGGAGGTCTAATTTTACTGATGTTTCTTCTCCTTATGCCAAGCCAAAATTAAAACAAGAAAAGCAGATGACTTAAGGGTATGGTAGCATATATATGGTTTCTGATTTCTGAGATAATATTATCTCATAGTGATCTAAAGATTATGTTCAAAATCAAAATGACTCATCCCAGTTTCATAATGACAAGATGCTTAAAAGAATAAGCCTTATAGGACAAATGTTTCTGACTATCTCTAACCAAAAAGTCATTCATAAAGTTTTACTTATGTACGAAGCAACCAAACTTTTCAGAACATTGACTTAGTTTTTAGTAAAACTTACAAAGGGGGATAACTTTTAAATTTCAAAAATTGAATGTTCAGCGCTTAATTTCATCACACTTTTAAGAGAATCCAAGACACATTCAAGTTTCTGCTTAAATCATTTTGATGAAATCTAGTTACAACTCTAGCTAAGCAGGGTAGCACATACATAGCTGAACGTGTGAGCCAGATAATAAAACTATTTATAAGCACTAATAATAGTTTCCAAAATTTGTCACATGGCTTTAAAAAAATGAACCTTGAGGCTTAAATTCAACTTCTCTGCCTTTCCTGCTAGCAATAGCTCCTACAGTAACATGACTTTTGCCATCGAAATGCCTCCTGTAGACGCTATCAATGATTTTCTATGGTCTTTATGGTATATGAAAGCATTAGGATGCTTGGTGACAAGCAACAGAAACCAGTTCTGAGTATTTGAAAGGACACACGCACACACAGGATGGGCACTGTGATGGAGCAGGGCTAAGAGTTTCTGGAAGGGCGAGAACCAGCGCTGTGTTTGCTTTGGAAGACAGCACCTGGCTTGGGTCAGGACAGCTGGGGCAAAGACTTTGTCTGTAGGTATGCTCAGGTGGGAAGAAGAAAAACTCTGACCTTGTGGTTTCCTAGACTCCTGGAATTATCACCCCTATAAGAATACACGTAGAAGGACAGGCCAGCCACCTAAAAGGTAGCTTGGGGCTCAGAGGGGATAGGAAAAGATCCTAGGTGACAGGAGGCTTTGATGAAGTATTTTCCCTCCACCAATACTGCATCGTTTCAACTTCATTCAATTCTAATCAATCAATAGTTACCAATAAATAAAAGTACAAAGCATAGTGGTAAGTACAGGGCATGTTGGGAGACAGAAGCATCTACAGTTTTCTGCCAGTCATGTAGTAATTCACGCCCCAGCTTTGGTTTCTAAGATTATTTGAGGCCTTCAGTAGACCTGTGCACCATACACAACCTTTGACCTTCCTTTCTATTTCTCAAGTTCACCCTCCTCCAGTGTTCTCACGTGCATATATATCTGCTTCCCTGACTCTGCCTGTGTCTCGCCTTACTTTTAATCACATAGGCTACAGGCAATGCTAATAGTCTGTGAAAAGAGACCGGAGGGATCTTATTGATGCGCTGGGGGTGTTTGAAATTTGGTATGTGGTAATGATTGTGAAATCCTCTCAATTTACTAAAATCCAGTACATTCTGTGTTGAAAACAGTTGAATTTTATGATAAAACTATACCTTAATTAAGATTTTGTTTTTTAAAAAAATGCTCGATCCAGAGCTATGCACAGAATAAGAGATGGTGGAGTGCTCAGTCTAAATGAGGTATTTATGTCACATTCCTCCCTACCTGCCCCCTACCTGAGTTGACTGAGTAAGCTGCTGGGGAAGAGAGAGGTAGCGGTTTTCGGCATCTGGCCCCTGAGAGGCTACCCATGTTCCAGAAGATGGTCCTACTGGCAGGAACATACAAGCAGCACTAAGTGGGCTCCATAGCTTTTGTTATTTTCTTTTCTTTTCTTTTGGTTTGTGTGTGTGTGCACGTGCGTGCGTGCGTGCGTGCGTGCGTGCGTGCGTGCGTGTGTGTGTTTAAGAGTACATGAAGTGGAGAAGAAAAAGCAGTGTAGGAGGATAGGGAGATATTAGAGGGGGGAAGGGATTAGATTTGTTCAAAACACATATGCATGTGTGACTATTAAAGAAAATACCCCCAAAAGGCTGAAAGATGTTAGGTGATACATAAGGTAGTGCACCATTGGTTAGAAAAGTCACCCAGAGGTGACGGACCAAACCCAGAGTGTTAGAATGATGGAGTGTTTGACCAGCCGCATTCTCAAATGATGCTGAGGTGGAAGAAAAGCTCACACCATTGTGGAGCATCTGACATCATTCTGCTTCAGCAAGCTCAGGGCTCTGGGGATGCTACCAAAGAATTTATAGAGGCTGGTCCTCGAGCTGACTCTGGGCATCTTACACTCTCAGGGCTTCTGTAGCGGTGGTTGCAGACCAACAGGTATAGGCTGTTTCCTTCTGTCAGGGAAGGGTGCTGCCTTGTATCTTACCCTGCTCTGGTTCGTCCCTAAAATTTCTCTTAAAGAGAATCTGGGAAATGGAACCCTTCCCATACCATCCTGAGTTTTCCAATCCCGATATATTTTATAAGAGAAGAAATAACAAGACACCTTGCAAAATTAGATGGCTTGCTTCAAGAGACCACACCACACTAGGCATTTATAATTATTTTTTTCCAATGCTTGAGGGCCCAGCACAATTCCATTCATAGGGTTACTCATCTCAACAGAGACATTTGTGCTAGACCATCCGCCACATCTTCAGCGTTTATCATATCTAGTCCTAACGATTCTGCCTGGTATTTAAAATCTCTACCAGGCTTGATCTCTGGGTCCCATCTCAGTACTTAACACTAAACATCACCTTCTTTACCTCTACAGAGTTTTCCTTGTCCCTCGTCTACCGTCCTCATTGTGAAATTGTCCCTTGTCCATTTTATTTCTCGTTTCTTTCACTTGCCCTAAAGATCCTTTCTTATTATTTCCGTCCTTCAACATCCTTCCACTTCTTCAGACCTAATAATGATCGCAATCTGTGCCACACAATTTGAACTTGATTACTACATGTTATTCTCTTTTTAAAGCTCTCTCTCGCTCAGTCTGATGTCCTGATCTACAAAGGTGGAAGGCACTGAGTTCTTTTGAATCTCTCATAGTGTTTAGTTGGTATAAACCTTAAAGTACCCTGCTATTTATTGATGCTAGCATCCCCCAAATTGTACTGAGTTGTGAGCTGCGGTTTGTGTGAAGGAAATATTTATTTTTCCCTCTGCCATGTTTCAGTGGAGAACAGAACTCTTGTTTTTCTTCACAAATTGAGGAACCCTCCCTGACACCCACCATGCCTTTGGGTGAATAAATAACTAATGCAAACGATCAAGATGAGCAATGTTCTTGTCAAGTTATAAAGAATAGGTTTATATTCATCAAAAGGAAGTAGATATATGCCTCCTCTCTCTACTTCTCTCTCTCTCCCTCCCTCTCATCTCCCTCCACCCCCTCCCTCACACTCACACTTTCTTCCTATATTGGAAGGATCTTTCTACATCCATGAGAGTGACATGGGAGACAGACATTTTTACTTCTTATCCTGGATTTTCTACCTACAGCTATGGAGTTATGGAGAAGGGATGCTATTTTTACCTTTTCCCCTTTCACGTTGCAATATTTATTAGTAGATTAACTCCTATGTTCTGTACCAAACTCCCCTTTCCCACTAGTCTATCTGTCTTCAATTTAGATGAGGCGATATGAAGGAATGTCCTCTAGTCTACCTCTTCTCAGGAGGACTAAACACTAGGTAGGGCATGTTTAGGTGACTTTTTAGTCTATTAATAAAGTCAGTTTTTGTGTTCTTGTTCAGATGTCTCTTTATGCATAATTATTTTACTAATTATGACAACGAGAGGAAAAGCCGTAAATAAAAATTTGGGGCTCTGTCCTAGTTTTCTTTCTATTGCTGTGATAAAGACCATGACCAAAAGCAACTTGAGGAGCAAAGGGTTTATTTCATCCTACATTTTATAGTCTCTCATTAGAGGAAGCCAGTCGGTGGAAGAGCAAGGTAGGAACCTGGAGTCAGTAACAAGCAGGCAATGTGGGGAAATGTTGCTTCCAGACTCACAGCTAGCTACCTTTCTTATCCCTCTCAGGACTACTTACCCAGATGTAGCACCACCCACAATGGGATGGTCCCTCCAATATTAATCATCAGTCAAGAAAATGCCCAACATAGACCTCCAGACAGGCCAGATTCTCTCAACTGAGGTTCCTTTTCCCCAGATGACCCTATCTTAGGTCAAGTTGATAAAAAGAAAAAAACTAACCAGCACAGACCCCAAATACTGCCTAAGTCTCAAACTGAACTGACCAGATGGTTGTGTAATTTTAGTCAAGTGCTATACTTTTCAGAAGGAACGGGAGCATCAGTGTGTGAGTGTGTGCACTCGTAGGTGCACTCGTAGGTGGACAGCATGGCACTGCCAAGCAGCGGTGGGGTGAGAGGCTCAAGTAAGACATCAAATTGCCAGATACTGTGTCTGTGCCGCTTCCGGGGAGGGGCTGAAAGCCCTGAAAAACTGTGGAAGACCTTCTGTGAGATGCTTAGGTTTGTGGTGAGCTGAGTTATTCAGTTAGCTGCAAATCCTATGGCAAACCTCAGGTGCTATTGGGCATCTTCAGATTGTGGCCAAAGTCCTCATTCCAGCTTCCTCTGTTCCTGACTTTTCCCAGAAACCAATGAGACTTCATCCGTAGTCAAAGTTCTGTTGCTGTGAAGAGACAACATGACCACAGCAACTCATAAAGGAAAGCACTTAATTGGGGTTTGCTTACAGTTTTAAAAGTCCAGTTCATTGTCCTCATGGGGAGAGCATGGTGGCATGCAGACAGATATGTTAGCTGGGAGTTCTACATCCAGATCCAATGGCAGCAGGAAGAGCAAAAGTCAGTTTGTCTACCTTGGGCTTCTGAAACATGGGAGCCCACCCCCAGTGACACACTTCCTCCAAAAGGATCACACCTCTTAATCTCTCTCAAGAAGTGCCGTTCCCTAAAGCATTCAAATATTTGAGCCTATGGGGGCCATTCCTATTCAAACCACCACACCGTCTTAGCAACATAGAGACCAAGGGAAGTAGGCCCTAAATTAATTGCCATCTTTCCCCCTTTCTGATGGTAATGACTAGGTTTGCTTAGGATCCCTGTGAGACATTCCTGGGCACTGTGCTCACCCTCAACCGAGGTGATTCTACCTGCCTTGTGTGTTTCTGAATCAGATTGTCACATTCTCTGGAAAATTGGGATTGTGTTTTTGTTTTAGTGTGTTAAGCAAAGATATTAAGTGGGAGAGAATTTACAACATCAAATGTATTTATCTAGAAACATAATACAGTCCATTTATTTGCTTTCTTCTTTATCTTTAATAAGCTATTTTCAGCCTTTGATACATTCCTTTGATTCCAGTACTTGGGAGGCAGAGAAGGCTGGGTCAGGCATATAAGTATGAGTTTGAGGCCAGCCTAGTCTACATAATTAGTTCCAGGCTGGCAAGGGCTATACAGTGAGATCCTGCCTCAGAGGAAGCAAACCAAAAGAACAAATTAAGTAACTTTCTTTCCAAATTTCCATACAACTTCTGTTGTGTTTGTGTTTTCAATTGCATTTCTCATTGTTACTGGCACAGAATAACTTTCAGTGTTATGATATTGACAGACCAAGCAACGTAACTTGATATATCCTAATGATTGTCAAATCTTATACATTTTAATGAATGTCCACATAATAGCCACATAATACACAAACAATGACCTAGGACAATCGGTCATTTTCCTGCGTTATCGCGCTGATTAGGACTTCTAGCACAGTGCTAACTATTGGCAAGAGTAGAAGATCTTGTTCTTACCCACAATCTTTCCCTTTCAGGTGTGATTCTTACTTCATGTTGTTTACACTTCACATGTTGAAGAAATATTTAATATTCATTTCTATTTGAAAGTAACCCGCATTATCCTATTCATACACTTATTACAGCTTTGATTTCAAAGTTATATTAGCCTCAAAAATATTCAAAAGTTCCTTTGTTTACATGTTGGATACCTGCAAATCCTAATTTGATCTATTTTCATGTGGGAAATGTCTTTTTCTGAACATAATATAATAATGCTTCTAATTATTATTATTTTTAATTGCTCTCCTAAGCTATCCTATCCTTTAATTTTAACCCCTTCCTATCAGTGTAGGAGAGTCACATTTAGTTATTTCATAACTGGCTTTTAAAAAACCCTCAACCAAGATTACAACTAAACTGATATATTTATGCTTGTTGTATTAAAATATTTCTTTTCATTGCCAGCCCATGCTTTTGAAGTTTTTGTTAAACAAGCTTTGGATAAAGTTCCTCTTTTATCCTTTTCCAACTCAGTTATGTTTTATTCCTCAGATTGTTTTGAAAGCGTCAGCTACGGTTACTTTTAATGATTGCATTGAAGTTTTATATCATATTAGACTTAGTTTTATGTATGTTCAACTTAATAACTTACAAAATCAATATTTCTTTATTCTTCCTAAACAAACAGCTACAAACATTTTAACTCTTATTTTTCCTTCAATCTTATATGCCATTTTTGCCCACTGTTTAATCTCTACCTTGACTATTGTTGTTGTTGTTTTTGTTTTTCAATTGATTTTATTGAGCTCTACATTTTTCTCTGCTTCTCTCCCTTCCTCTCCCCTCCCCTTCACCCCTTTCCCATGCTCCCCATGCTCCCAGTTTATTCAAGAGATCTTGTCCTTTTCTACTTCCCATGTACATTAGAACTATGTATGTCTCTCTTATGGACCTCATTGTTGTCTAGGTTCTCTGGGATTGTGAATTGTAGACTGAGGGTTTTGTTTTGTTTTTGGTTTTGTGTTTTTTTGCTTTATGTCCAAAAGCCACTAATGAGTGAGTACATATGATATCTGTCTTTCTGGGTCTGGGTTACCTTACTCAATAGGATGTTTTCTAGATCCATCCATTTGCCTGAAAATTTCAAGATGTCATTTTTTTCTCCTGTGTAGTACTGAATTGTGTAAATGTACCACAGTTTTCTTATTCATTCTTTGGTCGAGGGGCATTTAGGTTGTTTCCAGGTTCTGGCTATGACAAACAAAGCTGCTTTGAACATAGTTGAGCACATGTCCTTGTGGCACGATTGAGCATCCTTTGGATATATACCCAAAAGTAGTATTACTGGGTCTTGAGGAAGGTTGTTTCCTAATTTTCTGAGAAATTGCCACACCGACTGACATACAAAGGGGCTGTACCAGCTTGCACTCCCACCAACAATGCAGAAGTGTTCCCTTTTCCCCACATCCTCCCCAGCATAAGTTGTCATCAGTGTTTTTGATGTCGCCATTCTTACAGGTGTAAGATGGAATCTCAGAGTTGTTTTGATTTGCATTTCTCTGATGACTAAGGATGTTGAGCATTTCCTTAAGTGTCTTTCAGCCATTTTAGATTCCTCTGTTGAAAGTTCTCTGTTTAGGTCTATACTCCATTTTTTACTGGATTATTTGTTCTTTTGATGACCAATTTCTTGAGTTCTTTGTATATTTTGGAGATCAGTCCTGTCTGATGTAGGGTGGGTGAAGATCTTTACCCATTCTGTAGGCTGTTGTTTTGTCTTGTTGACCATGTCCTTTGTTTACAGAAGCTTCTCAGTTTCCAGAGGTCTCATTTATTAATTGTTTCTCTCAGTGTCTGTGTTACTGGGGTTATGTTTAGGAAGTGGTTTCCTGTGCCACTGCATTCAAGTGTATACTTCCCACTTTCTCTTCTATGAGGTTCAGTGTGGCTGGCTTTATGTTGAGGTCTTTGATCCATTTGGACTTGAGTTTTCTGCATGCGATAGCTATGAATCTATTTTCATTCTCCTACATGTTGATATCCAGTTATGCCAGCATCATTTGTTAGATATGCTTTCTTTTTTCCATTTTATATTTTTTGTTTCTTTGTCAAAAATCAAGTGTCCATAGGTGTGTGGATTAATGTCTGGGTCTTCAATTCAGTTCCATTGGTCCTTGATTTTTAAGCCATGCCCTCAATTTATCTTAATTAGTTTTATTGTTTTGTATGATTAATGTTTATAACTAGTCCGATTTTATGAAGCAGTTGGTTCACCATTGCTTCTCACTCAGATTTAATTTTCTTCTTGATGGAGCATACACTGTCGGTGTTCTGGGGAGCACTATGAAAGGGAGTCTCCATCTTGGTTTCTATTTTATTTTATGTGTATGGACATTTTGCCTGCAGGTATGTCTTTGCACTTGTGACAACAGAGGCCGGAATAGAGCCCTGGATCCCTGGGATGACTTGGAGTTACAGACAGTTGTGAGCTGCTATGTGGGTGCTGGGACTCAAATCTGGGTCACCAGGAAAAGCAACCAGTGCTCTTAGCCACTGAGCCATCTTTTCAGCCCTCTTTCTTAATTTTGTAAAAAGCATCTTTATTGTGACCTCATTCTTGAGTGAAAGTTCGGTCTGGTAATTCTAGGTTCCATGCATTTTCTTTCAGCATTTTATATTATCAGACTAGCTTCTGGTTTCCGTTGTTCACACTGAACTCTCAGCTCTCTAATATTCTCTTCATTTGGTTTCTTATATAATCTTATTTTCTCTGTTGTTTAAGGTTTTGTTATAATATGTCTGCTTGCAGTTATTTGCACTGTATTTATTCAATCTTGTGTTCATGTACTCCCAAATCATGTCCTTGCAGTGATACCAGAAATTCCCATCAGCTCTAAGTATTGCTTCTTCATTATTCTCTCTTTTTTCTTCCAGAATTCTTATTAGATTCATGTTGGATCTTCTTATTACAGCCTCATATTTTTAAACTTCTCCGTAATATTTTCCACTTGAAATTTCTTATCACAGTCATGTAGCTAACTCAATGTGATTTGCCTTCAGGTTCTCAGGAAACATCTTTTGTAAGTGATGTTTAGTATTTCATTCACCGCTGCAGTTCCAGTATAATTTATATGAGCATGAATCTCTGTGTATATAGACTATGTGAGTTCTGGGAAGGTAATTCTCTCTTCCACCTGTAGCCTATGTTTAGTGAGTCATTAGCCAACTCAGCTATACTATAAACTCAAACTAAATTGCACTAAGTATTCTCCTAAGCCATGCAGGCTTCTCCCACTCTTGGGAGCACACAGTAAGGATTTCTAAGAACTTGAGCTGATACATTTGTAAACATGTCTGGTCTCATCATGGATCTCATTCTTTACCGGTTTGATGTTTTGTTTACATTTTTGCCATTCTTTTAAAGAATGCTCTCTTCAAGGGCAATAAATTCTCTTAACCACTGAGCCATCTCTCCAGCCTCAGAATGTTCAGTTTTTAACAGATTTATATCGTTATTTATTAATATATGTGCATGTAAATGCACAGACAGGAGACAGAAGAAGAGGCTGAGCCACCCGGAGCTGGAATTACAGGCAGTTAATTGTGAGCAGCTATGTGGGTGCTCGCTACTGAACGCAGGTCCTCTAAATGTCAGTAAATGCTCTTACCCCCTGAGTCATCCCTCCAACTCCATCACTGTATTTTGAAATGTTCTTATTTTATCATTTGCCACGGAGGCTTCCTATTATCTGTAACTCTTAGGAGTTTATTCTGCTTATCATTCCAGGTGGCTCTCATGAAACATTATTTCCTCTTATGTTTTACAGTCTGGCACTGCAAACTTATCTTCAGGAAGATTTGGTCTATGGGAATATTCTGCTACAGATGTAAAGGTATACTCTTCCAAAGTAGTTTTCAGATGGTTTCAGTTTAATATGTAAAAGATACCTTCAGCTGATCGCAATTTTTATTGAATTTATTGGCTAGAGGGGTCCCAAACCATGTGGAGATTATAATAGCAATCTTTGGGTCCCAGGTTCTTTGAGATTTCTTTCTTTCCATCTTTTCTTTACACACAGGCAGGAAATCTCCCTTTGTGATCCCCTTCTGTTGGTGCGTAGAATATTTTTTAATTTGTTTTTTCATCAAATGTATAAACTTTTAAAGCCCAGGCTTTAAAAGCGAGTCTTCTTTCAAACTCTTTGCCTATGAGGACCAGCCAGTATGTCCTCTTCTTTACAGACAGTAGAGCTGCTTGCTCCAACCTCCAGGGAAGGCTGTACAACAGCTAAGCTCTATACTTCTTTGATTTAAAGTTTCCTTGTTACCCCTAGGACCTAAAAGTGTCCATTCCTTTTAACGTAGCTAAGCATTTCTAAGTCATTTAATAGCATTTTATTTCACATACAGAGAATTTCAGATTGTTTCCTTTGCCAGAATGGTTGTTACCAGAACTTCTCAATTTTATTTCTTACATACAACTCTCTTTATACATTAATATTATAATTTTAGTAAATTATATCATTATAATAAATTTAATTGGAGTAAGATGATTTAGAAACACACACACACACACCACACACACACACATTCACACACACACACACACACACACACACACACACCACACACACACACCTGACTCATTGTAGGAACAGAACTCAAATGACAACAGCAGATGCTTATGCCACACTAAAGCATGTCCTACTAGCCAAGTGTGTGTTGTAAGCTGTACACATCAGATTTCACAGAAATAATAGAGAACATTGCAAATCCAACACGGAGGTTAAATAGAAATTAATAAGAAAAGTATTATCTGTGAGAGTTTTTATGAAGTAGAGTATAAAATATTGCGAAATGACTCTAGAGAAATGTCTTAGCCCCAGGCTCTGAGAGTACTAAGTCCTTCTGAGGAATCTGTTCTCGATCTTCAGAACATGATGGGGGAGAGCAGACCAAAGTGCGACTGGGAAGTGGAGGAGCACATGTCGCTTTGGGGGATGCCAACATCCACGCCACTATTGTAGTCTCTGTCATGGCTCCTGACACAAGATCAAGTTACTGCAGAAGGATGAGAATCCTGACATTTATGACTGTAAGATCTTAGCTGCCTGAATGTTATGGAAAATATTCTTGAATGGAATACTCATCCCACTCTTTTGGCTGTGTTGCTTCCTTTGGTGAGCATTTCTGACACTTGTTGGACCCCAATTACACCCTTTTCAAAAATGTCTGACTCAGCAATTGTAATGCGAGGTAAGGGAAAAATCTTCCTACAATTTGGTCTATTCTCTAGCCAGTGCCACACTCCTGCCAGTAGGGTTTCCTCCCTCTACTTGCCATTTGTGCTTTCTTTAGAGTTCTTCTTACCCCTTCATTATGGTCTAAGCATGAAGTATCCCTTACCAGCTCATATGTCCAAAGATATGGTCCTCATCTGGTGGTGCTATTATGGGAGATGATGGAGCTTTAGGAGGTAGAATTGGCCTGAGGGAAGTGAATTACCAAGGGGTGCTGGACTTAAGGGTTATAGCCAGGAACCACCTCTGGCCTAATTTCTCACTCTGTTGTTTGATCTGCCAAGATGTGAACAAGTAGCTGCTAACTCCTGCTGCCACAGCCTCAACTCTTCTGTTTCCATGCCTTCTCCTCATGGGGGACTTTAACTGCAGACTATGAGCCAAAATAATTCTTTCTGGTTGTGGTGGTTTGAAAGAAAATGGCCCCAAAGGGAGGGGTACTATTGGGAGGTGTGGCTTTGCTGGAGTAGGTAATGCCTTCTTGGAAGAGGTATGTAACTGTGGGCATGGGCTTTGAGGTCTCATATATGCTCAAGCCATGCCAAGTGTTTCAGACCACTTCCTATTGTCTGGAAGTCCGATGTAAGGACTCTCAACTCAAGCACCGTGTCTGCCTACACTCTGCCATGTCCCACCTTGATGATAACTGTAAGCAAGCCACCATTTCTACTAAATGGTTTCCTTAATAAGAATTGTCATGGTCATGGTGCCTCTTCACAGAAGTCCTTAATTTACCTTTTGTGAGTTATTTGATCACCACAATGAGAAAAATGATTAGTACACCCTTGGTGTTATTCCATTCATAGTTAATGATTTGTTTTATATATGTGCATGTGTACACCTGTGTGTGTGAGTGTGTGTGTGTGTGTGTGTGTGTGTGTGTGTGTGTGAGTGTGTGTATGCATGAGTGGGTATTTAAGCATATGCTCATGTGGAGACCAAAGGACCACCTCAGGTGTTTTTCCACCTTGATTTATAAACACAGGGACCTTCTCTGGGACCTAGGACTTGCCTATTGAGCTAGGTTGGCTAGTCAACAAGCTCCAAGGTTCTGCTTGTCTCTGCCTCCTCAGCTCTTGAATTGCAAGCACATACCACCATATCTATCCCTTTTCATGTGAGTTCAGGGAATCAAACTCAGGTCTTCATGCTTGCAAGGTAAGCAATTCATTACTAAGTTAGCTCTACAACCTCTGACAGCTAATAACTCTGTAAGTAGGTGTCCTCTAGTCTATTAACTGTACTAGTTTCATTGCTAACCTAGGCACTGATTCACAGGGTGAAACTGAAGATAACTGCCCTAGACCACAAAATCATTCTACAGTTTCCAGTTGAATAAATGACTCTAGTGCCATATAAATATCTGTCCTGGGAATGCTACACCAAAGTAATGGTTCTGTTAGGGAAATTCTGGCATGTGATTACATAGTGTGTACTTTCATGGCTGAAAATGTAATCATTCCACATATGCTGATGATCCCCTGGTCATAAAGCCCACAAAATGCTGATCTCATTGGATAAAGAACAAAATCACTTTAATTCAAAGCAAGATGAATCTCCTGTGGAATTATGAGGTAATATTCAGAATTATAGTTTATAGTTGTTTGAAATGGTTGATAATTATTCAGTTACAGAATTCCATTTGTTATGAAGTGAGTACAAAGGTCAGAAAGTGGAAAAATATTTTAAGCACAAGGTTTTGCATAATGTATATTATACCCATATTATAGTGAGCTAAACATTGCTCACAGAAATCCAAACTCAATTTGCTTACTTAATGAAAATAGAAACAGCCACTTCAAGTCATTTATCAGTGCTGGAGTCAATGCTGCTCCACTGACTATGTTTCCTCTACAGGACTGGTCTGTTAAGATGAATAGGGGAGCAGTGGCTGGATGCTGGAACTCATCGTCTTCAAACTGATACCCCCTACACACCACACACACACACCTTGGTTTTGTGAGACAGGATTTCTCTGTGGAACCTAGCTGTTCCGGAACTCTCTCTGTAGATCAGGCTGGGGCCTTGAACTCACCTGCCTCTACCTCCTGAGTGCTGGGATTAAAGGAGTGTGCCACCACCACCCAGCTTGGTACTTTTTCCTTTAAAGTGGACTGTAATTTTATAAACCTAAATTTTCACAGTGACTTCTGTGGATCCTTCAAACCTAAAAGAGAGTCAACTTTTAAAATTACCTTGCTACTGAGTCTTGAATGATTTGATATATTTGAAAGAACATTCTTATCAACAGACTCATCAAACACAAAAATAACAAAGATATTCCTATCTTTAAGATATTTTTGACAATACTGACATTTATGTGAATGTTTTTCTTAGGCTTGGCATTATTCTGCATGAGAAAAATGACTGAAAAGTGAAGTAAAGCCTGAGACAGAACTACAGCTGGCCACGTAGAAGACTGGGCACCCCTGTGCGTCTGTGAAGCCGAAACCCTGCTTCCTCCAGTCTTCTAGGTGTGTAAATCTGGGCCAAAACCTAAAATGATTCCTGAGCCCAGCTTTTACATCTGAATTTCCCCAGTGCTTTGCTGATAGATCCTTGCAGGTCTTAGCCTTTTGGTTTTCCAGGGGCCACATAGCAAGAACCCACTCTGTCTGTCAGTCCACAAAATCTCTGCCCTCTTTCTCTACAATACTGACCTTCTTCTGTACAACACAAACTCAGAAAAGAAAAAGAACACAGTCATGCTTTCCCTCAGATATGGATCCCAGTCTGTGGTGTACACATGCATATATGAAAACCACTGTGCATGTGGATAAACAATCTAACATTGAGGGAGGAGACAAAGAGCGGGTATAGCGGGTGATTAGGAAGGATGGAATGCAGGCAAAAAAAAAAAAAAGACCCATGAGTCATGAAAGAGGAGCTAAAGCTAATTGTCTTCTAGTTTCGGCTCTGTCATAATTTTTTCTTTGTTTCTTTTGTGGTGGATGAATGGTAAAAATGAAACAGGTGGTGTAGTGCCTAGTTTTATGTCAACTTAACACAAGCCAGAGAGGAGGGAAGTTCAACTGAGAAAATGCCTCCATATGACTGAGCTATGGGCAAGTCTGTAGGGCATTCTCTTAATTAGTGATTGATGTAAGAGAGCCTAGTACATTATGCACAGGGTCATTCCTAGGTCAGTGGTCCTGGGTTGTGTAAGTAAGTAGTCTGAGCAAATCATGAGGAACAAGCCAGTAAGAAGAACCCCTTTACAGCCTCTGCATCAGTTCCTGCCTCCAGGTTCCTGCCTGGTTTGAGTTCCTCTCTTGGATTCCCTCAATGGACTGTGACTCAGGACATGGAGTCCAAATAAACCCTTTCCTCTCCAAGTTGCTTTGGTCATAGTATTTCATCACAGCAATAGTAACCCTAACTGAGACAGATGGTAAAAGTATAAAACCCTAGGTAAAGCTTCATCATTTCAGAATGTCTGCCTGAGATAGTTCCCTGAGACATGTAGAATTTGGGACTGGACAACTCTTCAAGTAGCTTCTTTGGACTAGCTGTGTATTGGTTTTTTTAATGCATTATTAGAACAATAATTTTGGTAGAATTTTGTAATTTTATACCCATATATTTAATGGGAAACTACAGGTAAAAATATGCAACTTAAATCTTCAAAATGAAAATCTAAGTTCTAGTTGTGTCCTTGTGAAAATGTTTCAGAAATTTCTGATTGTATCTTATTTGGAAAGGCAAAGATACATAATAACGTGCTTCAATTGGTTTAAAAAAATCTAGTAATGAAACAAAATTTAATGATCTTGTGTTGGTCATTCCTGCCTGTCAGAATGTTCTAGTGAATCTAATTTCTCTTGGTTACACTGAACCTGTAAGCATCAAATATTAAGTACATATTAATCCCCTAAGATCTTCAAAGACAGTTTCTGATTCAGTAGGTCTGTGGTGTATTCCTTAAGTCTGCATTGTTTAACAAAGTCATACATGAACACTCTGTGCAGGTCCTTAGGAAAACATATAAGCAAAAATGATAGCCAATGTCTAGATCTCTAGAACTACCATAATAGCACTCCATGCCAGACAGCCTAAATAACAAAGACTTGCTGCCTCGTGTTACCTGATATTTGAAGTCCAAAATCAAGGTATTGGTGAGTAGGTTTGCTCAGAAGCTGGAAAGGAAGCTGTCCCAGGCTCTCTCTTAAGTACTGACAACTCTTGGCACTCATTACCTTATGTTACCTGGTCCTTGCCTTTGCCTGTGTGTTCACATTGAGTTCTCCTGTAGGTAATACGTAGATCCAAATCTCCCATTTATAAAGATATATATATATATATATATATATAGTCATATCAGATTAAAAACAACCTGCTTTAGTATGACTTTATCCCAACTTAACTCATAAGAACTATAATGACCCAGTTACCAAAGAAGCTTCTAGTTTGATGAACTGGAAATTAGGTCTTTAAGATATGACAGGCTTTTTAACATATGAAGTTTTGAAGGAAAAAAATTAATATGTAATAAGTGGTTGGATAATGTCAGTCCCAGGAGAAGTTGTGCTCCTGGCCTCTGGGGACTGTTGGTGAGATTCCCACCAGACAGAGAACTTTGGAAGAGAAAGACTTGGACATCCCTAGCATTGTCCAATTACTGTGTTTTTGAAATCAAAGCGCTTTTAAAAACATAAATAGTGGGAAGGACAAGCTACGAAGAGAGGACAAAGGGTTTTCTGAACCAGACTCCCAGATTAATAGTATTTCGAGAAAGTCATGACGTTTAACAAAAAGCTCTTGGAGACAAAATTGCCACCAGAATGAGGGGGCCCAGGAGGGATAAACCATCTTAATAAAGTCCTAAGGTGTTTGACGAGGCTGGTGGACCAATGAGATTTAGGTTCTGTCTAATTCTTTGTAACCAAACCTAACTAATGCATTAAAAAATAGAATAAAAAGGAAATGTTTGAGAAAGTAGTCTCTCCACCTTAATTTAGGCAACAAGGAGTCAACTCTTCTTTAGAAAAGGGCAGAACTCTGCTAAGCTCATGGTCTGATAGTAACGGAAGGATATGAGCATATCATTTTATTTCTCTGGGTTTTACTGTCCTTACTTAAAATAAAATGCATCCTTTACAGGGTAACTTAACCGATTAAAAGAGATAATGGGTGTAAAGTACCCCTCAATTCTAAGAGATGGTTTTATATATTCCTAAGTACAGTGAACAAATCCTGTCCCTTTTTAAATCTGTAGACTCTAGCCCAAAGGAAACACTCAGCAGTTAGTTGTTGAATGAGTTAATTGTTTTATTTTGCCCTTTGACCGAATTCATGCAGCTGGCCCCTCTGTGGCCACCAAGGTCTCACATAGCTCAGACTCTCTATGCATTAGCAGGAAACAAGTGAACTCTGATCCTCCTGTCTCCATTGCCTGGGTTTATAATTACAGGCGTGCACCCCTCCTCCTAACTTACGCGGTGCTAAATATTGAATCCTTTTATATTTCTCTTTTAGACAGATTCAGCCCAGAGTGACCTTGAACTCACAGAGATCCATCTCCCTGTCTCCTGAGTGCTGGGATTAAAGGTGTGTGCCACCACTGTCTGACTTCTATAGCTAACTAGAAGACTAGTTCCACACTCTGATCTTCAGGCACTTGTTAAGTTTAAGGCTACCCTAGGCTACCCAAGATTCAGTCAGTCTAAAAGAGAAACAGAGCCAAGTGGTGGCGGCTCACACCTTTGATCCCATTGCTGGGGAGGTTGAGACAGGAAGTGATATGGCTGGGCGGAGAGAGGAACATAAGGCCGGAGGAGACAGGAGCTGAGGTCTCAGTCTGAGGTTTCATAGAGACAGCATTCAGTCTGAGGACTTGTAGAGACAGAATACTCCATTTGGTCTGAGGAATTTGTAGAGTTAAGAATTAGTGGCTGGCTGCTCTGCTTCTATGATTTTTCAGCTTTCACCCCCTAGTATCTGATTCTGGGTTTTTATTATTAAGACCAATTAGAATTCACACTACATCGTGGCTCGGTGGGTAAAATGTTTGTTGCTAAAGCATGAGGACCCCAGTTTCCCCCTAAAATGTGTGAATGGTGGTTTGCATCTGTAAATCTGTAACCCCTAGTGCTGGAGCTGGAGGCAGCAGATGCCTGGAGCTGCCTTCTTCCTAGCCATTCCAGATGAATCAGTGAGCTCTAAGTCCACTGAAAGACTGCCTCAACAATTAAGGTAAAGATCCATAGAGAAAGACGCTCAATGTCCACCTCAGGCTCCTATAGACTCTCTCTCTCTCTGTCTCTCTCTCTGTCTCTCTGTCTCTGTCTCTCTGTGTCTCTCTCTCACACACACACACAAACACACACACATACACACACATATGTACACATGCACAAACAAGCAACATGAGACTTCTGTTTATCCTAGACTCATAAATTCTGAAGGTAGCATCCCAACAGTTCCCAAGCAGCCACCTTTTTGTGGATGTTGCTTGCACTCTACACAGCTGAGAAGATCACATCCCTGGCAAACCCTACCAGTTCCCTCACATCAGCACCACAATATCTGGGGACGTCTCTTTTAGTACTGACTGCACATCTGGTCCACTCCTCCAGGAATGAGCAAATGAACTCAGAAGCAAATCCAAATCAGCCATCAAGAACCTTCAGCAGTGATTATCCTGCAGTCTGTGGCCATATGGGAGAACTTTGTTCATGTCGTTATGGCTGAGTGTTATGAGTGCATGTTGGAATCTCTGACCTGGGGCTCCTTGCTCCACCTGGTGACTCACTCTTTTTCTTAGTACCAACTGCATTGTCCCTTGTATATTGATTGATATGGCCACATAAAATCTTTTTTAATACCCAACCAATTGTTGGGAGCCAATTTCAATACAAACAGGAGAAACCAGATTGGCCTAGTTGTTAAACGTGTGTGTGTGTGTGTGTGTGTGTGTGTGTGTGTGTGTGTGTGTGTGTGATATGTTTTACAGGGGTGCTCTAAACAGTGGAAGCTGGCCTTTAAAGTGCAGATGATGTTCAACACGAAGGATCCGGGGCATGAGGAAATGTAACAACAGCACTTTCTCCTAACAAGTGTAGGAAGGAGCTCATTAGAGTCTGAAGGGACGGACTTTACAGCATTTAAATAAGCCTTAGCTAGTGGACCCTAAAGAGCGCAAGTGATCATCATTTTTTATCTGCTCAAAAAGGTTTGCAGTTATTCCTACTGGGAAATTTGCCTATCTGCATCTTCTGTAGTTTTAGAATTGTATGCCTCTGCTCTTGCCATAATATCGTGATTAATCGACTGGTGCGAGGGTTCAAAAGTCAATAAACTCAGCATCTGTTATTATTTATTGTTTAGCTGGCCCCTCTGTACTGCCTGGCATCCAGAGGCTCAAGAAAGCCCAGTCCATCCCCACAGTGTCTTAGAGAACTGATCGTGCTAGGAAATCAAAGGCAAACCCCTAAAGTACCGAGGACACAAAAGCAACCAAGATTCACCTCTGTTTATAGCATCCATTGTTTTGAAAAGTTACAAAGGTATGCATTGTTCCTTCTTAATTTAGATTTCAGTGTCTCTGTTCATAAGTGATCCACACTACATTTGCTCTCTCATCTGAAAGGAAAGCTCACACTTTGTTTATTCCACGTGGTGTAAAACTATTCTACTTGGGCATTGCTCAGGAAATAGGCAGGCTCACAAGGGAATGAAGGATAAAATTAATCTCCGTTCGAAAGGCTAAGAAATGCATAAGTTCAGGGTACTGGCTATGTCCTGGAAACCCATGTGTTTTACTTTACTGAAGTCTAACTCCTTTTGTCCGAATAAACAAAACATTTCTTCACCAGGTGGATTTAGCAACCATGGAGTCCGGGCCACAGATCCCAAGAGAACATAGCTACATGATGCCCAGTTTGCTATTAGGCCTCTAGGCAAAATGAATGTTACCCAGTTTACCAAATTTGGGGGACTTTGGTGCAGAAACGAGTTACCAAATATATGGTATAATCTCAAATCACGAATTCTAAAATAAATTATCACTGAAACACGCACCTTGACGAGAGTGACTGGCTTTGTAACTAATAAGTAATGCCCCGCTGCCGTCCAATGACAATACAATGGTAGCATGATTGTATGGCAGCTATTTAACGTTTCACACGGGACTGAATAAAGATAGAGACAGAGCAGCGGGTTTCACCCAAGGCTACTAAAATAAAGTCTGTATTAGCACTAAGATATGAAAATCCTCCCTTGGGAAACTGCCTCTTCCTAGACCACATTTCCATCTGTAAACTGTCAAATTATTCAAAAATGCTGTTGTACAAATGCGTAATTCTTGCTTGAAGCTCCAGGAGAGATGTTTCCATAATCCAAAAATGGAATCCATGTTGAAAGACCCAATAAAAAGCCAGAGGTGTGAGGATGCTCTAAGCTAAGACTGATTGTATGTTCTGAAGGCACCAGCTGAGTCAAGGATGCAACTCTCCAACCTGCTGCTGCATCTATGGACCCTGATGAGAGGCAAACGCAGGACCACATGTCCTGCATGACAAGCGAGACAGCAATGGTTGGACAGATGTTCTTTTCCTTCTCGTTTGCATGGTTAAGACACAGGGCAGCAAGAAAAAAATGAAGTCACCTCCTAAGTAGCTAGCGATATAGATGGCCCAAAATGCATGCCAAATTGTACACTCTGCACCTGTCAGGAAGCACTGGTATTTAAGCTTTGAAAACAGGCACGTTAAAGATAACCTAAATGCTGTGTCATATGGTGTTTTTGTGTGTTGCTACACATTTCCCGTCCCTGAAGTAAATCACAGTGCTTTGAGCAGTCTGAGAGATTACATAATTTGGAGAAGAGGTCTGGTTTCTTTATACATGTTAGACTTGAGAGTATTTCAGCACTTGCAATAGCAATATTTGGATGTCAGTAAGATCTAGATTTCAGCACCAAGGGATGATTTGGTACATGAAACATCTGGTGTGCTTGTGGGAAATGCCTAGATATAAATCCTCAGTGTCTGTGTTTCCTTTGGTTAAATTTGGTTTTGGGTTTATGGACCTGTCCTTCAGATAGCTAAGGAAAGTTAACACATATTTTAAAGGTTTCTTTTAGTAAAAATAATATCAAAAGAAAAAGAAGATAAATTTGCTTGCCATTTTGAAAGCATGAACAGCCAGACTCAGATCCAGTAATTCTCAAATTTAAGCCGGGTATGCAGAGTTTTTGGCAAGTGACTTACCCAGCACGAGTAAAACCAAACCCCTGAAACTGTGGCATGCTGGGAATCCCCAAAATGTATATAAAACCAGGACTCGGTTGTCTTAGATTAGGAAGCAGCACAGCTCCATTTATCCTCTCGTACTATGGTTGTCTTCCAGGAGAGAAAACTGTGCTATGTGTGTGGTTTCATGGCTTCTGTTGTGGCGCTGGCACCTCTAGACACCTTGAAGGGAGCTACAAACAAGATACATTAAACTATCCTGCTGTGAGGAATATTGTAATTGGATTTTATAAAGTCTTCTCTGGCTTTATCAATGCTCATAACACAGAAGTATTCTGAAGCCAGCATATGAGCAAAGAAGGGGGAAAAGGTCTTATTCTCATATAAGACATTCTAAATAGATAACTCCTGAGTTGGAAACATACTTCTAGAACAAGAAGCTTTAAAAGGGGAGAATAACAACAAGGAAAGTATATCCAACAAAATTCAAGAAAACATTAACATTTCTGTAACAAACCATAAAGGGAAGGTGTCCATCTTCCAGGCTGGATATGAATTCTCTACTAAGAGTAAGCCCTTATGAACACTGATAATACAGGTAGCTCTTTTGGACCAAAACAGTCCAAAACAAAAATTTTGGATAGACCTAAGCAGTTATGGACTTATGGATGTAATTGTTTATGTGTAGATATAGTTATGTCTGCAAACAAGGGACCCCAAGACCACAGCAGTGTTATGTTTAGAAAGCTCCAGATAACTTTTACCAATCACAACCACCACGTCAGTTCTCTGCTTCCCATTTTCAGGGTCTCTTCTTCAGTCACGTCCAGTGTTGTGGTACAGAGATGGATCCACAGTTAAGCACATGGAATGCTAATCCAGAGGATTCACGTCCAGTTCTCAGCACCCCACGTCCACTTCAGACGGTTCACAATCACTTCTAATCCCTCCAGCTCCAGCAGATCCATGCCTCTGGTCTTCAGGGGACCCTGCACTGACATGCATATACCCACATATGGATGCATATTATGAAAACTTAAAAAAAAGAAAAATTACAGTGAGTGTATATATCCTTTCTTACTGTGCCGCAATGTTCTCCTCACAGAGCAACAATATCCTACACTCCAGGTTTCCTGTGCGTGGGGCTCATTCGGTTGAAGGCGATTTCCACTAGTCCTCATTTCCTCAAGTTTGTATTGTTTGTTTGTCAGCTGGTTGGCTGACTGTCTTTAGCTTTGTTTATATTGTGAATGAGTATTGGATTTTGTCGAATTATTTTTTGATGTGTTTGTATGATTTCTCTTCTTTAATTTGTTTGGTATAGTACATTATTTAGATTTTTGAGCAGCCCTCTTTTGCTTTTAAAAACATGAATAATTGTACAAATTTTTATTCAATGAGTCAAATAAGTATTAAGAGCCACGTTAGCATGTTTGGACCCAGGAAGAGATAGGAAACATCTACTAATACTGTTTTTTGTTTGTGTTCAAGACGGGGTTTCTCTGTGTAACAGTCCTGGCTGTCCTGGAACTCACTCTGCAGATCAAGCTGGCCTTGAACTCATAGAGATCTGCCTGCCGTTGCCTCCCTGAGTGCTGGAATTAAAGCTGTGTGCCACCACTGCCAAGTTTCAATACTGTTATTTTAACAAGATCAAGACATAAGACCATTTGAAGTTACAAGACACAAAGAATATTGCTAGATCTTATTATAAAGACGATTTTAGAGACCGATGAGATTACCCAGTGGGTAAGGGTGTCTGGTTCTAAGCCTAATGACCTGAGTTTGATACCCAAGATCCACATGGGAGACCCTGTGATCTACACTCACGTACATGACGATACACACATGCCAACATTCGTGACGTATACATGCATGTACACACACACAGCAGAATAAGTAACTCAACATCTTTTAATTTTTAGAGAACATTTTAATATTTCCTAGAACACTAAAGCGCCAGAATTCCTCTGTGGTTATCTTTTCATGTAAAATCTCCAACATCCTACACTAGAATATGAAAAGTATAAAATTGTATTTTTGTTTCATATCTGCAGAAAACAGGCCTGTCTTGGCGGAAATGACCCACTTCAACGGAGTCACGTCGCTAATAACTGAGCACCACTACTTCTAAGACTTTAAAAGCTCACTGCATTTACCAGTGAGGAGCATAAATGGGATTGCATTTGAGGATTGCTCCACAAATGGATAGAGTGGAGCCCCAACCTGATCTTGTTCCCAGGATTCAAGTCCCTTCAACTGAACTAACTTGTAATGAAACCTTGATAGTAGAGTTGAAGGTTGCTAACGGTCTAGGCAAACTTTACATTTTTTTTTCAGTGGATACTTTCCAGTGGAAGTTGATTGCCAAGGCAGAATTTCCAGGCACTGGGCAGACAATGTTTAGCTCAGATCAGCAAGGCTGGTTGGTAGCATTTGGGGGGTCTCTCCTCAAACATTTCATGCCATTGATTGCCTCTTTCAAAGATGCCTGAAGTGTTTCAGATGATTGGATGTCTAATTGTTGCTGTTGTGGAAGAGATGGGCCATAGCAAGCTTATCCTGCTAAACCGAATCTCTCGATGACTCAGTCTACAGATGAGCAAAGCAAGGCAGGGAGGGACAGACGGGCAGTGATCACTGCTGCTCTCGACATCTGTCTGAAGCGTCGCTGTTTTATAAGGCACTTGCTCATACACTGCATGGCACCATCACCATCCCAGGCTTCTGCTGCGAGGGCACAGCTTTGCAATGCCGTGGAGTCTAGCAAGTGGCAATTCATGCCTCAAAATTATGACGGTGTTCAGCATCTCATTTTTTTACTTCTCTCTACTGTTGTCCTGGATTTATACAAGTAATATAGCCTAACAGACAATGTAGGAGGCTGTGGATTTATATTGTGAGAACACAAATTTGCAATTAAATAGAAAAATTTTACGAGCGGTCTCAAACGGAGGCCAAAGAATACTGCAGACAGCCTCTTCCTCGCTTGAGGTACCCAGGGGAGACAGCAGGGACAAAACCCAAAACCAAGGGAGCCATGCTCATGCTGAGAGGAAAGGAAGAGGATCCAAACAGGTGGAAGCTGTGACTGACACCCTCATCTCCCGTCACACGCTCAGCCCCCCGGGAAGCTGGACTGAGAGGGAGGTGGCTCTCATCCATCCGAAAGGGATTCTTTCCCTTTTGTGGCTTACTCATCGCATGCTCAATTCTTACCCCATGTTTGCTTTCTCCACATCGTTCTCACCGGTCCACGCTCAGTTCAGCCGTTCAATCAGGAGACTGATGAGCAAGTATGTGCTTCGCAGTGCACCAATTTCTATGAGTCTTTTTTGGGTGGGGGGTGTCTTTGGTTCTTTACAAGTGAGAAGCTGAAAGGCGGGGCACTCCAGTGCTCTGCTTGAGGCCCACGGCTAGTGTGGCCATGAACAGTAACTTAAACACTTTTGAGCAGAACCAGACTGCTAGTGAGAACTCCGAAAGGCAGCCGGCCTGTGTCCTAAACCCCAGCAAGTGACAGCTGAAGACCCACAAGAACAAATGACCAGTTGAGGAGATGGAAGTGTGGCTCTTACTCAGCCAGGAAGAGGGAATAGCCAGACTACTGAAAGAATAGTACTGTAAAGACATAAGGCTTTCTTGAGACACGTGTCCCCATAAATCTATAATACGGGGACAGGGGAGCATCTCAAGACAGATACAAGGTGTGGTCCAAACCCAGACCCAGCCTGGTAAGAATCCTTCATGACTTTCTGGCCGCACAACCAGTCGGCCTTTCTCTGAACCACTCCCACGCTCGACACAGAAGCCAGAGGACTCTTTTCTGGGTCTCAAGTCTCAGGGTCACTGAGCTCAATGTTGGGACAAGATGAGAAATAGAAATGAGGAGATTAAATGACAATCCATAGCATGAAAAAGTGGACTCTAGATTCTTTTCTTAACTCCAGCTTAAAATATCAACAACAACAATAGCAATAAAAAATAAAATACAACTAAGCAACCAGACTTTAGTCTCAGTCCCCAGGCAGGAAATGCAAGGCTCGTTCTCAATAGTTAAAATAAAAAAAAACCAAGCAAATGAACACCAAAAAATAAAAACACCCTCCAGCATTAACAGAAGCAAATAAAACAGAAATGCCTTCAGTATTGATGGGTGGGGCAGTGGGCACGCCCCATGAATCTCCACTCCTCCCCCACCGCACTCAGAGATTTCAATCTCCTTTTAATGTCTCTTTATGAATCTAAGCAGACAGCTGAGGGTGACAGACACTTGAGAGATGCTTCCAATATGAGAGCCACGAGAGCAGGCACAGACGCAGAAAATGAGTCATAGCTCAGAAATCTAAGCAAAATTCCCTCATTTTTTTCCTTTGCTGCTGTTGCTGCAATAATGTACACATTGGGAAATAAAGAGAAGAAATCGGGGCGCCAAATGTGTGAAGAGATGGACAACGCAGTCAGCAAGGCGGGGAAGCCAGGGGATCTAGAGCTTGTGTGGCTCACAGGGGCTCTACCAAGACCGAGCAGGGAAGCGATTATAAATGATGTCATTTTCTCATAACAAGATTCCCCAGAACTGATGGCTCAGTGGGTAGAAAGGGCTTGCCATACACGCTGGATGACTAGCGTGCAGTCTCTGAGACCCACGGTGGAGAGAACTGAGTTATCAATCTGACCTCCATACACACTGTGGATCACATGTGCCCCCACACACATACACACACATATACACACATACACACACACATGCACACACATACACACACACACCATACACACATACACACCACACATACACATGCATACACACACCACACACATGCACACACATATACACACATACATACACATATACACACATACAGATACACACACATACACACATACACACACACCACACACGTGCACACACATATACACACATATACATGCACATATACACACATACAGATACATACACATGCACACATACACACCACACACATACATGCACACACACACACACACACAAATATAACAAAATAAAAAAGTCTCTAATTCCTTAAAACTAAAGCACATGGGTCTCTAGATTGATGTGGTCAATGACAATAAATGACAAGGCCAACACTACAGAACTGCTGGGACTCAGCATCCATCCCCTCAAAGTACCAGCAGGTTTAGAAGTCAGCTGTCTAACCGGCCCTGAACGCCCATCCTTTTCTACAGCGAGTCAAAGAAATCAAAAGCCCTCTTGCTAAGGCAGGTCAGAGAAGCTGTTCCCTGCCTCCCTGAAAGAAAACTGTAAAGCCCAGGAATGCCGCTCTCACCTTTATCTTCTGTTTCTTGAAGACTATCATTCAAAAAGGGCCATGCCCTGACCCAGAGGAGAAGATGCATCTGCACAGACAGACCTTGCTGGGTACTTCCTCTATCAACTCTGTTCTTTCCGGTTGCCTTTCTGTATTGCTAGCCATTCTTCAAGCCTAACCTACTGTATTTTTCTCTTACCTTGCCTTTTTCTATAATGACTGAAGAAAAATTTCACACCTTTCAACCCGTACAATGTTTTCTGAAAACCACAGAAACAAAGAGAAGAAAATTAAGCTTCTAAAGAAGAAGGAATAATAGATCACTCGTGAAGACTTGTGAATGAGAATGTCATCCGTCTTTGCCTCGGCGTGCATATAGAAGAAACCACAGCGGTGACTAGAGCTATGAGGGGAAGTATGTTCAAAGTGAAATCATGTACCCAAACTATCAAAGAAATGTGAGCGTAAAAGAAGAACATTTTCGACATCTGAATCTTAAAAATTATATTTTCTTCACCCTGCTTAATAGGAGGCTGCTAAAAGTTCCAACACACACAAAATAAATGAAAAAACCCAACACATATGCAAACCGGCAGGTTAGAACCAAAGAACAAGTAGCGTTCCAAAGCAGAGCCATCCAGAGTAGTCACAGAAGAACAGGCTCCATCAAGGACATTGTGGAAAGTGACCACGGGTTTGATTTGTCTGTGAATGTGGAAAGTTCTGGTACATACAGGTGACAGAGACTTGAAGCATTAGAGAAAATGACACTTAGAAAAGAAACAAATGTCAACTCCAAGATAGCTGGACAACATGAGACATGATGTGGAGTGCTATTGTGCACTAAACAATATAGCTAAAGTAACATAATAAATAATTATAATAAGCAGCATAATAAGTAATTAATAAGCATCAATAACTTGATTGAAAAAATAGATCTGACTCTTTAGGTGCTGTGACCATGAAGTAAGGGTGTTAACACAATGACTTCATTTACTGTGACAAGACGTTAAGAGACGATGTCAACAAAACAAACATGGTTCAGACACAGTCATTAAAATTCTGACTGTAAATACCGGAAGTAGCAGCAGGATTTGACAGCGATTGGGGTTTAGAGTTCAGACTGGTAAGGCAGATGAAAACAGCTTTCCTCTTAAGCCTTCATGTGCGTACTTCATCTTAACTTGAATGTTAATTTTTAAGTGATAAAACTATGACTTTAGCTGAAGAACAAGAAGAATTCAAGCTGGGACACTCTTGTTAGCTTTCATGATGCTCGAAGGTGCTATGCAGGCTCCTGGGGGAGAAAAGTCACCAACAGTCTTACCCAGACATGGACCCTGAGTGATAAAATATCAACCTACAAGTCAAGATTTGCCCACCCATGCAAGTGTGGTGTCACAGTTATGGAGGCGATCAACTGCTTTCTGACTGGCCTGAAGGCTCACTCCACAGTAGTCTATGTCTAATAAGATAAACTCACGGCCAGGGAAGCCACTGGCACGGGAGGGGAATCTAGTACTCTTGCTTTGCTAAATGATAACATCACATCAAACTGCTTCCTAAATATTCATATTTTACCCACAGCCTTGGTCAAAGAAGCCTCTTTTGTGGTGTGTGACTGACTCTCAGATGGTTAAAGTGATGAGGATAAATGACTGCTGAGCGTTCGGTCCTAAATAGGGCATCTATAATACCTACTCAGAGGATCAAAGAATATAACATGAGGGCCTGCTTGTCGCTCCAGCTGCCCAGCTTGCTTAGCCCCAAAATAATCACACAGAAACTGTATTCATTAAAACACTGCTTGGCCCAATAGCTCAGGCTTCTTATCAACTCTTGCAACTTATATCAGCCCATTATTCTAGTATATGTTAGCCACGTGGCTTGGTACCTTTTTCAGCGGGGTAAGTCACATCTTTCTTCTTCCGTGTCTGGGCAGGACTGCGAGGAATGGGCTTCCTCCTTCCTAGAATTCTCCTGTTCTCATTGCCCCGCCTCTACATCCTGCCTGGTTGTCCCGCCTATACTTCCTGCCTGGCTACTGACCAATCAGCATTTATTAAAACATAATTGACAGAATATAGAATTGTCCCACACCCAAAGAACATTGAAGAAACTATGTAAGAGCCAGAGGATGGAAAAGGGCTGTGGAAAACATTGTCTTCTGGGCTTGACATTACTGTTAGACCCATGAAATCACTGTGGCAGTCGCCACCGACTTGTACAAGACTGGGCCCATCAGCATTCTATTATGGGTGGAACAGGAGCTCGCAGGGCTTCGCCTTGACCTGAGCAGTTATAGGTTACTGGGAGAGTCATATTTCCAGCAGTGTACTTTGCAGAGCAGAGGGAGCCCCGAGGGAATGGAGTCCTGATTGGACGTGAGCAATTGACATGGATGTAACTGTGTCAAGGCAAAGTCTCCCTCAGATGAGGCTCAGAGGCAAAAACTTCGTCTGATCCAACTGTGAAAGTTGACAGTAAGCAGAAATGTCCGCTGTAACTTTCTCCCCAGAGCCACCCTGATTCTTGTTCATCTGTATGTAGTACCCCTGCTCAACTGTATACAATAAACAGACTGGGCTTTTGGAGTGCAGACCCCTCTCCATCAGCGAGCCTAGTCACGCAACTGCAGCTTCTCCACTTCTATCTATGCGCCTCGCCTTTCTTCATTCCCCCTCAGCCCCCTTTAGTTAGAGCCTCGGAGCCATGCAGGACACAGCAGTGTAGACACTGGCAAGTTGCCTTGGCTTAAGTAAATGACACGGCCCTGTCTGTGTACATACAGGTACCACTAATAAACACAGCAGAGAAGAAAAGATATGAAAGCGGGGGGGGGGGGGGAACTCGTGAATTCAAGACAGTTTGTCAGGAGAAGGGATGGAAAGAGGCGGATATGTGTGTAAGGAGAATAAACCAATTAAAAATTAACAAGTGTTCCTGGTGTTCTCTCCCTCCTCTCCAAAAAGATGTTATCCAGCTCATGAGCACGCTAGGTGGCTAGGTGCCTGAGGATCTCATAGTCCCTGAACAAGGGCTGAGCCAAGGGGAAGCCAAACGCCTTCAACCTGATTTCAATGACAGCACCTTAGACCTCCAAGGCTGCAGCATTCAAGCTGCCTGAGAGCTCCCCTCCTTTGTGTCTGATGCTGAGAGCAGCCTCTGGAACGCCGTGTGCTGCTGGCTGCAACCCACACAGAACCACTTGTTCTAACCTCTAATGGCGGCTCCTCTTAAGGACAGTCCCCTGTTGTTTTTTCTTTTGGCTGGTCTTTTCCCTTTTCCTAGACATTACAAAATGCCAAGGACCAAACCTTCAACATTTGTCTGATCTACGGTCCCCCAAACACCAACACTAGCCCAAGTATCCAGCTAGCACTCGGTAAATATGATTTTACCAGCTATTCCAACCCAGATGGTTAATTATATAAAGAAGCAGAAATGGACGAGTTTGAGAGGGATAACAAAGCAAAGAAAATCCTCCAGGTCCTCCAAAGTGCTTCTGATCTTCTCTCCATCTCAACCCCTCCACAACCCCCATGCTTACTAAAAATACAGAAATCTGATTTCTCTTCGAAACCAAACTTTAGAAAAACATATTTTTCAAGGGAATTTTTTTTCCTCCAACAAAGCCTGGCTGCCTGTGTAGGCTGTAAATTTACAGCTGACAGTTCTCTGCCAGAAGTTCTTCTGGGTGTTTACAGCTGTGAAATTTAATCTTCGGGTTACCGTGCCTCTCCCCTATGCTCCCAGTCTCATTGCAGAGGACTGTGTGCCTGACAAGGTAACTCAGCACGGCGATGAAATAACAGGAATATTTATTTAGATTCACGGACCACCTTTCACCTAGGGGCTCCTTTGCAATTTCAAACACAACTGAGATGCTTCCAAACTGCGTAGCTCTCCAACTTTGATTTAGAAGCTAAAAACGGACTCAGTCTGCTGTGTGTAATTCCTTGGCAAAAATCATACCCTTCTTCATAAATGGAAACAGTGAATCCTGATGCTTCAACAAAAAAAAAAAAATCTTCCCTCGCCTCCCTAAACCTTTATTTTTACTGGGAAATAAACTATCAGCATTTCCTAAGCCCCACCCTACATTTTATTATTTTTGTGTTTGGAATGTTCTTTTTTCTTTTCTCCCTTTCTTTTTTTTCTTCAAGAAAGGCTTTCTACTTTATAGGGTTTATGGAAACATCTTTGGAACAGAATATGTTGGCAATTCTGTGTCATCCGCGATTTTAGATAAGAAGTCTGTGTCCCCAACCACACAATTGTTTTTAGGCACTTGTTCTTTTATTTCCCCCTTAATAATTGCTAGACTGTAAGTATTCAAAGACAAAATACCATGTGTGCATGTTCTCTTTGCTTGTCATTCTTCTTCAGAGCAAAGTTGCCTTTCGAGAGAAGGTATGTATCTGTCATAAACTGATTTGCCTCTGAATCGCTACCATGAGTGAAAATGCATTGAAGACGTTAAGAATCTGATGTCTATATTTGGTAAGGGTAAAAATTTGCCCAAATCCTGTCTTTACTTTGCCACTCTTATTACCAAAAAGCAAAGAAACAGAGTCACCGAGAAGAAAAGCACTACCCCAGCACGCTCGTCTCTGTCCAACATAGCAGGAGAGAAATGTTTCCTGAGGTTTTACATAATTTCAGCCCTATTTCTGGTCAACGTGACAATTCTTTTAGGAAGCTTGACTTTCAGTCATTTGTTAAATTTAAATTAGAATCTGCTATGTGTCAGATATTGTGCTAGGAGCTGAAGACTTATGAATATAAATTGTGTTGCTCTGCCCAGGGAACTTGTACCCCAGAAGGGTTGGCATTCAGAGGACTAGACCTGGGTAACCTGCACAGGAAAACAGTGGAGGTGGCCAAGACCTTGCATAAAGCAGGAACGACTCTACATGACCCTGGTGGGGGCAGGGAGGAAAGGAAAAGGCTCACCACAGACCGCCATGGGCATGACGTAGCACAGGAGACTCTGAACCCACCTGCCTGTCTCCCAAATGTGCAACCTGCCATCTTGTGGCCACACTACTGTCATGGGAGCATCTAAGTGTCACATGTGCCTCCTCTAGGGGTGCTCTGGCTGCCTGGGAATCAGCTTCCCATTTGTTCTTGGCTTGAACCCATAGGCCTGCTTATTTTCTCTTTTTATTTTAACATCAGTTAGATTGTATTTTGAGAGATTGTTTTTCTCCTTTTATGTTTTTCGTTCCCTTAGTTCAAGCTAAGTAGTGGCCTTGATACTCCAGGACCTCATGAAGACGGAGATCAAAATCCCAAACCAGAAATAACTGGTTAGGTCACATGACCTCCCCACTCACCCTGGAAAAACATGGCTAAGCCCTTAAGAGTGTACTGGGGAAAATATGGAGGACGATGTGAGAAGCAATACACCATGGACTACCCTTTGCTCCCTCCCAATTCTTTCCAGACTTGGAGACCCTGAGCTAGAAGAAGAGGGAAGGAAAGAGACATTTAAAATGGCCTCCTGTTTCCTTATGGTCTTTAGAGTTGATAGAAAACCCCAAGAAAAGGGTTGGGTGGAGCTTACACTAGGCAGACAGAGCCACAGGCAGCATCACATGGGTGGAGCTTACAGTAGGCAGACAGAGCCACAGACAGCATCTCATGGGTGGAGCTTATACTTGGCAGACAGAGCCACAGGCAGCATCTCATGGGCGGAGCTTACAGTAGGCAGACAGAGCCACAGGCAGCATCTCATGGGCGGAGCTTACAGTAGGCAGACAGCCACAGGCAGCATCTCCAACATCTCATGGCAAGACTGAGAAGAAAAATGGCCAAAGAAGCAGCCTCTACAGTAATCTATATACACAAATCACCAAGAACTGGATTGTGCCCACGGGAGGTAAAGTCTAACAGAGGAAATCACATTACTCTCAGACTATAAAAAGAGGGTCTTGGATATGAAACTAGGCTGACTTATTCAGGATAAGAACCTGTGAATTTCTAACCACCTGAGTGATGCCCACTGACTCCGTCTAGCCTCACAGTCTTCCTGAGTACTCCTGTCTATGCCCAAGTCTTTATACTCTGTTTAGTTCCACATCTAGGTCTCAGATTCTGCTCCACTCTCTGTAATTCAGAGTGGTTTCCCAAGGTGCTTTCTGTATATCTCACTTCAAACTTAGCATGCTCTAAACTGACTTCTGTCTCTGACTCTTTTTCATCCTGCTCTGCCAAGCCAATTCTACACGCCCCCCGCCATTCACTCCTGTGATTACAGCATCAGAGTACACCTGAACCAGAAACCTCTAGAGAGGCAGACTAGAGGTAAGAGCAGGAACACGCTTCAAATGGAGCAATGTAATCATAAGCAAGGTGGGAATGGCCCCACCTGCACCAAATCTAAGACACGCTTTTCCACCTAGACCAATCCAGCCTCAGGAGTCTGAGCCAAAGACAATATTTTCTTAACAGCCTCAAGCATATTTGTCTGCCATACCTTTACCATCTGCCTGCTGGGTTACTGTCTGCCTGCTGGGTTACTGTCTGTCTGCTGGGTTACTGACTGTCTGCTGGGCTACTGTGACTGACCCCTCACCAGCACTTACGGTATTATAATCTTTTTTTCCCTGTCCAGGGCACTCCAGCAACCAGATTCCTTTGGCTTCTTAATAGAAAAAAAATTCCATTTTCTTCCAAGGGATCAAATATAACCTCTAACTTCTCCATCCCATGGTATCATCCACACCCACACCCACACAACATACCCTCCACCCCCACCACACACACAAAAGTCTTACCACCCACCTGTGGCTCAAGAATGACTATTACTTAGTAATGGATCAGGAATTTTAAAAGCCTATGATTGAATTCTGACTGATATAGCTAAGCATAAATAATTAAGGAGGGGTTAAGATCAGGGGAGGAAATCTCTTATTGTTTCCTTCTAGAATTTTCTTACAGAACCAAGAAACAAACTCATGAAAACTTATCACTTAGGATCAATAACAAGGCAAAGAAGTGGGGGATGGCTCAGTGAGTGGAATGAATGCAGGAGAGCATGAACCAGGATGCTCAGCACCTGCATAACGAGCTGGCGATGTGCTGGCCCACACCTCCAATCCCAGCACTGGGGAGGCAGAGGCAACAGGATCCTGAGGATTGCTGGACAGCTTGTCTAGCCAATCAGTAAGCTCCACACCAGTAGAGATCTGGTCTCAACACTAAGGTGAAGAGGAAAGAGGAAAAAAATGATGTCAGCTTCTAGCCTCTGTGCATTGTGTGCATGCTCGTGCATGCGAGCACGCACGCGCACAAATACACACACGCACACACAACACACACACACACACACACACACACACATGGGGAGGGCAATGAAGCATTTGGCTTTGCAAGGCTTACTGAACAGTCTTCCACAGAACCTTGGCTCCTTTGACTTATAATGTTAACATTCTTGGGATTTCTGTGAGTACACAGATAATAGCTGGAGTGGGAGGGGCTTCCTAAAGAACTTCACAGGGCTGTGCACAGTTCTGTGCACAGGGCTGTACAAAATGTAAATATTTGCTGGTTTTCTTCCAAATAAATATTTATTCAATGCTATAGTTCAAAATTCTTTAGACTACAGCTCATGAAAGGTCTTTCTTGCAAAGCAGTGAATGCCAAATACCTCCGGCAAGTTAAACATTTTTAATAAAAGGATGCTGGAAGGGTACCTTCCACTGAGAACATGGGGATCCATGTGAATTCAGAGGCACTGGGCCACAGTTCTTATCACCAGAGCAGTACTAGTGTTTCTTGGCTAATTTTTTAATATTCTGTCTTTTTAATATTGCATGATTCCCCTTGGAGAAGTCACTCCAATAAATAAATAAATAAATAAATAAATAAATAAATAAATAAATAAAGACCCAGACATTTAATAAACATTCGAAGCTAGGAACTAGATGATTTCAAAACTTCTTGTCCATTAAGTCATTATAGGTTAGAGTGAATAAAATGTTTCATGGAGCCTTCTCTATCCACTGCAAGCCTTCAATAAATACATTACTACTGTTATGGCCCCTTCAGTATGGAAACAAATCTACTATTATCCCCAGAAGCTGCTCTGGTTCCCTCTGTGGCCTTCTGGTTGCCTGGCACTGAAAGGAAGATGTTAGAGTCAGTTTTCCAAAGCTCACCAGTCTTTACAAAGCTGCTGGTGGGTGCATGGCTAACATGCTATGAGGCACAAAGCCTTGTTTGCATATCCCTCAACTGTAGTCTATGGCACATTAAGTTTGTACAATGATCCATGTATTCTGAGAAACTAAGGAGGACGAGAGTATCCGTGACAGGCAGTTCTTCTGTTAGCACATAGACTCTGGGAAATAGTTAAAAACAAAAGTTAGCAGTTTTCTTACTTGCAGAGCCTTTAATAATTGAAAATAATTTGTAATTCTCTAAAAGAGCGCCAGCATGTAATTTGCTTTAAGCAGAACACGGTACAAACACTCATGTTCTGCAGAAACGTGACTTAGGAGAAGCTGTTTGGTTTCATGTAGCCAAGTAACCAATGACAACAGCTTCAGTGGTTTCCAGAACAGCACATTTCTCATTAAAAGTTCCAAGCAAGGGAACCTCCTCCCAATAAACAATATCATTACAAGGAGCATGAAACAGAATCATCTGCAAATGATTATGATTTTACAGCAGCCTGGGAATCCATAATTCAATACTGGAAATCGTGTTCCCCGTCTTGATGATGGCTATCGGAATTGCCAGAGGAGACTGTCATATTTTATAAAGCAGAATGACAAATTCTAGTAAAAGGCAAGTGTCTACATCGCCCATATTTTCCTTGTAATTATAAAAGGAATCGCAAAAGCAGGAAGCGTATTACGTAAAATGTTGCAGCAAAAGTGGCTACAGTGACTATGAATTGGAGTTATCCATGAGAAGACTCTGTTTGCTCACAGAAGGAAGAACTGCCTGTCATGGGTGCTCCTGTTGTTCTTACTTTCTCAGAGACATGGATCATTGTACAGCATTGTAACTGTGTTGTCAAAGCATCCTGGATGCTGGTGGACCCCTCCTACTTTCTCTTTGCTTGGCTACTACACATGTCACTCAACCCTCATGAGGCTTGGGTTACCAGTGGCTCTACAGGGATTCTCCCATGAGAAATGCCTCATGTGGCAACAAAGTCACTTCATCAATAGTATGTCATGGTGTCCATCCACCCCAGCGCGAGTCAAAATTAGAGACACACTGATGTGGACTACAAAAGACTGATATCCTTTCTTCAGGCTAAGACCTGATGAAGGTATAGTATAGTGCATGTCCCAGTGCCCAGGTGGGACGGACCAAAGCTGGCCTTCACCTGAGACCACACACTTGCTTTACCCTGGTCCTACATCCGTACTCTGTTCTTCTTGAGACTACCCCAAAAATCTCAGGTTATATTCAAGTACCCATCAGAGGCTTTCTTCCAGAGAACTCGCTCTAAATCGTGTAGTTTAGAACTTCAGACTTTCCAGGACATTGCGTATCTTCTTTACAACATTAGGTAGTTTTCAATGGCCAGACTCTTCCCCACCTCATGAAACTCTACATCATGGCAGAAGCATGCTGGTCCTCCCTCAGTACTTCGGCGTGGTTCTAAAACATGCACCTCAGCAGCTGGAAGAAAATGTAGATTATAAAAATGTAAACCAAATGTATACATTTTCAAAATCTACTGGGTCAGACTCTCCAGAGGTAAAACTTAAAAAATGAATTTTATGGTAAGATTCCCAAGACCCCCGGATACATGCTAAAGTTGAAGAGTACATCAAGAGACCATGAGCTAACTCGCCATTCCCTGCCCTGTGGTCAATTGGACATATTCTGAATGCCAGCTAGCTTGGCTTCTGTAACTTCTACCTCTAGGAAAAAATGATGCTCAAATTTCTGATTAGAGCATCCAATTTGATCTGTAGGAAGGAAAATAAAAGATGACACCCAAGTAGATTATTGTCTTAGCTAATGACAAATTACTTCAAAATGTAAATTTGTTTTGTTTCTTTAAACTTGAAAAATATGATTTCAGATGCCACTCGCTAAATAAATAAGTTGGAGAAGTTATCTTTAATCATCTAAAATCAATCATTTCCAAGTATTTGGGACCTATGGGAAAATCTAAAATGGTTTTCAAGGCGCTATAGAGAGAAGATTTACAGTTGTCATAAACATCTAAATTGCCACATTTACTCATCAGAAAACTTTGACTGCTGTTTCAGGGTTATTCATCTAAAAAGTCTCCGATCTCTGAATGCACAATGAAAACAAGCTCTAAATGCCATGTTTTCCTCATACTTCTGATGAGCATGTGACAGCCACAGCTGAGTGGAAGTACCTCAGCCAGCAAGACAATCAAAATTAACCACAGGTATTGGTTAGGGGCAGTGGATCAAACAGAGATCCAGCAACAAACCTGCTGTGGACAAGGGAACCATGAGTAGACAAGAGCCTGGGGGTGGGGACAGCTTCCAGGGACTGACATTTACAAAACAGCAGTTGGTTCAAACCTAGACTGCTTGACCAAGTTTTCTCCTCACTGTTGTTTGTGTGGATTTTTTGTTTGTTCATTTGTTTGTTTTGTCCTGGAGGAGTCTTTTTATCTTGATTCTATAAGAAGCCAGGGTGGTTCCCACTTCCTCACTAACTGATGTCTCTTTTTTAAAAAATAATAATTTTTATTGAAAAAATGTTTCTCATACAATACATTCTGATCAGGAGTCCCCTTCCCCAACTCCCCTCCGGCCCAACTCCATGGTCTTTCTCTTTCTCTCTCTCTTTCGAAAACGAACAGGAAAATAAAGAAACAAACAAAACCATAATAAAGTCTCTGTATAGCTGACATTTCTTAAGGATCATCTCAGCAGGGATCCCAAAGGAACCACCCACCCGGAAAGGCTGTCCTACACCAGAACTTGTCCCTAACACTTACTGGGATGCTCAGTTAACAGAAAATCAAAGTGAAGTGCCTTTGCAAATGCCAGGCATCCACAAGGCTGCCTGGCAGAGGGGAGCAGCTGCTTCAATATTGTTTTCTCCTGGAAAGTCAGACACGAAGGACTACATGATGGTGACTCTAAAGACAGAACTCACCGAGAACTGCACCTGGGATTCCAAATGCGGATTATTAAGAGATGATACAGCAACCATAAAACATTTCAAATGACATATTTGATTCAAGGCAAGACCCTTTGACAAATAGTCTCCAAAACATGTAGCGTCTAGATTTACAGTGACACCAGTGTGTCGTTTTAAAAAGAACTCTAAGTTCTCTGGGTACTGTGCTTTAAGAGTGTCTCATCTGGGGCAGAACATTGCAAACGAAAGTTTCCAGAAATAACCTGCAGCTTTTACTGGCCCTTCTACAACGTTGATTAATTTATTAGAACACCAAAACTCTTTCTGAGACAGGGTTTCTCTGTGTAACAGTCCTGGCTCTCCTGGAATACACTCTGTAGACCAGGTTGGCCTCAAATTCACAGAGATTCGCCTGCCTCTGCCTCCCAAGTGCTGGGATTAAAGGTGTGCATCACCACTGTCTGGTATAGAATATCAAATCCTTTGAAATGTATCAACTTAGCAGACACTAGCTTCTACCAAAAGAAAAGCTAAGAAAGTCGGTTCCTTTCCTAGAGCTTCCCTGCTTTCCTTTAACAACCTATCTATTGCTTCTACCAATGTTTTTAAAAAGTACCTTGATTTATGTGATTCTTTGCTTGGTTTCTATAAAAATATCCTCAAACTGTTACCATGGAATAGGAGGAGGCATAAATCTATGTTCCCAGGATATAGTCACACATATTTTGACTCTAGAATAAACTATTTCTCTTTTTTAAATTTTAATTTAAACTTTTTATATAATATATTTAGATTATATTGTTTCCCTTCCCCCAACTCCTCCCAGATCTTCCCCATCTCCCTATGCATCCAACTTCATATTTTCTTTCTCACAAAAGAAACAATAGGAAAAGCAAAATAAATAAATATAAAATCAAAACAAACAAGAAAATCGATAAGATAAAAAATATCAAAGCCAAAAAAATTCACACACACACACACACACACACACACACACACACAAAATAAAAATAAAAACCATGGGGATATAGCTCAGGGTTAGAGATTTTAACTGTTGAATAAATATCTCATATGCTTTTTTGAGGCGAAGCTGCATTTTTATATCGTCATTATAATACATCTTGAGATATATTGCAGTTACCTGGGGCCACACCTACAAATCCTTGCCTTGAACTTACATTTTACAATCAACTCACCTTCAGACAAACAGAAAGAAACCTGTCAGTGTGCAGGTCAACATCCTGTCAGTTTCAGGAAAAGTGGGAGAGACATGAGACTTCAAACCTATAAACACATTTCTTTAAGAGACATGAAGAAGAGCGATCAGATGATTTGATGGGGTCCAGAGGCACACAACAGTCAAATAATCTTGCATAGTTCTATGAAGAACTAGCCTGGGAAAATCTATACCATTTTTCTACACAAGGTTCATCAACATGCTACGTAAAGAAAGAAATAATTAGAACTCATTTCCTCAAGGAATTCCATCCTAATCTTCTATTTGGAACAGTACAGCCTGTCAGGTTTGAACTGGCTCTCCCACCTAGCAGCTGCCCTGTGGGGCCTTAGGCAACTCATTTAACTTTTTAATGCCCTTGTTTCTTCAGCTGTACCACAGTGATAATGAGAATCTTCCAGGATCACATCAGTCAGTCAACATTAAACTGTGCCTTTGCCTACATAAGCAATACATGCACAGAGACTATTACAACAGAAAACAAAATAGATTCAATATTCTTGGAGCTAGAAAATGAATCCTGGAAACTAGTTTCTCTTCCTGGCTTAGAGCAGAGAAAATATGAAAAAACAAAGCTAGCCGTGGGATGCATTCAGAAGTCCCCAGCTCCCCAGGCACTTTCCTAGGCTGCTCGGTCACACCGTAAATGTGAGCGGCTGCAGGGCCAGAAAGGTATGTCTCTCTGACAGCCTTCAAAGTTTACTTTATTCATATTAATACATCCGTGACTGATTCTAGGGAAACTGGGGTCCCTCCTTGGGGTTCCTAGTCCCACTGATGAAAGAAATTAAGAGCAGACCCAAACAGAAGCTCAAGACAATTTTACAAGAATTCAAATGAAAAGCACCCCAGCGGCTGCCCAGAGGAGGCGAATGGAGATAGAAAAAAAAGCCTTGGCGTTTGAATTATGAGCTTGGAGGTTCACCATGTGACTGCACACAGCAACATGGCAGGAAGAGGGGTACTATAGAGAAAGAACTAAGGCAGCCCAAAGTATCAGAAAACAAAAAAAAAAAAAAATGTGAGTTCTGATTAGCTTCGCAAAACAAAAGGAAGGGTAGGGAAGGGTAGGTAGGCTGGCAGTGTGGCTGAGCCTCTTGAGTCACAGGTCTATATAAAAGGATGAGAACTGAGGAAGGAAAAGTACAGTGTCTCATTAAAGGAAAATCATTCCACCTATGTCTTTAGCATGGCATCCTACGAATGATCCCTTGGTTGGGTAATTGACCAGCCCAGTTAAAATGTTAAGGTTAGGTCTCTACCCAGGCCAGACCAGAAGGAGCTTTTCCTTGATAGGCCTTTATTACTCCTCTAACATGGTCCCCCTCTGAGGTGGTAACCCCAAAATCACTGAGAAACCAGTCCAGGCATCAGAGCACCCAAACACTTCTCAAATGTCTAGCCTCTGGCAAGCATGAGGTTACCAAGATTCCCAAGGACCTTCTGGATTTTAGCCAAGAAAGAAACTGGCTGTTTTTCTGTGGGGTGGTATACCTAACCTGCACAGCTAATTTCTGACCCCCATTCCTGTCAGCTGCTGGGAGGACACTGGAGGCACTTATCTGAGAACTGAAATAAGGGGGGGGGGGTCGTCCCTGGAAGAACTGGGCACTTAGCAGCAGAAAAGATCATCCAGAGAGCCAAGTGAGAAGAAGAAACTACAAAGTTGGAAACCAATCTCATCCCTCAACCCCCAGTCAAAACACCTTCAGGGCATTATTTCCCTAGAAAAGAATATTTAAAATAATTAGCCAGGGTCCTTCTAGTTTTCTAATGTCATTACCCTACAGCTCTTTGCTTATGTCAAGTGGAAGGATTTAGGCTTTAGTTGGGGGGGGGGGAGGCATTGATTGTGACGGAAGGATGCTTTGTCTGCGCAATGCCAGTTCAGTATTCAACACCCAGACTAGCAAAGAACATTATGAAAAGAAACGGAAATGCAACCCTAATTATAAAAGAAATGAAGGCCTTTGGAAACCCCAATGTATTTTTTTTTACATATTTTAAGTGTGAAAGCCAGAATTGCTTTATAATGAGCATTCTGTACCTGTATCTTGAAGAACAGTTCTGTGTCCAGTTTTCAGGAGTGATTACTTAACTTGTTTATAGTCAGTTACTTAACTGGCTATAAATGTTAACATTAAACTTACAAATTATCTCTATTGCAGAACCATGGAACTTTAAAAGATCTCAAGAGGATGGGAGGAATGGCTAGCTGCCTCGGGCAGACAGACAAAAGTTTAGATTCAAGACTCACACAGCCATTCCAAGAAAGTCACCAGAATCACTTAGCCTGTGAATATAGGCTTTTCTGTGAAAAAAATCTCTTCACTTGAGATTTAAATTGTCTCTATGTTTCAAAGTGGCAGAAAATGCATTAAAATTTAATGCAGAAGAGACAAGATCCTCAAACGTGTAATACTGAACCACACCCAAATGAAACCATCAGACAATGGATACTGAGTCTTCTGAACTTTTGTGATTAAGGATCTCCCCCCAAATAAGGGAAAGGGCTGCCACGCCCAAGGCCCTGCTGACAGAGGGTGAGGACAGGGTAAAGAGGATAGGTCCCTGCTAAGATGATTAGAGACCGTGAGAAGAAAGCAAACACTTCCCAGAGCAGCTGGAAGGCAATTACCCAGGCTAAAAGTGATGAGAATTTGGAATATTGTTTATAAAAATCAGAGACGGAATATCTCTGGAGCACAAGTCTTCTTAAATCAACATGGTTTTGTTTCTCCTCTGAAACCAAATATCTCAGAATCTCAAAACCAACACGCCAAACTTCATCCGCAGTCACGCCAAAAACTTCATCCGCAGTCACGCCAAAAACTTCATCCGCAGTCACGCCAAAAACTTCATCCGCAGTCACGCCCGCACAGGTGCACGCAGAGTGCAGACAAGGAAATTGGCTTCTTTTTCCCTATGAGGAGAAAAGCAAAGGAACCCCAACGCCCACCAATAGGAAGCTCGCTAAAGTGTAATTCGTTCCCTCCAGCCAAACACGGCGCAATGATGAGAGAGAACAGTGGCCCTGTGCTGATAGAGTGAGCCCAGGACCACAGGCTGAACCATTCTTTTCCACAGAGAAGGAACGGCACGCCTTTCACGCAGACTCAGCCTCCCCCTGAGAACATGGCATACTAAATTTCAGCTCCCACTCCCCTTGGCTAAGTGCCTTGCTCACAGGCAAGATTATTACGGGGGAACTGGAGGTGGGTGTGCTTTAATATGATGTGTGCTTTTCAAAGTGCTTACACACAACTGCGGAATATATAATTTATGCATAAAATATTTCAGGAAAAGAACTGCTCAAGAAGTTGTTAATAATGGTGCCTCTGGGAAAAAGAGCACAGTGTAGGGTGGAAAAGTGAGCTTTTGCTGCCTTCTTTTTTATGTTTTTGTTTTCTCATTTATTTGTTCAGAAACTGGGTCTCACAGAGCCCAGGATGGCCTCAAATACCTTATGAAGCCAAGAATGACATTGACTTTCTGATCTTCTTGTCTCTACCACGCCTGAGTCTTCAGGTTGTTTTTAATCATGTGCATTTAACTTTCTCAGTGGAAACAGAGAATGACTCTCCCTTTTTGACAGCATGCTCAGGGGCTCTAGAGAAAAGGCCATGGCCCCTGCTGCGATGCAGCCCGTCTTCTCACTCACCCGTACCTCCCAGCAGCAGACGTGGGGTGTCCTGGTACTGTTCTAACCTGCACTTTAGCTGTGTAAAGTATAGATTTTTAAGGTGTAGTTTTGAACTAAATCGTGCTTTGCTTTTATATTTTTCGCAGGAATAATGACAGCTCTCCAAATTCTTTTCATTAGGCTCTCATTTTAGCCAGCGCTCACTCTGATCCAAGACAAGCATGAGTTCTTTATTACTTCTGCCAACCATAGTGGGGAAATCACATGCTCTAACACAGTGTGCAGCAGTGACTGGTAATTCCTGCAATGGTCAGTTCTAGGTACAGTGTGCACTGTTTAGGGCATTGTGTATCTGGGAACAGGAAAAACCACTCGAGGATGTTATTAATGAAAGCTATGGCCCCAAGCCCCAATTAAGGACTGCCTTAATCTGGACCATTCAGACCAGCAACATGCCAACTGCATACATGCTCTAATCTCTAGTAGCAGACTAGCACCAGGCTAACTCCATTGTTGTAAGAAGGCCGCTTGTTGGTTCCTGGCTGCTCAGCCCTGAAATAATCACACAGAAACCATATTATTTAAATCACTGCTTGGCCCATTAGCTCTAGCTTCTTATTGGCTAACTCTTACATCTTAATTTAACCCATTTCTAGTAATCTGTGTATTGCCACATGACTGTGGCTTACCCGGTAAAGTTCGGGTATCTGTTCCCCAACAAGGGCTACATGGCTTCTCTCTGACTCTGCCTCCTTTCTCCCAGCATTCAGTTTAGTTTTTCCAGCCTACCTAAGTTCTGCCCTATCAACAGGCCAAGGCAGTTTCTTTATTCACCAATGGAATTCACAGCATACAGAGGGGAATCCCATATTATTCCATATGAGCTCTAATCTCTGTTTTCCTATCTAAAATCAGTAATAATCATGATGATACTAGTGCTTCCCTTAGAGGGTTTAGTTTAGTGTGATAAAGTCCATTCTTTATAGACTGTGCCCAGTGTCCATTTTATACACCAGGCATTGCTCCTAATAGACTTGCTGCTATAGATGTCGCTGTCTTACAACATCAAATTATCTGGAGACTCGAGGCTGAAAGAATTACAGTGAGAGGTAATGATAAATCTATTATCTGAATAACTAGTATATACTCACCAAATGTCAGCTGATCTAGGACATAATAGCTTCAATACTGTTTGCTGTATTTGAGTGTCAAGAAAAGTGCATTAAAATACAATACCGTGTCCTTTATGTTTGCTGAATATAGAAGGGACTTTGTTTCTTGGTGTTTTTTGTGCTTTGTATTGTGGCTGCTGCTTGCTTGGATTCATAAACAAGATCTTGCTATGTAATCTTGGCTGACCTGGAACTTACAGAAATCTGTTTCCTTTGCCTCCCAAGTACTGAGGTAAAAGGTATGTGCTGCCAGGCCCAGTCCTGGAATATGTTTTTTTTTTATTAATTAGAATTAAAGTTTGGAGGTATAGTAACAATTACACACAAAGCATCATTTCCGATCCTTTCAGAATAAGTGTTTGTTAAGAGCTGAGTAGGAATCAAGCACTGTCCTCATGCTGGGCCTAGCCTGGTGAGGAGAATAGACCAGTTTCTGTTCTCATAATGTTTCTCATAATGCACTGCTAAGGGCTGCAGACTAGACAGGACTAAGGAAAAGAGAAATAGAAAAGCAGAGGCAGGGCCTATAAACAACAATCTGAAAAAATTAGTTGGAGGGAAAGGGTGGGGCCACACTGAGCCCTGCTTTAATCTGATGGTATGTCAGTACCACGACGCAGATAGGCATTTAAATAAATTCCTGAACGTTTGTTAATATGTCAGTGACTTTTAAAATAAAAGTTGCTCATGCAGTTCCTTAAATGGATTTCATGAATCTATTTTGATTTCATATAGCAGCTACAATATTCCATAAAAGGCAGAAAAAGAAGTGAGTGAATTAAGAACCATGACCATTAATACTAAGTCTTGGTGCCAGATTCTCCTTCAGCTATCATATTATCACCTCTAAGTAAGCATCCATCCCACTCTCGGGATGATATGTCAGAAAATGTCTCCAATTGTGTGTACTGGCTGGCTTGCTTGTACAGTAGGTGAGAGGTTGACTATGTCCTTACTGGTGTTTGCATTAGGAACATGTATGGTGTGATTCCTGCTCACACGTTCTCCCTTTAGAATCAGGCTGACCACAGTCCTGCTGTATTTGTGGAAGGTAACTGTGTACTCACCCATCTTAACACACATGTTCGCACGTGCACACATACCTCAACCCAGGGCAGTCCTACCAAAACAGCAGTGACCTACCGCTGCCCGAATTAAATGTTGCGTTTTTCTCTCTCTCCTAACAATCAACTGGCAAGGACAAATAGCAGTAAGGGTGGATACTGAGGTAGACTCAAAGAGTCCTTAGTCAAGGAAAGCCTCGGTAAGCTAGAAACGCAAAAGGTATAAGCTCTGAACACAGTTAAGCTGCCAGAATCGAGAAAGCACAGTGTCATTCTCAAAGTAGAAACATGGTGAGACGCATTGTTCATCTCTATAACTGGCAACGGGCCTGGGAGAATGTCGCTGATAAACGAGGCAGTCTAAAGTCTCACGCAAAAGCCAGCTTTATTCAGAGCATCAGACAGTTTATACTCCGGGGGTTAAGAAGAGTCACGTAAGTGTACAATCACAAGGGCAAGTGAAAGGTGGCAAAAAACGTGTTGTTGCCTAGAGTCATCTAAACACATACCAACAGCCAGTTGTCACGAATAATCTGAAGTAAACTCACTTCCATTGCTACACCAGGGAGGGGCCCTAAAACACATGCCAATAACAATTCTGCTGTTCTGAAGAAACTGAGGCCACAAGACTCGTCTTGCTTTCTTGGAGGTTTCTCACCAACACTCAGCATTTCCCTCGCGTGACTCCCTTGGTGAACCATGTTCCAGCCCTCATCTTCCGAGCAGCCCCCCCCCCGCCCCGACTGAGACAACAAAAACATCTAATTACACGGTGCCCCTTGGCTCTCAAATGCCCCAGAAGACGAGCATAAAATTAATATCTGTAAGTCCCCAAAAGCTGAAGAGAGCAGGGACGCTGGCTGAAAGTGCACAACCGAGGTGGCTTTTACCCTAAAGTTTCTGCCACCCCAGTAGGTTGTAAGCCCCTATGTAGAGGAGCTTTCAGAGCTCCAGAGCCCACCTAAGATGGGAAATCCAACTGAGGACCCCGCTCACACAATGTTGAAATTCCAAAGGGGTCTGCCTTCCATGTACAAGTGACTGAGAGCTGGACCCCATTCTGTAGAAGGTGGCAGAGGACTCCTTTCTCTGTAGATACCCACAGAGATCATCCTCACAGGGCCTGCAGTCTGATGTTTCCTGTAAAGTCTGCAGGGTACCTAGTACTGAATATAACACACATGCTGGGGATGGGTCGGGGATAGAGGATTTATATAGCATATTCAGGCCCCTGAATTTGATCCCAAAGAATTCCTAGAGTGTTCTGGCTTCAGACTAGATCTTTTCCCACAGAGAATATTTATTATTATTATTATTATTATTATTTATTATAAAGTGGGTCTCAAGTAAAAGCCATGAAACTCTAGGAAAACATGGATACAAAGAAGTCTCACACCCTTGAAAAAGTGTTGCCTTGCTCTACAGCCCCCATCCTTGGACAGTCACGAGATTTGTTCGCCTGCTTCACAAATAAAGCCTTCTTTTTGTTTCTTTAGGTTTTCTCTTTTATTTTCTGTTTTCCTCTGGCTTTAAAACCTGCCTTCTTCTGCATACTGTTCCTATAGAGGCTTCTGAGCCTCAGGCAGGAGCCCCATTCTTCCATCATCTTTCGGATCCATTTAAATGACAGATGAGATGAACAAAAGAAGCTTACTATGGCCAAGTGGGACTCGATTGCAGAAGAAATGTATGAGAGAATAGACGTGGGGAATCTGAATTGTGCTTATCAAACCCAGTTTGGATGACTGTAAATGCCTGTGAATTAAAGAAAGTGAACCCAAAGGAGCAAAGCAATGGCCACCTAACTCCCCAGAAAGGTCAAACACAAAAAATAACTAGTCTTATCATTTTAGACACAATGAGAAATAGTTCACATTTGAAAGCCTGGTCGATGCAGATAAATCTGTCACATAAAGGTGAACGCAGTGACTGTTAGCCACTTTCAACAATGTTACATGGCACTGTCACAGAAGACAGAGAGGATGCTGTAAACCCGCTTGGCTCTCAGGAATCACGCCACTGTTTCAAATCCCTAAGCCGGTGGAAGAGAATGGAAATAGCTTCCGTTCTCCAGAGAACGTGACTCCATGTTGGATGTCTGCCAGCTGCTGCTATGGCTGTGTTTTCTTCACCGTCTCACCCAGGTTTCTCTTTGTTATCCTGAAAAGCAAGCAAACCACCCAGCTGTTAACAAGGCTATGGTGGCTAGACATCAAGCGACAGGGAGGGGGTCTCGAGGCAGAACGCCTGGCCTTCCTCCTGTGCTGGATGAACAGTGCTGGTTACCTACCACAGCTCATCACAGGGAAAGAAGATATGTTCAGAAGCTACGGGCAGGGAGTTCTTAGCTGCTTTCTTCACTCCGTGAGAGGTGTTTTGAGATGAACTAGACTTTTTTCCAGAAACCCGGTTGTGTGGCCCCTTCCTTTGGTTCTGCGATGAACAAACCACTCCGCAGTTGTTTTCTGCCAGAATCGAGGACACAGTGGTATTTGAAAACAGTTTGCCATCAGGACTTCAGGAAGTGAGATGAGTGTTCTGCATCGTCCCCTCCTAGTCTGCAAAGCCATTTTCAGTCTCAGACTAAGTCAGAACGTCAGGACCAGCAGTGTCAAGTCTGCAGAACAGTGGTTTAGAAGTTCATCTTCTGCCAACGAGCGGGACTGACCTACTCTGTGTTGTGGAATCACCACTGCTTGGAAGCACCAAAGTCCAAGGAGCTATTTAGTGTTTCAATGAAAGGCTGCTTGTTTCTCGCTTCCACTTGTTGCCTTTAAAAGGTTTGTTTAAAAAAAAAAGAAAAAAAAACAAAAAACAACAACAACAACAAAAAAAAACATTGCTAGGCATTAACTATAGTAACTTCTGATTCTGGCAATTAGCCTGTAAATTTCTATGACCAGGCACTTTCTAAGCAAGGACATTATGCCATTATGCTTCTCCACCTAGGCCAAACTCAGGCAAGGGGTCAAGACTAAAACTACTTAAATTTTACAAATTTCACTGTAGATAGTATTTAAAAAAAACTTTTGAGTTCTTTTAGTTTAATGGAAGTCTTCCTATTTTATCTTTATTAGAGATATACTTAACATCTTGATTTATTACTAAGAATGTCTTCTTACCACCAAACCAAAACTAATCCTTCTATAATCAACAACATTCTTACCAAGACTCCACAACCTCTAGAGGACTGTCCCCGGGAAAAACCAAAGCAATAAAACTGCTGCTTCACAGTGCTGAAGCCCAGGAAAGAAGTCACAAGGTACCAGAGGGCAGGAGAGTCTCGACATAAGGAGCATATGGGGACTATTTGTTCAACTACCATAGTGTGTCTAAGAACCTAGGCGTGCATGGGTAAGAACACACAAAACTAAACTAACATATGCAAACGTCCCCGACAATATATTTTTAATCTCAGTACAGAAGAACACACAGAAGAGGGTTTATTCACATAAAGCTAAGGAAGCTAAGCCTTCAGAGTCCCCACAAGCACAGCCTCTTGCAAGGCTTTCCATCTCTTTTTAATTATTTTTCATAAATATAGTTATGCTTCCAACTTCTTCAGACTCAAGGCAATCTGTTTATTGTAATCCTCTTGTAAAATCAAAAGGCAAAGTATATGCTTTCAACATGCAATGTCACAGAATAAACATTACCATTCCAAAAGAGAGGAACTAGTGCTTAGTGGGGATACTGGGCTGAAGCAAGACCAAAACCCAACCAGGCAAACGCTGAACCCTGTTGCTCTATGAATTGGACTATACTTTGGATATATAACTCTAAAGTCATTCATTTCTCCATAAGTTAGTATAGAGAGGGTAAAATAGCAGTGTGAGATAAGAAATGTTAAGTGACATAAATTCAGGAGAAAAATATTAACTGGGAACTATGGAGGCAGGTAGGATTTGGATTGGGTCTCTGTAATTTATAAAGAAAAACTCTAATCGCATCTTTGATGCTGGAGTGCTGACAGCTTTCGTTCTCTGTATTAGTTACTTTTCTATTGCTGTGATAAAACTCCATGACCAAAGTAACTTATAGAAGAAAGGGTTTATTTGGAGCTTACAGTTCCATGGAGGTAAGAGTCCATCCATCATCGTGGGAAGTATGGCAGCAGATAGGAGGCATGGTGCTGGAGCAATAGCTAAGAGCTCACATCCCAGTTCACAGACAGGAAGCAGAGCGCAGCGGGAATGGCACCCGTCTTTGGAAACTTCCAAGCTCATGTTAGTGACACTTCTCCTTCAACAAGTTTACACCACCTAAGATTCCCCAACTGGGGACAAAGTATTCAAATATATGAGCCTATAGGGCCATTTTCATTCAACCACCATACCCTATCCTCTGTCTTATCGTGATATAAAATACATGTACTCCGACTATAAAAGTCCTCGTAGTCTTCAAGCCTTAACAATGCTTAAAAGTAAAAAGATTAAAAGTCTCTTCTGAGACTCAAGGCAATCTCTTTTTTAAAAAAAAAAACATTTATTTATTTCATGTAAATGAGTGCTCTATCTGCATGTATGACCTTATGCCAGAAGAGGGCATCAGATCCCACTATAGATAGCTGTGAGCCATCATGTGGTTGCTGGGAATTGAACTCAGGACCTCTGGAAGAGCAGCCAGTGCTCTTAACCTCTGAGGCATCTCTCCAGCCCCTCAATGTAATCTCTTAATTGTAATACCCTGTGTATTACATAGGGGTTATTAGTTCTGTATTGGTTGGAATTCTCTAAGAAGTGGTTCTCAACCTTCGTAATGCAGTTCCTCATGTTGTAGTGACCCTAGCTGTTGACTGATGTTTCTGTCCCACCAGGTCCCATAGCCGTTTAGTCCCAAGTAAACACACTAAAGTAATCATAAACTGGTTGGTCTAGCAGCTCAGACATCTTATTAATTAATTCTTAGATCTTACATTAGCCCATTATTCTTTTTTTGGGGGGGGAGGGGTTTCGAGACAGGGTTTCCCTGTAGTTTCTAGAGCCTGTCCTGGAACTAGCTCTTGTAGACCAGGCTGGCCTCGAACTCAGAGATCCGCCTGCCTCTGCCTCCCGAGTGCTGGGATTAAAGGCGTGCGCCACCACCGCCTGACTGTGTTTTGCTTTTTTTTTTTTAGCCCATTATTCTTGTCTGTGTTAGACACATGGCTTAGTACCTTTTTCAGCAAGGCAGTCACATCTTGTGTCATCTGCATCTGAGTGACAACTGCAGACTGAGTCTTTCCTCTTCCCAAAATTCTCCTGTTCTCATTGCCCTGCCTCTACTTCCTGCCTTGTTGCCCTGCCTATACGCCCTGCCTGGCTACTGGCCAATCAGCATTTTATTAAAATACAATTGACAGGGTACAAACCATTGTCCTACAGCACCCAGCCATAGAATTATTTTGTTGCTAAGTTATAACTCTAATTTTGCTATTATTATGAATCATAATGTAAATATATGATATGCAGGATATCTGATATGAGACTTCTGAGAAAGGGACATTCACCACCCCCAAAAGGTCACCCACAGGTTGAGGACCACTAGAGTCTAGAGCAATGGCTATCAATCTGTGGGTTGTGACCTCTTTGGGTCGAATATCTGTTTCACAGAGGTTGTCTCAGAAATCTGTCTATCAGATATTTGTATTACAATTCATAGCAGTAGCAAAGTTAAAGTACTGAAGTAGCCAAACACAAATAATTTTATGGCTTGGAGGAGTCACCACAACATGAGGAACTGTATTAAAGGGTCACGGCATTAGAAAGGTTGAGAACCACTGGTCTAGAACTTACAGAATGAATCTCTGTATGTAGAGAAAGAGGGGTTATTGAAATGGCTTACAGGCTGCAGTCCAGCTATTTCGACAATGGCTGGCTATAAACAGAAAGTCCGAGAATCCAGTACTTTCTCAATCTACAAAGCTGGTCTTCAGCACAAGCTAGAATTCCAAAGAAGCAGGCTCTAATGACAGTGAAGGAATGAACTTGCTAGCAAGGTGAAGGCAAGCAGGCAGAGGGCAAACGCTTCCTTCTTCCATGTCCTTATATAGGCTTCCAGCAGAAGGTGTGGCCCAGATTAAAGGTGTGTCTTCCTGACTCAAAGTGCAGATCAAAAGCGTATGTGTATGTGTGCTTCTACTTCGAAAGGTTAGGACTAGAAGGACTTCAAATCAAGCCAATAAGTAAATAAATAAATAAATAAATAAATAGACAAAAATAAAAACAAAAAGCCTCCCAAAGATGTTCCCTCCATTTCTCAATTGTAAGTCATTCCAGACATAGGCAAGTTGACAACCAAGAACAGCCATCACACCCTGTGAAATAAAAAATCAAATTATATTCCCCAAACATACAATAGCATAGACTATACATTACCATTCGAAAAGAGAGGAATTGGGGCATAGGAAAGTTATACTGGACAAAAGTCAAGAATGAACCCCAGCAGGGTAAACTGCAAACCCTGTAGCATCATAGACTTAGATGGTTCAGTCCTTCCGGTTTTGCTACCCGCAAACTACATCTCTCAGGCTGATTCGTTCCTCTTGTGCAGTTTCCCTTCACAGTTATCCCACAGCTCTGGCACCTCTAAAAGGATGTCTCCAATGCAACCCAGGCTTCACTTTAAAAGCTTCATACAATGGCCTCTCGGGGCCTCCAGGCAGGGAGTCCCCTGCCACCTGCCTAGCCTGAGTGGCTCTCCTTAGCTATGAAGAAAGAATTTACAACCCTTTATTCCAGTTCATGACTCTAGAGCCAGAACCACATGGACAACGTGCCAAGGTCAGCGCATGCTGGGGTGGAGCCTGACCCCTTGAATGACATTTGTTATTGCATTTGAGGAGCAAGCAATCCTTAGGTCTTTTCCTTCCACAAGGTTAGGCTTGGCTGGGTGGGGTCTTGCCCTTACTACTCTTCTCCCTTTATTCCAATTTGGATCAGGCCTCTCCTTTCTCATCTTAGCTCTTTCAAGGAAAGCATTGACTGCAACCACACAACAGAGTCAGTATTAGACTGTCTTAAAACCTCATCTATCAAAGAAATTAGTTCACTTATTTTCAGTTTTGCCTTCAGAAAATTCTTAGAACAAGGGAAGAAGGTAGCCACATTCTTGGCCAAATAACAGTCTCTAGCCTATTTGTTAATGTTGTTCCTCTCTGAAACATCTTGAGCTTATATTCCATAGTCCATGTTACTCTTGGAACTACAATCTTCCAAGTTGAGCTCTTCTTACAACATTCAACCACTTTTCTAGTCCAAAGTTCTTTAGACTTCCATATTCTTCCAAATAACACGGTCAGATGCTCAGCAAGGGCCCTATTCCTGTTACCAACTTCTGTGTTTGTTATCTTTCTGTTGCTGTGAAGAGACGCCATGACCAAGACAACTTCAAAAACAAAGCAGTTAATTGGGCTTAAGATTTTAGAGGGTTAGAGTCTGTGATGACATGGTAGTAGGAAGCTGAGAGCTCACATCTTGATCCACACGCTGGAGGCAGGGAGAGTACAACAGGAATGGCATGAGTCCTTTAAAGCTTCAGTGCCACCCCAGTGACACACCTCCTGCAACAAGCCCACACCTCCTCCAACAAGCGCACACCTCCTGCAACAAGCCCACGCCTCCTCCAACAAGCCCACACCTCCTAATTCTTCCCAAGCAGTTCTACTAGCTGGGGTCCTATATTTAAACAACAAGCCTACAAAGGCCATTCTCATTCAGACCCCACATATCCTATACCCTTTCTGCCCACGCGTGGGCAAGTCAGTGAAAACCATATGTACTCTCTCCTTAGCTGCTATGAACAAGTTCAGGACACATAAGCCTGATCCGTGTAGGTAACCTGAAGCCAACCACACTCCCTAATCATAATGAAAGTTGAGCCAGTCTCCTTTCCCTACTCACTCAAGACATTGTAGGGTCAGTTTTGGAGCCTGGCTTGATCTCCACACATAACATGAAACCTTCAGTTTGCACAGAAAGTGACTGGCATCATATTTCCACGGTTAAACTAACTTTTAATGGAAACTAAGTAGTGGGTGGTGGGTCTATTTAATCCATTTTTGTGACCACATCAGACGTGGATATATTTAAATACAAGAAGGTAACATCACAGAAGAGGGGGTAGAAAGATTGCAAGAGCCAGGGGGACCAAGAAGCCTGTTTTGAGACTGTGTCTTCTAGAAATGGTTGAGTTAACAAGACTTGGACCATAACAGTATTAGTAGACATGCTAAATGGGAAAGGGGGAGATCTCATGTGCTCTCAACCATAGATAAAGAACTACAGGCAACGAAAGACTACTGAAAGAGGGAGAATTAGTTTCTCCCAAGGGTGAGCCCTCTAATTGGTTTTCTACTTACAAAGAGGTCAGCTGTCTTAGAGTTAGCATTGTTGCAATGAAACACCATGACCAAAAGCAACTGGAGAAGGAAATGGCTAATTTGACTTCTATCCGTATCACTGTTGATCATAAGAGGAAGTAAGGACAGGAACTCAGGGCAGGAACCTGGAGGCAGAACTGATACAGAGGCCATAGAGGAGTGCTGCTTACTGACTTGCTCAGCCTGTATTTTTACAGAACCCAGGTACACCAACTCAGGGGTAGCCCCACCCACAATGCACTAGACCCTTCACCATCAATCAGATTAGGAAAATACTCTAGAGTCTTGCCTGCAGTCTGATCTTTTGGAGGTGTTTTCTCATTTGAGGCTCCCTCCTCTACAATGACTCTGGCTTGTGTCGAATTGACATAAAACTCGTAAGAACAACTGATCCCTTGTCAATTTGACACACTACACATCACTGTTAAGCTACAACCTTTCCTTTCTTCTTCATTCCCAGGATCACACATTAATAAAGATATCACAATATAAAATATTTTCAAACTTAAGTCCCACAGCCTTACAAGTTCAAACATTTAAAAAAAAATGTCTCTTTAAAAATATCCACAGCTGGTGGAAGTGCAAACTTGTACAACCACTTTGGAAAACAATGTGGTGGATTCTCAGAAAATTGGAAATTGATCTACCTCAAGACCCAGCTATACAGCTTCTGGGCATACTCCCAAAGGATGCTCCATCCTATCACAAGGACACTTGTTCAGTTATGTTCATAGCAGCTTTATCCATAATAGCCAGAATCTGGAAACAACCTAGATGTTCCTCAACTAAGAATGAATAAAGAAAATGTGATACATTTACACAATGGAGTATTACTCGGCAGTAAAAATCGATGACATGAAATTTGCAGGCAAATAGAAGAAAGTTGAAAGAGTCATCCTGAGTGAGCTAACCCAGACTCAGAGAGGCAAACACAGTATGTTCTCACTTGTAAGTGGATATTACCTGTAAAGTGAAAGATAATCAGGCTGCAATCCACAGACCCAGGGGGCTTAAGTAACAAGGACAGCTTAAGGGGTTGTAAGGATCTCCCTGGAAGGGAAAGTAAAGCAGATTTCACAGGTGGACTGAAGGCAGTTTGAGTTAGGAACCAGAGGTATCAGGTGGGGTGGAGGAAGGAGGGAGAAAGTAATGGAAGAAACCACTGGATTGTGGAGGGGGGGTGGCAAGGTGGAAACCTACAGCAAAGGAAACTTCATGGAATCTACGAGAGTAACCTTAGCAAAGACTCCTAGTAATGGGAGACACGGAGCCTGAACCAGCCATCTTCTGTAACCAGGCAAGGCCTCAAGTGGAGGGATTGGAACACCGACCTGTTGGTTTTTGACTCTTTGTGGGGGGCACCACCCAGCTCCCGAATATATACATAGAGACTTATTCTTACTTATGAATGCCAGTCTTAGCTTGGCTTGTTTGTTGCCAGCTTTTCTAACTTAAATTTTTATGTTCCTTTTTAACTACCTTTTGCCTCTGGGCTTTTTATCTTTCTTTATTCTATATATCTTACTTGCTTTCTTACTTCATGGCAGGCTGTGTGACAGGGTGGCTGTGTGGCTGTGTGGCTGTGTGACAGGGTAGCTGTGTGACTGTGTGACTGGGTGGCTGTGTGGCTGTGTGTCTGGGTGGCTGTGTGACTGGGTGGCTGTGTGGTTGTGTGGCTGGGTGGCTGGCCCCTGATGTCTTCTCCTTCTTCTCCTATTTTCACTTCTCCTTCTTCTTTCATTTATTCTCTCTGCCCACCAGCCCTGCCTGTTTCTCTATCCTGCCTAGCTATTGGCCATTCAGTTCTTTATTAGACCAGTCAGGTGTCTTAGACAGACAATGGAGCACAACTTTACAGAGTTAGACAAATACAACATAAGAGAATGCAACACACCTCTGCATCATTAAACAAATATTCCACAGAATATGCTAATGCAACACATCTTAAACTAATATTCCACAACACCAACCCAGACACAAAACCTTCAACCTAGAGTTTGTCCTGCCTGCAGTGTTCTGGGACCAGAGCCTAGCAGAATAGTCACCAAAGAGGTGAGAGAGACTTCATTTAGCAACTGATGAAAGCAGATACAGAGTCCCACAGACGAACATTAGGCGGATCTTGGGGAGTCCTGTGGAGGAGGGGGAGGAAAGATAGACAAGAGGAGCAAGAGGGGTCAGGAACACCACAAGAAATGCTGCCCACAGAATCAATTGACTGGGACTCATGGGGACTCTCAGAAATCAGGGCGCCTGTACGAGTCTGACCTTATTCCTCTGCACATGTTATGGCTGAGTAGCTTTGTGTTCTTGCGGGTTTCATAACAGAGAAGGTTTCTGTCTCTGACTCTTTTGCCTGCTTGTGGAATTTCTCCTCCTATTGGGTTGCCTTGTCCAACCTGGATGTAATGGTATGTGCCTGGTTTTACTGTAGATTGTTATGTTTGGTGGATGTCTTTGAAAGGCCTGCTCTTTTCTGAAGGGAGGTGACAGGCTTGGGGGGAAGTCTAGATCTGAAGGAGAGGGGAAGTGGGAGGTAGAGACTGGGGGAAAAGAGGAAGCGGAAACTATAGTCAGGATGTAATATATAAAAGAAGAATTAAAAAATAAAAATAAATATCCCAGTCATTTGTAAAATCCAAAGTCTCTGTAAAACTTCAAATCTCTCTATCTCTTTGTCTCTGTTTCTCTCTGTCTCTCTGTCTCTCTCTCTCTCTGTCTCTCTCTCTCTCTCTCTCTCTCTCTCTACCTTAAAGCCTCTCAACTATGGGCTCCTGCAAAATTATTTAATAAAACAATTAATTAAATAGTTTCTTACTTCAAGAGGGAAGACCAGGACACAGTCACAATATCCCCGTCTTGTGGGATCATCCAGGGGTCTTGGGTCACTTCTCGAGTTTTACCCTCTGCAACACATGCACCTTGCCTTCTAAACTCAGGCAGGCTCCCCTCTACCATTGCTGTTGTTCTTGGTGGTTGTTCCAAAGTGCTAGGGTCTTTTCTACAACTAAGCCGCGCTTTCACCAAAGGCCTCTCCAGGACTTTCTTCATGGTGCAAAGCCTCAGTTATTCCCCAAGATGCCTTCATGCCTTCAAAATGAACACCACCCAGGTGATTCTCACACAAGACCAATTTCAGCTGCCAGCAGGAGGTACAACCTTGGCCATCCCTTGACCGCAGGTTCTGTATGCTGACTCTGGAAAAACACATCCCAGAAGATTTCACCTCAACCTCACTAATGCTAGCCTTTTTCTCAATCACCACTGATATCTTCACTCCAGTTGGACAGCATCAATTGTCCCAGGAGAGCAAAGATTTTACTTCAGTGACTCTAGTCTCTTGTTCATTGCAGCTAACTCTTCAGACCCAGCTAACCAGAACCACAGACTGATTCTCCATTCAAAACAGCAAACATTCCCTACAGAGTTTTTAAGAAACTCTCCAACTTCCATTTAGAGCTTCGCAAGAGGGGTCTCCATTATCCACATTGCTCTCAATAGTCTTAGCTTCCAGGCTCCCCCAGAAAATCTCACCTTGCCTTGAGTGCTCAATGTCTTTTCTAGCCGAAAGTTCTAAAGTCCTCCCACAGTCCTCCCCAAAGCAACAAGGTCAGGTCTGTCACAGCAATACCCCACTCCTGGTACCTATTTTGTCTTACTTAGGGTTATCATTTGCTGTAATGAAATACTATAACTAAAAGCAACTTGGGGAGGAAGGGGTTTATTTGGTTTATGTGCCTATATATGTGGTCATCATTGAAGGCAGTCAGGACAGTAAATTAAAGAGGCAGGAACCTTGAGGCAGGAGTTGATGCAGAGGCCATGGAGGAGTTCTGTTTACTAGCTTGCTCACCTTGACTTGCTCAGTCTGCTTTCTTATTAAACCCAGGACCACCAGTCAAGGGGTGGCTCCACTCACAATGGGCTGGGTCCTCACACGTTATTAGCCCTGAAATCACATACACACAACAAAGACAGATTCATAAGGTTGCATTTATCTATTTATACATAATAACAACAAATAATAATACTAACATTTTGAGAGGAGGTGAAGTGGGGGGGAAATGGAAGCAGTGGGGGGTAGAAAGAAGAAAGTGATATATTTTAATTTAAAGTACATCTTTAAATGTGCATGCCTATACCTTTGTAACAAGAAGAATATTAAAATCTTGATCAAAAAATGAGCAAAGGACACAAGCAAGCTACATATAGAAATGTATATATTATTATATATTAAACACATGAGAATTGTCCACATTGCTGTTAAAGAACTGCAAGAGAATTTAACCAAGAGGCTCTTTGTATGGATGATCTTATATTACATCACAATATAAATGAAGTATAATAGCTTTCATTGTGGGAGGAGCTGGAATGAAAGTAGTATTCTCACATAGCTCTTGAGAGAAAATACGTTTTAACTTAATTACTTGTACATGAGTATGGGCATACATGTCAGAGCCCACATGTCAAGTCCAGAGAACAACTTTGGGGGAATCAGTTTTCTCCTTCCACCTTTACATGCATTTTGGGGATCGAACCCCTGTCATCAGTGCAGTAAACAACTTTATCTTCTGAGTCCAACTCCCCAACCCTGCAAATAAACTTAGAAAGAAAAAAACTTTTTGGGCAAGCTTTTTATTAAAACACAAAAATCCAAAATTAGGGCCATTTAATTTTAATTTATTTTCTGGAAATCATGTTGAAGAAACAGTCAAACACTCAAAGGATACAAATACATGGCCCATTGAAAAATAAGTGCAAATAATTAGTAAAACCTGTGTGTGTGTGTGTGTGTGTGTGTGTGTGTGTGTGTGTGTGTGTGTGTATACACGTGTGCAAATGCATGTAGAAGCCAGAAATCAATGCTGGGTATCTTCTCCAATCACTCTAAGCATGTTTTTAAAGACAGGATGTCCTAGCTAGGGTTACCATTGCTGCAATGAAACACCATGACCAAAGCAGCATTGGGAGGAAAGGGTTTGCTTCAGCTCACACTTTCAGGTAACAGTCCGTCACTGAGGGAACTCAGAGCGGGAAAACAAACAGAGCAGGAACCTGGAGGCAGGAGCTGTTGCAAGGTCCTGGAGTAGTGCTGCTTACTGACTTGCTCAACCTGCTTGTTTATTCAACCCAAGACTACTGTGAGATAACTTATTTGTACATTGTAAAGTGTGTCTCTGCCAAGGTACCTTCTGATTGGCTTAATGAAGAGCTGAATGGCCAATAGCTAGCCAGGAGAGGATAGGTGGGACTTCCAGGAAGAGATAGGAACTCTGGGAAAAAAATAATCAAATTTTGCCAGTCAGACAGAGCAAATGGGACATATGATACTTAGCAGAGGTAATGAGCTACGTGGCAGAATGTAGATTAATATAAATGGGTTAATTTAAACTATAGGAGCTAGTTGGGAACAAGCCAATGCTAAGGTCAAGCTTCCACGATTAATAAGAAGTCTCTGTGCCATTATTTGGGAGCTGGTGGTCCAAAGAAAGTTCTGCCACTACAAGGACCATCAGCCCAAGGACGGCACTAACCACAGTGGGTTGGACCCTCCCCCACCAATCACTAATTAAGAAAATTCAGTACAGCCTAGTCTTATGGAGGCATTTTCTCAATTGAGGTTCTTTCCTTTCAGATAATTCTAGCTTGTGTCAGGCTGACATAAAATTAGTCAGCACACAGGGTCTCTCCCTGAACTTAAGACTCCCAGTTGGGTTATACTGGGCTGGCCAGCAAACCCCAGTGACCCTCCTGTCTCTGTCTCCCCATCACTTGTTATAATTCTGTACCTGGATTTACTTGGATGCTGGGAACCTGTACTAAAGTTTCATGTGAAAGCACTTTACTGATTGAGTTGTTACCCTGGCTTGTGAAAAAACAAGCGTTTTTAAGATCTGTATCACTGGAATGCCCAGTATTACTTATAATGGGAACTAACTAAAGGAAACCAATGTTCCAAACATTGGAGAAATATTAAAACAGGTTAAATGACTTCCAGATACAGCATGCATGGTTAGTGCACCTTGCTCATACTAACCAAGAGAATACAAATCTAAAAAAAATAAATCCTGTCCTTTGTAAAACTGTAAGATGATTTGTGATAATTCCGTAGTATTTTATAACACGGTAACTTGCAACAGGAATATTGTTCTTCCACATTTCTGGAGGCCAGAAGTCCAAAGTTATGGTGTTGGCAGGTCCTGCTCCCTTGAAGACCCTAGGGGAGAATCCATCCTTTGCCCCTCCTGGCACCCTGTACCTTCAGCAGTTCCTTTGAGAGTGCTGCACTCTAATTTCTGCCTCTGTGATCCCCTTGCCTTCTCTTCTCTGTATCTCATATCTTAAGGAAACTTGTGGGGGCATTTAGGGTCACCCAAATAATCAGGATGGTCTTCTAGCCTCAAAATACTCCATTTAATCACACCAACCAGCAAAGACTGTGTTTCCAGATAAGGCAACGTTCACATGTTCTAGTCATACAACATAGATATCTTGAGAGTGGGGTGCACATTTTACTTAAACAACTGTATCATTCTCATTACAGGAAGACTGAACACAGACAGGGCATAACAAATGACTTATCAGAAAAATCAAGGCAGGCAATCAAACCAAGATAACTGTGCTGTGTATGGCAACAAGCAACTGTAATAGTGATAGCAACTGATATTAGTACTGACCTGTCCACAGAACTTTGGAAGAAGCTCAGAAAGCAGATAACCAATCTGCCTTGGCCACCGGGTGTGAACAGAAAGATGAAGATGTAGTCTTTGAAACATATATTTAAAGAGAAGTAAGGTATTCCTAAACCAGGTTCTCATTTCTACTCTGTATGGTGAAATAGCTATCCCTCCATCATCCTGTAATATCTAGCGAAACTTAGTTGGAATCTCCAGACATAAACCAAATAGAAAGGAAAAAAGAGAGGTAATTCCATGCTGACAACAGAGGGTGCAAATAAAACCTGCCTTCTGGAGACCGGATCATTTCTACTGCCAACTCCCAAGCATTGTCCACCAGGGGCAGGGAGCATCATCCTCTGAATGCCATGTACGAAAGGATCCCCAACCAGCTCTGCGCTCATCAGCTGTTCACTTCAGTCAGCCCCACAAATGCAGGCAGAGCCCCCAAGGAACCTTGTCATGACTGTTCTTTGATGGAGGAGAGTGATCTGTCTATGTTATTTTCATTGGTTAATAAAGAAACTGCCTTGGCCCTTTGATAGAACAGAAAATTAGGTAGGCGGAGTAGACAGAACAGAATTCTGGGAGAGAGAAGGCAGACGCTTCAGGCAGTCGCCATAGTCAGTCACCATGCTTCTCCTCTCCAAGAGAGATGCAGGTTAAAATCTCTCCTGGTAAGCGACAGATTACTAATTATGGGTTAAAGCAAGATATGAGAATCAAACAATAAGAGGCTGAAACTAATGGGCCAGGCAGTGTTTAAAAGAATACAGTTTCCGTGTAATTATTTTGTGTGTAAAGCTAGCCGGGTGGCGGGACGCAGCCCCGCTGCTCCATCTACGGTTCTTCACTACAAACAGACAAGTATTGCCAGAAATCTGGGGAACACTTCCAACATAAGCACCAAGTAAACACCTAGTGCAGGTGTGAGGCACACAGGAAACAGGGTAGCAGCAAAAGCAAGAGAAAATGTCAAAGACATTGTGAGAAACCAACTGGAGAACTGGAAAACAAGTTGCACAATGAAATAAGGAGTCTAACAACAGCGATTACAAAGTAAAGGAACTGATGTAAAGAAAGCCTTCGCCAATATACAGCTCCAGATAAATAGTAAGGGAAACTAAAGGACTTGGCTTTTATAAAACTGTGGTATTATTTGAGAATTTCTAGATCCTCCTCTGCGTCACTCTCCCAACCTCATGTCCTCTGCTAATGTGGTTTTAAGTTTTATGGAAAAGCTGGGCAGAAATTAGAGTGTGTCATTGTTGTTGTTCCTATGTTCCTTCCCAGCTCAATCCCCACCATAGTTTCTTATTATTATTTTATATTAATGTGATAAATGTTATAATTCACGAACGAATGAAGAACTTTGTCAACAATATTAGATACACTAAAAGATGTGCTTACCTGTAGGCTTAGGCAAATCTTTAATGATATGTACATACCATTTGGAAAATATATAGATATAGTAAAATATAGATGTAGATATATGTACATAGGCATATCACAATATTGATTGGGATAGGTTCACTATCTGAATAGTCTTCTTCACCCTTCTCCTCCTTAAACTCCCCATAACCACCAATATTTTTACTGTCGATGCAATTTTGCCTTTCTCAGAATATCATGCATTGAGAATAATAGTCTTTCCTAAGGAACTTTATGCACTCAGAATATACATGTCTGTTCTCATCTTTTCACTTCTTCATTGTGTGGGTGCTCCATGGTATGTTCACCTATGCACCTAATAGAAGACAGCTGCTTCCAAGTCGGGGCAATTACAAATCAAGCTGCTGTAAATAATCATATGAAGGTTTTGTACAAACCTCAACTTTGAACTCCTTTGGATTGTTGGATTATGTGCTAAGGCCATGTTTAATTTTTGTAAGAGACTCCACAGTCATCTTCTAAAGTGACGACATTTGAAAGTCCCAACGGCAACACGTGAGCGTTCCTGTTGCTCCATTTCCTTGGTGGCATTTGGTGGTGTCTGTGATTTAGTCTTTAAAGTCTATCATATGTGTACAGTGACACGTGACAAATAACATATGATGACATATGATGCTAAACGTCATGTTCTCACCCGCTGTCTGTATGTCTTCTTTCACAAGCTGTCTTCTGTTCTGACAATTTGCCTATTTTTCAGTTGTGTTATTTGCTTTCTTATGCTTGAAGTTCCTATTTTGAATAAAGTATCTTATCAGATGTGAGTTTTAGAAATATTTCCTCTTACACTGTGACTTATTATTTCATTCTTTTAAAAACAAAAACATTTTAAAACAGATACATATAAAACATGCACATATATACAGGGTCCCAATATTCAATACATACATCTATTAAGTAACATTTAAAACATATTTCTCTTCTCAAACACTTATCACTTCTTTGTGGTAAAATAAATGATACAAATATTGGAGATGCAATCATTTCTTTATTTGTAGGAGTTTGCTTTTATGACTCCTTTCCAAAGACATCCAAGTCCCTTACATAAAATCCTGCTTAATTTGCATATAATCAATACACAAGACTCCCACATAATCTCTGGGTTATATATTAAACTTGATTTAATATAAATACCATAAAAACAATTGCTATGATACATTGTTTAGAGAATAATGACAAGAAGTTTGGAGTTTGGCCATTATAGACACAGTTTTAAAAAATGTTTTGGGGCTCTATCTGCAGGTGCAGAATCTATGAATATTGAAAGCTGGCTGCATTATAGTGTGCCCAAAACAAAACTGATGATAACTCATCACTAAGAAAAAAATCTAGAGACATTTGTCTTAGGAATGGAATGGAGGTTAGAGGGGTCAGAAAGAATTCTACAGAATAAAATAGAAATGACAAATTATATGACAGATTTGACCATGTGAAACTTATATAAAAAGCCATTTTTGAAGCTTTTCAAATGGAGAAGACTTATGATATGTCAAAAAAAAAGTGAATCAAGTGAAAATAACCAGCATTAACATCCAAACCCAAAAGGTATACGGAAGAAAATGCAGCCACACTGTAATACTGAGGTCCATATCGAGCAATAACCACATAGCAATGAAATGAAAATAGCAAACGGGTATTTAACTAAAAATTAAATTATAATTATGGGCCCAGAAAGATGGTTCAACGGGTAAAGGAAGAAATAGTAAGCTATTATTTGCAGCTCTTGCCCTGTTGGCCCCTCTTCCCCCTGCACAGCATCTACCCAACTAACAGTTCTGAGTATTCCCAGGGTCTCCCTGGAATGTGCCCAGGAACAAGGCTATGTGGCAAAAATAAGCTGCTGTTTTTCCTGACTAATACTCTCCTCTGGGCCACTCCCAGATCCCAGCAGAAGCCTTAGAGACATGCGGATGGGAACGCTGGCCCGTGGGCTCTGGCACTATCAACCCCTCAAACCTCTCTTTGCCTTGCCTAGGTCTCAAGGTCCAGTAGGGTTAGAGGGTATAGAAGCAACTCTGCTATGGTCCTAGAGTCTCAGTGATAGGAGATAAAAAAAGGAATTCTCCCAGGTCTCTGCTAAGATTCTCCCTGCCCCTGCAGGAAGCGGGGTCAATAGAAAAAAAATCACATAACAACTGTGTGCCTTGACTCCCTTTTTCCATGGAGTGTCAAGGCTGAGTCAGACTTGCCCACCAGCCTGACTCCTGCAGGATTACTTCCAGGTTCTTCCTTGGGGACTCCTTGATGTATCAAAGAATCTGGCTGACTCCCCCACCACAGACCGGTGGAAATGCACAGTCAAATCTAAATTCCTGAAGAAAACATAGAAAGGTGATGTTTATTGCCTCATATTTACGACTCCGTGGTACTGAGGGGTTGAGTAAATTGCTCGAGGTTCCCCATCTAGACAAGCAGCAGTCTGGTTCCAGGGTAGGTGTTCTCCCCTAAGCCCTGGTTAAGTTTCCAGTTCTCCATGGGAAGCATCCACCTCTCCATGCAGATGTCACCTTGGCAACGAAACCTTCCAGCAAGCTGCCAGTTCTCCTCTTTCCTACTCTCAACAGCACTTGAGAGAATGGTGCAGACGCTTCTCCTGTATGGGGGAGGCTTTTCAGTGTCTCCCTGTAAACACAAGACCTCACTTAGGGAGTGCTTGATACAGTGGTCAGGGACTCAGCGTGTGTCCATAGTGGGAAGCATTGGAACTGGCATGCGGGGGTGGGGCTTGCTGGGCTTGCATCTATGCTGATAGATAATGAGCTAAGGAACAGGGCCTGGAGGATGAACTGTGAGGCTGAACCTTGTAAAATGGGAGAATTTGCTAAGACAAATGGTTCACACCTTGACAGCTTACCAATGTCTTCCAACATACAAAAGCAAACTAACCAGGACAGCCAATGAACCTTGGAGAAGCGTTCTTTTGAAGACTTTGAAACAGCCTTTCTTAGATACTCTTCGTAAAGTACCTATAGCTATCAAATGTAAACCACTAACTCTCTGATGGGGCAAAGCCCAGACAAAAGAATTAAAATCTGATTCCAATAACTTTGTTCCACCAAGAACACCTCTGGCCAACTCCTAAGCAGTCACCGGAAAAGCTCAGTTGATTATCCCACAATTCTGGCAAAGAGGAAGCTTAGGAAGACTCCAGAGCCTGGGAACAAAGATTCCTATGCACCCCTTGCATCTCTCTTCTGTTGCTAGGTACCCTTTAGCAGGTCACGCGTTAAGGTTTTGGGTACCACACTCACCTTTGGCAGAAACATCCACATGGAGGTTAGTCCAGGGATGCAAACGTTTTTAAAGAGGCCGTTTTTTTTTTTTGTTTTGTTTTGTTTTTTTCCAGCCAGAGCCTCTGGAATTAAAAGTGGCAGCGGTAGCAGACAGTGTAATCTATCCACGCTTTATCTGGGAACAGCATCGTTTCTCCAGCTCTCTGGAGACGTAAGCTAGAAAAAGGCCCGAGATGCCTGTCAGAGGCTACAGTGCCTGTCATATTTCATACACGGGATGAAATGGAAGACTTTAGGCACCATTAGCAGCAGGTTTCATTTTCAGTGGAGGAAGGAGGCTCAACAAAACCGCATCTCCCTTGTTCTTTCTTATGCTTTTAATATAAATGGTCTTAAAATTCCCACTTCCATTCATTCCCCTTACCACTGCTCCCAACACCTAGACGCTGTATTATCAGATTTACTGTTAGATAATGTGGTATTGTGAGGCTACCTATGTATATAGTGTAAGGCTTTTGGCTTTTTAAAAAATAATAATAATAATAATAGTAAAGCTGCAGCCTCATAAAAAGAAGAAGTTTGCTCTCTAGTGGCTGACTTACAGAAGGCTCCTAAACCCACACAATGAGCTAGGCTGGAAATAAGAGGAATTTAATGGCATTATCAGGGTTATAAAGTCTGAGTACTTCTTTTGATTTTATTAACCTTTACATTTTTTCCCTACACATTATACAAAATGTTTCGTGCGTGTTTTTTTTCTCTCATTAAAATGTTTCTTATCATTAAGCTATTTCAGTTCTAAAATCTAAAGCAGCAATTAGGCTTCCACTGTTTTATTAGTGTGCTGTACCTTTCAAAAGCTCTAACGGACTGGTTTAATACCATATAATTAATGTTTATTATAGACACATTGCCCAATAATATAACATCATCAGCTCTTTTAAAACCATTTTTAGATCTTTTTCAGAAAGAGTATCCAGCATGATTAATATGAAGCTAATTAATATCATTTCATTACTCCCCTTTCTCTAACAACTCAGTTTATAATATTTTATAATAATATGAATTACAAAATCAGGAGAAGATTGTTCTGTATGGCATGCCTCATTGTGAAGCCACCCGCCTCCCTTTGTGCTTGGCTTTCCTGTTTATTCCCACTCTGTTCTTTGTCCCCAAGTCTACACTTCTTTCCGTTGCTCTCTTCAGTACTGTCTATCAGGTCATGGGCCACTGAACGCCATCCCAAAAGCCCTAATCTTTGAAACTTATTAGAAGTGAGAGGGGTGCACAGGTAACTCTCACCTATATAGTAATAAACAGCTTAAAGAATTTTCAGACCCATAATTAACTGGTCGTTTTGGTTTGGATTTCTAATTATTTTATTTTATGTTTTTATTGTTTTTATTGAGCTATACCTTTTAACTGCCCCTCCCTTCCTCTTCCCTCCCATTCTACCCTCTACCATGGTCCCCATGCTCCAAATTTACTCAAGAGATCTTGTCTTTTTCTACTTTCCATGTACATACATATATCCATGCATGTCTCTCTTAGGGTCCTCTTTGTTGTCTAGGTTCTCTGGGATTGTGAATTGTAGGCTTGTTTTTAGTTTAGCTTTGTTTTGGTTTTTGCTTTATGTCTAAAAGCCACTTATGAGTGAGTACATATGACATTTGTCTTTCTGGGTCTGTGTTACCTCACTCAGTATGATGTTTTCTAGATCCATCCATTTGCCTGAACATTTCAAGATGTCATTATTTTCTTCTGCTGTATAGTACTCCATTGTGTAAATGTACCACATTTTCCTTATCCATTCTTCCATCAAGGGGCATTTAGGTTGTTTCCCAGTTCTGTCTATGACAAACAATGCTGCTATGAACATAGTTGAGCACATGTCCTTGTGGAACGGTTGAGCATCCTTTGGGTATATACCCAAAAGTGGTATTGCTGGGTCTTGAGGTAGATTGTTTCCTAATTTCTGAAAAAAATTGTTGTACTGATATCCAAAGTGGCTGTTGCACTCTTACCAGCAGTGAAGGAGTGTTCCCTTTACCACACAACCTCTCCAGCATAAGTTGTTATCGGTGTTTTTGATCTTGGCGATTCTTACAGGTATAAGATGGACTCTCAGAGTTGTTTTAATTTGCATTTCTCTGATGGCTAAGGATGTTGAACATTTCCTTAAGTGCCTTTCAGCCATTTTTAGATACCTCTGTTGAGAGTTCTCTGTTTAGGTCTGTACCCCATCTTTTATTGGATTGTTTGTTCTTTTGATGACCAATTTCTTGAGTTCTTTGTATATTTTGGGTGAGTCTGCTTCTTTTTGTTCTAGACCTTTCAGGTGTGCTGTTAAGTCACTAATGTGAACTTTCTCCATTTTGTTTATGTGGGCACTTAGTGCTATGAACTTTCCTCTTAGCACTGCTTTCATAGTGTTCTATAGGTTTGGATACATTGTGCCTTCATTTTCATTGAATTCAAAGAACTCTTTAATTTCTTTATTTATGTCTTCCTTGACCCAGTGGTGGTTCTGTAGTTCACTGTTCAATTTCCATGAGTTTGTAGGCTTTCTAAGAGTAGTATTGTTCTTAAATTCTAACTTTAATCCTGGTGATCCGATAAGACACAGGGGGTTATTCCAGTTTTTTGTATCTGTGGAGGTTTGCTTTATTGCTGGGTATGTGATCATTTTTAAAGAAGGTTCTATGAGGTGCTGAGAAGAAGGTATATTCTTTTGTGTTTGGGTAGAATGTTCTATAAATGTCTGTTAAGTCCATTTGATTTATGACTTCTATTAGTTCTCTTATTTTTTTTGTTATGTTTCTGTCTGGTTGACCTATCCATCAGTGAGAATGGAGTGTTGAAATCTCCTACTATTAGTGTGGGGAGTTCAATGTGTGATTTGAGTTCTAGTAATGTTTCTTTTACATATGTGGGTGCTCTTGTATTAGGGGTATAGATGTTCAGGATTGAGACTACATCTTGATTGTACATCAGGATTTATACAATGAGTATAAAGTGGCCTTCTCCTTCTCTTCTGGTTAATTTTAGTTTGAAATTAATTTTGTTAGATATTAGGATAGCTACACCTGCTTGTTTCTTAGTTCCATTTGATTGGAAAACCTTTCCCAACCCTTTACTTTGAGGTGTGCTTCTTTTATACAGCAGAAGGCTGGATCCTGTTTCTGTATCCATTCTCTTAGCCTGTGTCTTTTTCTAGGTGAATTGAGTCCATTGATATTAAGTGATACTAATGACCAATGGTTGTTAATTCTGGTTATTTTTCGGTAGTGGTGTTTATATGTTTCCCTTATTTGGGTTATACTGGTGGAGGGTTATCAGTTGCCCGTGTTTTTGTAGGTGCAGTTAGTTTCCTTGGGTTGGGATTTTCCTTCTTGTACTTTCTGTAGGGCTATATTTGTGGATAGGTATTGTCTAAATCTGTTTTTGTCATGGAATATCTTGTTTTCTCCATAAATGGTGAAAGAAAGCTTTGCTGGGTATAGTAGTCTAGGCTTGCATCCATGGTCTCTTAGTGTCTGCAGCACATCTATCCAGGAACTTCTGGATTTCATGTTTTCCATTGAGAAGTCAGGTGTAATTCTGATAGGTTTCCCTTTATATGTTACTTGACCTTTTTCTTTTGCAGCTCTAATATTCTTTCTTCATTCTGTATTCTTTGTGTTTTTATTATTATGTGGCGAGGGGATTTTTTTTATCCAGTTTATTTGGTGTTCTGTAAGCTTCTTGTACCTTCATAGGAATATCCTTCTTTAGGTTGGGAAATTTTTCTTCTATGATTTTGCTGAATATATTTTCTGTGCCTTTGAGCTGGAGTTCTTCTCCCTCTTCTACCCCTATTATTCTTAGGTTTGGTCTTTTCATGGTGTTCCAGATTTTCTGGATGTTTTGTGTTAAGAATTTGCTGGATTTAATGTTTTCCCTGACCAATGAGTCTATTTCCTCTATAGTATCTTAGCACCTGAGATTCTTTCTTCTATCTCTTGTATTATTTTGGTTATACTTATCTCTGTAGTTCCTGTTCATTTACCCAGATTTTCCATACCCAGATTTCCCTCAGTTTGTGTTTTCTTTATTGCCTCTTTTCAGTCTTCAAGTCTTGAACTGTTTGCTTCACCTGTTTGGGTTTTTTTTCTTGGTTTTCTAGGGTTTCTTTGAGGGATTTATTAATTTCTTCCAATTTTTTGTTTGTCTTCTCCATTTCCTCAAGGACGTTTTCATTTCCTCTTTAAGGGTCTCCATCATTTTCATAAAGTTATGTTTAAAGTCGTTTTCTTCTACTTCTTCTGGGTTAGGACAATCAAGTCTTCCTGTTGTGTGACCACTGGGTTCTTGTGTTATCATGTTGCTTTTTAGGTTGTTGGAGGAATTTTTTCATTGGCACCTACCCATCTTTTCCTTCAACTGAGGCAGGCAGTGTCTTTGCATCTTGGTCCAATCCTTGCAGTGGCTGCCTGAGTGTTTGGGAGTTTTTCTTGGCCTGCTCTATACTGCCAATGTTTGTCTCAGAAAGCCTCTGAGGTCTCTATAAGCATACTCTCTTGGTCTTCTCTTCTGGTTTGCTCTCTCGGTGCTCTCTCTTGGGCCCCTCAGTATTACAGCAAGCTCTCAACTCTTAGGCGGTGTGTGGTTAGTAGCTTGGAGAGTCCAGTGAATGGTATTGGGTTTTGGGGGAGCCTACCCACAGGAAACTCCCTGCTGGCTGGCTAGAAAAGCCAAGGGAGTTGGGGGAGGGGCCCAGGGTTTTGTCCCACTGTGGAGGTCCTAGAGAGTGGGGTGTCTTGCCACATGGCTGTTCACTCATCTCTTAAGTCCCCTCAGTATTGGAGCAAGACAGGATCTTTTTATATAGCCTTGACTGTCCTGGAATTCACTATATAGACCAGGCTGGCTGCAAATTCAGAGACCCACCTGCCTCTGTTTCCTAAGTTCTAGGATGAAAGATGCTTGTCACCACATCTGTTCTTATGTTACCTATGAGAGAGGAGCCAGCAAGCATAAAAATGTCTAGTTTTTCAAGAGGTCCAACCACAGAGGAAGCAAAATACTAGAGAATGCAAAGTTTAGGTATGGGCATCACTGGGACAAGGGCATTATAAAGGGTTTTTATCAAGGGGAATGATGTACATGCCTGAAACTTATTCTAGATACTGAGTATAGAGAAAGTGCCACTACATGGACAAGAGTACTGATGGAGTGCAGACCTGCAGCCTAGAGAAGGTGGGGAACAGATAAGAGCAGGGCAGCTGAGTTGCAAACAGTAGACAGACTTCTACCTCATTTTAAAGATAGAGCTCAATGGTGCTGGAACCAAGCTGGGAGTGGGCTTTAGTGAGTATTAGGGTAGATGGCCAGAGATAACCACTTAGAAATAAATTCTGGGAGAAAATCTGTTGGGAAGATAGTGGCATCAGGAAGAGAGCTCTGTCCCAATTGGTTGTGGTTCAACTTGTGAGTCCATTACAACCGAAATGTCAGATAATCTCTGTCAAGTGGAGATTTCTGCATGACTAGGACTCTCTGCCAGAAATATGGAGCTTAGAGGCAAATCCAAATGTGTCATTTCTATTTAGAAGGGTTCAGGGCACAAATGTTCATCCAGGGAGAGAATTTACATGGAGAAATGAATAGGCCAGGAGCTGACATTGGGCACACAAACCTGTTAATTATATATATCAGTACCATCCAAATAGATTGAACAGAAGAGGCCAGAAGCGAAAAGAAAAGCAGAAGGCCAACAAAGCAACAATGAAGATCAAGTTAGAGTTTAGATGCAATGGTGACTATCAAATCTGACACCATCAAAGTTACAGGTGACCTGGAAAAGCCCTTTTAGTGCAGTGACAGGGACAGATGCCCCTTTGGTCTTGTAGCAATCCAAAACAGGTCTAAAAAGTCCTTCTCAGAGCAAAGATGAAGGACAGAAAATAAAAAATAATTCAGACACAGGGCTTTATTTTTTTTTTGCTGATTGTTTTAAGAGACCTGAATTTTGACCTAGAATTCTGAGCCTTTTTATAGTCAAAAGATGTCCAGCAAAGGAATTCTTGCATGTAATGAATGAATCCATATCTTAATTCACAAACAAACTTCACCATAAGTGAGATGATGAAATAAAGGAAAGCTGAGATAGAGGAGAAACTAACAAGAAAGGGATAAAGTTGAGTGAGAGAATTTGAGAATACACAAGAGAAGAAAACAGGGGACTTGGGAGGAGAGTGCCTGGAAGAAGTGCAGCAAATGAGGACAACAACCTCAAAATGTAAGAATATATATAAGTTTCTTGGTCAGAGGTAGAAATGTATAGTGCAAAATGATGAATATATTCTAAAATTGTATCAATATACAAAATATCTTAAGCAGAGGTAGAAACATGCATGAATATAATATGACAAAATAACTTTGCATAGGTACACAAACATTGTAAACACAAATATGAGCATATTCAATATAACACATATAATTTAAATTTGTATCAATATACAAGAATCTATATCAATGTAAATTGTTTATAAATAATTGCGCACAAGTGATACTCGAATCTACCTATTATCCCATATATTCCCTTTTATTTCAAAAGAGATCCTTGAACCTACTTCATTACCACTCCCAACCATATACTACTTATAACCAACCCCTAATAGATGCTCCTAACCCTGAGGACAAATTTTGTTGGGAGAATGAACATTGTTCTCTCAAATTACTTCCAGCTGTTATGGGAGTGATGTTATATCTATGAGATCCTGTAAAAACTAAAATAATAGTTAAGTTTCAAGATTACTGCCTGGTACAATTGCAGATAGTCTCTGAGTAGTCAGTAAGGTTTCCCTGAAATTCTTATTTGAAGTTCTGGCCAGAACTTTGTAAGAAGGTACATCATCTCAGGTAGCCAAGTTGGAATCATCTTGAGCAGTTTGTAACCTAAAATCTATCTTAAGGTGATGCTACCAGAATAATGGCATCATATCAAGCAGGTGGGAATCATTGTTGTGGGACCCCATCTTCTTCCTGGAGACTCAGTCAGTAGAGCATGAGACTCTTAATCTCAGGGTCATGGGTTCATGCCCCATGTTGGGCACCAAATAGTAACTGTACCAAAGAGCTCCACAATAGCCTGGAATGGGGTATAACAAAGGTTTATATATTTGGGAATAAACTCACAGTAAGGGTAGCAATCCACAGTCCTCTGTGTGTGCTGGGAACTGGATCACCTTGCCCAGACTTAATACATGGTGGTGCTTAGTCTTACTGAAACTTGATATGCCATGTTTTATTGATACTCAAGAGAGACCTGTTCTTTCCTAAACAGAAATGGAGAAAGAATGGATTGGTGTATAGGAAGAGAGGGGGAGAAATGGGATTGGGAGGAGAGAAGGGAAGGGAAACTGAGACTGGGATGTATAATAAATAAATAAATAAATTTAACAAAAAAAGAGAAAAGAACAGAAATATTTTTAAAAATTGCCAGGACACTGGTTTCTCTTCATAGAAATAAAACCCTAACACATAGTTGTTTTGGTTTTGGTTTGGGGTAGGGTTGTTTGCTTATTTTGTTTTTGATGTGCCACAGGTTTTTTTTTTCCTTTTGAAGTAAATTGGGTTATTTTAGATTTATTTTTCTTTATATGTATGCATGTATGCCTGCCATGTGTCTTTAAGTGTCCACAGAGGTCAAATGTGGGTGTCAGATCCCTGGAGCTATAGTTACAGGAAATTGTCATGTGTCCAGTGTGGGTGCTTGGAAACAAACTTGGGTCTTTTGCAAGAGTTTTATGTGTTCATAATCACTGAGCCATTTCTCTAGACCTTGAAATAAAACCTAAGTATGTTACTCATTTTTTACTTTATAAGAGCTCCAGTTGAGAGATTTTGGATTTTAAAGAAAACTTTTCAAGCACTGCTATCTCTTAGGACTGTGAAACTTTCAAAGTTCTGGTGTGTTTTGCACTACAATATTAACATGATATCTTGGGGGCAAGATGACTTGAAGTATTGCGATTAGGTGTCATGTTGACAAGGAGAGGGATGTCATGGGTATCTTCAGCTGTCAACTTGACATAGCCTAGAGTCATTTGAAGAAGTTTCAATTGAGGGATTGCCATGGTCATATTGACTGTGGTCATGTCTTTAAGGGATTGTCTTGATTGATGATTGATGTAGGAGGGACAATCCCTCTGTGAGCATCACCACCCCTAGGTAGGTTCTCCTGGGATGTATAAAAATCTATATGAACAAGAATCAGAGAAAAAGACCACGTTTTTATATGGTCCTACTTGAGTTCCTGACTTGGTTCCCCTCAATGTAAGCCTGTAAATAAACCCTTTCCCCTCCTACTTCCTTTTGATCAGTGTGTTTTATCATAGCAACACGATGAAATTAAGACAGGTGTCAAAAACATACGCTGGAAAAGCCCTATTCAACAAATAGTGCTGGCAAAGCTGGATATCCATGAATGAAAAAATCAATCCAGAGTGTATCAAAGACCTTCATTTAAAATCTGAAAATGCTAGAGAGAAGCAGTGAAAACACCTCGGGATATGGGTATAGGCAATAACACTCTGAGCAAAACCCAACAGCAGAGAAAAATCATCCTGAAAATTGACAAATGGGATCATATGACATTAAAAACTTCACACCAACAGAAACTCTGTCAAAGTGAGCAGACAGCCTCTGGAAAGAGAGAGAAGCTTTGCCAGTATACTTTAGATAAGGTGTTAACTTATAAGATATACAAAGAATCAAAAGTTACACACACACAAAGAGAGAGAGAGGAGAGAGAGAGAGAGAGAGAGAGAGAGAGAGAGAGAGAACTAAACAGAAAGTTCTCAAAAGAATAAATACAAACAGACAATAAATATTTTTAAACGTGCTCAGCATCTTTAGCCACCAGGGAGATGAAAACCACTTTCAGATTCCCTCTCACTCCCGGCAGAATGGCTACCATCAAGAACACAAGTACTAGCACATTCAAGTAAGGATGTAGAAAAGAGGACCCTTTATTCTTTGATGGTGGGAGTCTAAATTGGTGAAGCCAATATGGAAATTAGTGTGGATGTTTCCTTAAAAGCTAAAAATATCACTGCCATATGACAGAGAAATACCTCTCCAGAGCATATAACCAATGGACTTTATCCTACCACAAAAATACTTGCACATCAGTATTTGTTGATAATTTAGTCATGATAACTAGGGAATGGAATCAGCCTAAATGTCTATGCCAAGATGAATACATAATGAAAATGTGGTACATTGTGAAAAATATGGAAATTTCCAGTTAATGGACGACTATAAAAACTATTAAGTGAGGCAGCACAGACTCGGGAAGAAAATACTACAAATTCTCTCTTGTCTACAAATCCTGAATTCTAATTTTTGATAGCTGTGCAAGGACCACAAAACTAGAAAGGGCCCCATGAACAGGAACAAATAAGGCTTTAAAAGTAGGGAGAAAAGGGGCTGGAGAAATGGCTCGGCGGTTCAGAGCACTGACTGCCCCTCCAGAGGACCCAGGTTCAGTTCCCAGCACCCACATGGCAGCTCACAACTGTCTGTAACTCCAGTTCCAGAGAATCTGACAACTTCACACCAATGCACATAAAGTTAAATAAATCATAATAAATTATTTAAAATAAAAAGTAGGGAGAAGAAGAGCATGAGATATAAAAGTAGAAAGGAGAATACTAAGAATGATGGCACAAGTGGAGACGGCAGGCAGGGAGATGGAGATGGGGAAAGTAACCAAGACTGGACATGCAAATGCCATAAGTAAACCCTATATGCTCATTTAAAAATAAAATAAAATACAAAATAAAGGTCACCTTTAGACATATCCACACAAAAGAAAGTGTAAAATCTTAATAAATACCGAAGGTTCAACAGCCAGTTAGTTTCTCATTCCACATTCTTGTGCTAGGATTTCTTCACCTCCCAAAGCAGTGCAGGTGAATTAATGCCTCGGTAGTGATTGGATACTGAAGACTGTTGGGCTTCACACTAGATGCTTGTTTGCATTAGTCCTGCAATTGTGCAGGTGTTCAGAGATGCCACCAGATCACCGTGAAGCAGAGAGGACGTTACAGTTGAAAGATTAGCCAAGATTCTTGGGACTCCCTTTCCCAGGGCCCTGAGCTGTGGTTGTGCCAGAGACCCATGGAGGGAAGGCTTTCTTTCTACGCTTTATGTTGAATTGCTGGCCTGTTGCTTTTGCCACAACAGAAACGAGAGGCATATCACCCACTGTCAACTGATTTTCCTTGCTGCGTTGTGACTGCCGGTTGTTTCTCTGACATTTAAAATGAGAGGGAGCGTACACCTTAGATCCCCAAACCAAAGAACACAAGCGTAAGCGAAGGCTGTGTATGTTTCTCTCCCGCAAAGACGCAGCAGATGGCCGCCAGAAGGAAGGAGGTCATGTGAAATTGATTAGCAGTTTTCATGGCTGGTTCTAATGTCAACCTGCCATAAATTAGAATCACATGTGCAGGGCACCTCAACTGAGGGATTGTCCTGACTGCCCTAACTGACGAGGGCAGGCTAGCCCAAAATGTGGGCAGTGCCTTCTAGTAGCAACTTACATAAAAAGGCACGGCAGAAGCAGGGGGGGGGCGGGGGGAGACTAGTCACAGTTTTCTTGCTTGGCTTTCCCTCTTGTTTATCAAGTTAATGGTCTTGTTTTTGCGGCTGCTGAACTTAAGTTTCCAGGCTTCCATTACTGATTAAGGACTAGTAGTTTTACAAGCGCCCTCCAGGTTTGGTGGCACCATATGAGAACTGCTGAGGTACCCAGCCTCATAAGAAATGACTGAGTTGTCATCCTCTTCACTGGAACAAAGCCACTGTGGGGCTACAACTTCAGTGGTACCCAGGCTCAAGGCCTCGGTCACTGCCAGATCACCAACCTCTCAGATGTGAGACAGCTCTGGTTACTGTTTCAATGTAAATTGATTGAATAAATCCATATGTGGGTGGTATAGAGTGATATATGTATATAAATTTATATATACACGTATGTGCGTGTATATATTATGTAAACTATATAATGTAATATATACACATATATACATACATACATACATACATACATATATATTATATATCCTATTGGTTCTGTTCCTCTAGAAAATCCTGACTAATACAGATTGTGGTACCAGAAGTGGGGTATTTCTGTGATGAACCTGGCCATATTGTTCCATATTATTTTAGGGGAGGGTTGTAAAAACATTTGGAACTTTGAGCTAGAAAAGCCATCAAGTACTCATAACATGATGAACTATCCCGTGGGATCTTAGAAAATACAAATTCTGAGAGAAATGTAGACAATGGATGCCTGGCATGTGAAGTTTTAAAGGCAAGAAACAACTTTCAGGCCTATTTATGTGATATATTTAAGAATCTATGTTTTGGGCTGGAGAGATGGCTCAGAGGTTAAGAGCACTGACTGTTCTTCCAAAGGTCCTGAGTTCGATTCCCAGCAACCACATGGTGGCTCACAGTCATCTATAATGAGATCTGGTGCCCTCTTCTGGCATGCAAGCATACATGGAAGGAATGTTGTATACATAATAAACAAATAAAATATTTTTTAAAAAGAGAATCTATGTTTAAAAAAAACAAAAGGGAGCTAGGGCTGAAGGATCAGCTGTGACTAACAAGAGCTCATCAACACAGAAGCAAAGCCTTGGCTTCTCTGGGACAATGGATGCCGGCTAGCTGAGTCTGACAAAAGAGCTGTGGTTAACAGCAGATCAGCACTGTAGAGGCTGCATCTTCTAGACAGTATTTCCTCTGAGTCAGCACACAGAGGCTGTGGTCCAGGGAGACCAAGGCTGCGTTTCAAAGTGGGATCCACTTGGCCTGACCTACTTATTTTGAAGGCATGAAGGAGTCTTAACGTGTTACTGAGCCTTGACACTAATTGGCAGAGGTAGAGTCTCTGAAAAGAGGCCCACAGAGGTCATAGGTGAATGATCAACCTCTGTTGCAGTGGCTATATCAGGATACTGGAGATGGCAGAATCTTGGGGTGACCACAAAGCAGCATCAAGTGTGAAGTAGAGCCATCCTGAGCACACAATACTGCTGTATTTTTTGTGGATGGCAGAGCTGGAAAGGGGGAACCACACAAGACCTTTGGAGCCCAGAAGATTATGAGTGATCCCAAGATGTTGGCTTTGGATCTACACTGTTGGACCGTGTTTAGCTTAACTGTGATTGTTTTGATGCCCTAGTTCTTCCCTTTGGAATGAAAAATACTTCACTTATTTTTATTCAAAAGGAGCCCAAAGTTAAGACACTTTGAATTTTTAAAAGAGATTTTGGACTTTTGAAGTCTTGACATTTTAAAATACCTTAGGACTTTTAAGTATTTTTTTATTGCAATAACAACAGAAGATCTTAGAAACAAACAAGGAAAGGTTATTGTTATTGTTATGTGTTTGTGTGTCAAGTTGACAAGGAGTAGACTTGTGATGGCTAATCTTGGTTGTTACCTTGACACACCTGGGGAAAGGGAACCCCAGTTAAGATTTGCCTCCACCAGACTGGACTGTGGACACATCTGCGGGGCATTTTATTAATGGCTAATTGATGTAAAAGGGTCCTTCCCAGTGTTGGCATCACACTTCCAGGCTGCTTGGTCCTGAGCTGTGTAAGAAGGGGAGCTAACTATAAGCCAAGGAACAAGCCAGTGGGCAGTAGTTTTCAGTGGTTTCTACTTCAAGATCCTGCTTGAAACTCCTGCCCTGGCTTCCAGCAACAATGGACTGTAATCTGTAAGATGCAGTGAACTTTTTCCTCCCCAAGCTGGCTTTAGTCACTATATTATCATAGCAACAGAAAGCAAACTAGGGTAGTGATGATATCTAGAAAGAAAAGCTATTAATATGTAAAAGAAACACCATTAAGATTATTTAGTTATCTTATGTTTTTAAAACATGAGCAATGAGCCCAAGGAAGAAAATTATTTCATGACTTATTTCTGCATAACTCAGATGGGTGTAATTAAGAAAACCCAGTTTACAGTCAGGCATAGTGGCACCCACTTTTAATCCCAGCATTCAGGAGACAGAGGCAAATGGATCTCTGAGTTCAGGACCAGCCTGGTCTACAGAGCAAGTTCCAGGACAGCCAGGCCTACATAGAGAAACCCTTCTCAGAAAAGAAGGAGGAGATGAAGATGGTGAAAGAGGAGGATAAAGAAGAAGAAAGAGAGAAAGGAAGGAACAAATGACTGAAGGAGAGAAAAGAGGAAGGGAGGGATAGAAAGAGGGAGGGAAGGAAGGAGAGAGGGAAGAAGGAAGGAAGAAAGGAAGGGAGGGAAGAAGGAAGGAAGGAAGGAAGGAAGGAAGGAAGGAAGGAAGGAAGGAAGGAAGGAAGGAAGGAAAGGTGGGTCAGTATTATTTAGTGGGCAACTGAAAGACCAGAAATTCTCAGTCTGCTATTCCCATCCCTGAAGAAGCTAAACATTCATTCCCAGAATGAAAGTCCTCGTGCAAGCTTGGGAATGCCAACCATACTGGAATGTTGTATCTTTGATTAAAAGTGTTTTCTACTCTTCCAAAGGACCTGGGCTTGGTTCCCAACACCCAGGTCAGGCAGCTCACAGACCCTTGTAACTCCAGCTCCAGGACACATAAAATTTTTGATCAATTAAAAAATAAATAAGGGAGAAGTTTTAAGAAGACTCCAGTGGTTACTCCATATTGTGAGTACTTTGCCTGAAAAAGAAAGGGAGGCAGCCCTAGGCAGGTAGCCATACCTGCAGCTTCTGTTCTCAGTCCTTACGATTTCCAATAAATATCTGATTTCCCTCCACATGTACAAATTGCATTTTTCATGGTTTTGAGTGTCTGCAATTCAAAAGGACATCATGAAGAACCAGCCATGGAGGGTAAGAAAGTCCAAGAGTGGGAAGGAGGGCAGCCTGCCCACGTCACCTGGTTTTGTTAAGTTTCCAAGGGAGGAAAAAAGCCAGGTAAATATGCTCAAATATAGCACCTGAACAGCAGTGAAGACACCATGTGTTATATGCATGCATAAAAATCCCAATTTGCCCTCAAAATTATAATAAATTCTCAGGGAGTACACAATTCTAAGTTCTAAGAAAAGGAGAAGATTAAGAATAGGTTAGGGACTACAACTGGGGCTAATGAATGGAGGGGAAACCCATGTCATTTGAGATATTATTCACATTGCAACTGTTGCTAAGGAAACCACTTCCTATTCATGCACTGCACACACTTCCCTTTTCTGTTGTTACAAAGTGCACAATACCACAATTAAATCATGAGGATGAGAGCCTGGTAATATACTTAGAGGGTATTCAGAGTTCTAAAATAGCAGGGAAGCCATTAATGAGGTTGTCACCAGGATTAGAGACCTAACAGAAAATCTTCCTTTCTATCTTTAGTAGTTCCTGCACAGCCCAAGCTACAGAGACTGACTCTTTCACAAGCACCCTGGAATTTCAAAGAGGCTCTACTGGTGACTCTCTATCAAGGAGGGTGGTAGAGGTCATGCCTCATGGAGTCCTGCAGAGTGGGACCAGGCAGAGAATTCCCTCCACCTAAGAATACCATGACAATCAGAGAAACTTAACCATGATAACATGGCTACTTCTTGGCCAAACTTTCTGATACCCAGTGTGGGAAAGAGAATTCGGGGAGTGCTGACTGGCAGCTACAATCCAAGAAATCAAAAACCAGAAGTGAGACAAGTCCTTGAGGTCTTTAAAGTTTAACTTGCCATGTGGTATAGATCTCTCCCTTTTTATTCAGACTGTAGACTTGAGCAGTAAGGACTACTTTCTCCACCTTCTTATGCCACCCACTGTGTCTGAGGGGACAATGGGGACCTCACTGAAACAAACTTGATGGCAGTACTTATTCCATTCTCCAGACACTCCAGGGCCGGTAGGACCATGCTCCCAACACTTTTCTTAAGGTTCCAGAAACCGGTACCCTTCTCCCCTTCTCTCTTCAGTTCCTTCTCCTGCTGCTTTTATTTGCTGAGTTATCATTCAAGAGATAGCCCTAAGCAAAAGACAAGAGCTGAGGGACAATGAAGAGAAGAACGTGGACTTTGATGGATCCAAACACCAGTCTGACTTTCGGCTGTTGACAGATATGGTGTCTCAATGTGTAAATGTGGGACTTGCTGAGAGCTCCAACAAGCCTTGGCTATAGAGTAAGACACTATCTTTTCAAAAAAGAGAAAAGTCAAAATTACAGGCATATGTGATACATACATACATACATACATACATACATACATAAATAAGATAATACAATTTTAAAGAACTACAGCTTCTGGACTCTTGCTATTCTATTCATTTGGAAGTAAAAAAAAAAATCACTTCGCTTTTCTGCAGAGAAGTCAATATCTATTCCCTTACTTGTTTTAGTATAAAGCCTTAGTATCCAATTCCCTCTTCTGGTCTCCACAGGCACTGCACTCATGTGGCAGAAACATGCATATACATACATAAAAATATATCTTTTTTAAGGTAAAAATGAAGAGATTAATTTGAAAATTTCCTTAAGTTACCAATCCTCCTGTTTGGGTTCAGACTAAGGAAGGGAAATCAGTAATTCGGTCAGGTCCACATACTTTAGCAAATGGAAAAATTCTGAAAACCTGGAGCCTAACCATGATTAAAATGGAGAACATGAGAATCAATGAGCACAGTGCTAATGCATTACCTGACTCAAGAGGGTGCTTTGTCAAGAGAGAAAAAGGGGGACCGGATGATTCATCAGACTGCCAGGGGCAATGAGGGAAGCAGAGCGAGTGTACCGAGAACTCCTTAGGAGTAGAATTTGAAATGTGTTTGCCTAAGGAGCACAGAAAACAAATGAACACAGCCCTGTGGTGACCAGCGAAAGCCCTAAGCGAATGTGGAAGCGGTGAATGAAGTTCTGAGTGAACGTGGGTACAGCCATGTCAAGGAACAATTTCTCAGACTCATAGGAATTTGGTGAAAATGACCTCTGGGGTGTGATTCAGAAGGATGGCAAAGCCTTCCTCTGGTCTGTGTGAGAATGTTGGTAGTGTGTGAAAGTATGAATGTTATGAATTACTGACTTGTGTATGCAAAAACTGGCGGCTACAGCTTTCTCTGGATGTAGAGTCTGAGATGACTCACCTACAGAGACCTACTAATCCTTCCCCGCCCCTGAGCTGTACATAATAAATGCACTAAGGTTCTGAGTTATTGCTGCTCCATCAGAGTGTGCACAATCCACCCTGCCCCAGATTTTCTGTACATGTGACTACGTGTCTATCCTTTCTTCATTCCCTCATGTCCCACTCAGGTCGATCCCTAGAGCCATGCTGGTCATGGCAAACCCCATATATCACTCTTTAGTATAACAGTATTTGCTATTTAATGGGTACAAATCGGGTTCCATGCATTTTTACAAACGAATATTATCTCTCTCTTTTTATTTCTCGTGTGACTATCTAACAAGCATATAGGCCACACAACGCCTCAAGAATCTAAATCTCACAAAGGCCAAAAGTGTTCAGCACCTGGAGAGAAGTGGCCAGGCCTGGTACAACCTGCCAAAGATCTACGGTTTCACCCCACCATGTCTTGCTACTTCAGACTACATTGGCTTTCTGAGATACAGATATTTCTCTTCATCTTTCTTGGCAAACATCTTCAAATGAAAAGAAAAGAGGAGCAAAGACTTCTAACTCCCATAGTCCTGCTGCGGCTTTGCCAACTAATGCTAGCAGGGTGCTTTGAGAAGACATCTGAAATCATAGACCTCAAATAACTCCTCTGTGCATTGTCTTGGTCATGAATCTTACCATAGCGATAGAAAAGTAACTAAGACAGCATATCTGCCTTCTTCATAGCATATGCGCATGTGCACACACACATACACACACACACACACCTCTCCTTACACAATGCACTAGCATTCTCAGAACCCCCTTGAGCTCTTGCCTGAATCCGGCTACATATATATATATATATATATATATATATATATATATATATATATTCATTGCTGAACAATAAAGTTTTTTCTTCCCCTAAAAACAATCACATTTAGACAGTTTCTATCCAAATCTATTTTTCCAATGTATCTAGTACAAAGGATAGAAAGGCTGATCCAGTCTGAACTGGATTGTGATGTATTCACAGTAAGGTAAAACTGTGTCCTCAAGCCAGGCAGTGGTGGTACACTCCTTTAATCCTAGCACTCAGGAGGTAGAGGCAGGTGGATCTCTGTGAGTTCAAAGTCAGCCTTGTCTACAAGAGCTAGTTCCAGGACAGGCACCAAAATTACACCAAGAAATCCTGTCCCAAAAAAACAAAAACAAACAAACAGACAGAAAAAAAACCCTGTGTCCTCAAATAAACTTGTAGGGGATGTTTTAGTTCCATTTCTGTGACTGTGGCAAAATATCCTAATAAGCAACCTGTGGGACATGCCCCACCTGGAAGTAAGTAATTGGCCAACACAGAAGAGACTACTCTATGTAGTTGTTGTTTATGTTGTATGTACATGCATATGTACGTGTGTGTGTGTGTGTGTTTGTGTGTGTGTGCGTGTGTTTATGTGTATGTACTTTTTATTTTGGTTTTAGTATTTTTTGTCGTAATGGAGTTTTTAAGTTTGTTTTGATTTTCATTCTTTCTTTATGAGGTTATAAGAGAGGGTAAGAAGGTGAGAAGGATCTGGTAAAAGCTGGGATAGAGGGAAATGGGATCAAAATATGTTGTATGATATACATACATCACATACAACCCCTCAACCCAGGCAGATTTCCCATCTCTTGCAGAGTCCAGCCGAGTGAGCCTCCCTGACCTCTCCATCCATGCCTTCTGCTAACCATGCAGATCTAGCCTGGCTCCCACATCCTGTGTGCCAGACTATTCTGGTTACCCCATCTGTGTGGCAGCCAACCTCTAGACTTGCACCAGAACCCACCCTACCTGCAACCATCCACAAGTCCCTTCTGCACCACATCCAACCCAGACTTCTTACCTCCTTTTCTAGGCTCTAGCCAGTTGATTCTCCCTGACCTCTCCATCCAAGCCTTCTCCCGATAATACCAGATCAAGTCTGGGTGCTGCATCCAGTGCCCCAGCTAGGATTGGCAAGTAAACTATCTCTAGGCTTCAGCCAGAAACCTTTCTACCTATCTCCCAAGCACAAACTCCTCCCAAACCTTATCATATTCTTTGACTCAGCCAGATCTACTTCCACAGTAACGGTATGGAGCAGAAATTACCAGCCCAGCCCACTCTGTCTACCTGACTGTAGGAGGAAGCTGATTGTTGGTTCCTGGCTGCTCAGCCCTGAAATAATCACACAGAAACCATATTATTTAAATCACTGTTTGGCCCATTAGCTCTAGCTTCTTATTGACTGACTCTTACATATCAATTTAACCCATCTCCATTAATATGTGTATTGCCATGTGGCAGTGGCTTTACCAAGTAAAGTTCCTTTCAGCTCTGGCGGGGCTACATGGTTTCTCTCTGTCTCTGTCTCCTTTCTCCTAGCATTCAGTTTAGTTTTCCCCACCTACCTCTGTTCCCCTATAGCTCTGCTATAGGCCCAAAGCAGTTCCTTTATTCACAAATGATAATCACAGCATACAGAAGGGAAGCCCAAATCACCTCCCCTTTTCTGCTTAAATAAAAAGGAAGGTTTTAACTTTAGCATAGTAAAATTACATATAACAAAACAAGTATTAAGGAAGAATTACAGTTATAATACTTATATCTATTTTACCTTTTATCATAACTAAGGAAACTATAACTATAACTATCTATCTATTCTTCAACTCCATCAAAGACCACAGAAGGATATAATATAATTACCTAAGTTAAAAGGAAGTGCATTGTAAGCAACTCTAGAATTTACAGAGACATATTGCTGCCTGGACAGTCACCCAAAGTTCTTTATACCATTGGGGCATCCATCTTCACCCTACAGGCCCATAGTATCCAGCAGACTTTTCCATGAAGCAAGAAATTTCAAAGACATTTCCACCTATATGGGCAGTTTGTCACATCAGACGAAGTTCAAATGGCCAAAAGACATTTAAGTCATGTTCAACCTCCTTAGCGATCAGGGAAATGCAAATCAAAACAACATTGAAATACCATCTTACACCTGTCAGAATGGCTAAAATCAAAAACACCAATGATAGCTTATACTAAAGAGGATGTGAAGTAAGGGGAACACTCATCCATTGCTGGTGGGAATACAAAATTGTGCAACCACTTTGGAAATCAGTGTGGCAGTTTCTCAGAAAATTGGGAGTCAACCTACCTCAGGATCCATCAATACCACTCTTGGGACTATACCAAAAAGATGCTCAATCATACTACAAAAGCATTTGTTCAACTCTGTTCATAGCAGCATTGTTTGTAATAGCCAGAACCTGGAAACAGCCTAGATGCCCCTCAACGAAAGAGTGAATAAAGAAAGTACGGCACATTTACACATTAGAGTACTACTCAGCGGAAAAAAAAAACAATAACATCTTGAATTTTGCATGCAAATGGATGGAATTAGAAAACACTATCCTGAGTGAGATAATCCAGACCCAAAAATATAGATATGATGTGTACTCACTCATTAGTGGATACTAGCCATAAATAAAAGACATTGAGCCTATAGTTTATGATCCTAAAGAAGCTAAGTAATAAGATGAACCCAACCCAAAGAAAAACATAAATAGATCCATTTATTTCTTTTTATAACTCTCTAAATTCTTTTTCTTCTCTCGCCCAAGCCTACGTACATTTATCCAACACTGTGACTCATTTAGAGGTCTTTTATGTCTGAATCTGTCCTATTGTGTATCTGAAATTTTTTACTGTTCAGGAGCACTTCTGAAAATGCTAAGTGCTTCTTAAAAACTTAAGCTGCACCATTACCACGGTATATACAGTACTTTCTGCTTGCTCTGTACAGTCCAACATGGTGGAAGTCCATTCAGTGTCTCTGCAAGCCATGCACATTGCCCCAGTTTTAGGCACACAGTAGGTCTATGTTGTCATTAAGCAAGTTGTAGTGCATTGTTCACAAACCCCATTTAAATAATCAGTATCCTGAAAGAGCCAGAGTTCTCACTGGCAGCATAGTCCAGAAAGCTGGCATTTCAAAGCAGAGCAACTTTCTTTCTGCTACTGCTGTGTCAGAAAAACCTCCCTTAAAGAAGCTGTGCGGCATGCCACCAGCAAACAGAAAGAAGCTCTGTTAAACTCTGTATTTTTATGTCTAGAATTCCTTTTCAAGCTCTCTTGGGTTTTTAAGTGGACTTTAGTTGGCCACATGGGCACCAATTTGTAGGAGGAGAGAGCCGCTTGTTGGTTACTGGCTGTTTATCCCTGAAACAATCACACAGAAACCATATTATTTAAATCACTGCTTGGCCCATTAACTCTAGCTTCTTATTGGCTAACTCTTATATATTAACTTAACCCATCTCCATTAATCTGTGTATCACCACATGGCAGTGTCTTAGCGGGTAAAGTTCTGTCCAGCTCTGGCAGGGCTACATGGCTTCTCTCTGACTCTGCCTCCTTTCTCCCAGCATTCAGTTTAGTTTTCCCCACCTAGCTCTATTCCCCTATATTTCTGCTATAGGCCCAAAGCAGTTCATTATTAACCAGTGATATTCAGAGCATACAGAGGGGAATCCCACATTACCTGACTTAATTCTTCTTAAGCCATTTACAACCTTTAGGCACAACCCTTCATATCTTCTCTTCTACCTTAACCTGTTCTGTCCATATCAGACTTAGCAATAACAAAAGAAGTCCCCATGCTCAGATCTCATTGCAAAAATACCAACAATATGAAAGATTAAGCCAATGCTTTCTCTTCAGATACTGAGTCCTGTAGAAGTGTTTGCCAATGAAAACTCTCTGGATGAACCCCAGGACACAGAATTTTAAAAAAAATCAGAACTTCATTAACAAATTCATGGAGTTTAAAGAAGTCACAAAGAAACTGCTCAATAAAATTAGGGAGAAAGAGATTAAGAATAAATGTATGAATAATAACATGAATAAACACATGAATGATGAGCAAGAAAACACAAACAAAAGGCTGATTGAAATAATGAAGACAATTCAAGACTTGAGAGTAGAATTCAATCAGGAGATAGAAACACTAAAGAGGACAAGCTGAAATAAAAATAAAGTTGAGTAACCAAATAGCCCAACTAGAAAACTCAAAGGAAAGACTTGTAGTTATAAGAATGAATCAAGCAGAAGGTAAAATATCAGGGCCCAAATTTAAAGTAGAGGGTCTAGACCAAATAAGAAAGGAACATGAAGCCGGGCGGTGTTGGTGCACACCTTTAATCCCAGTGCTCAGGAGGCAGAGGCAGGCAGATCTCTGAGTTCAAGGCCAGCCTGGTCTACAAGAGCTAGTTCCAGGACAGGCTCTAGAAACTACAGGGAAACCCTGTCTCGAAAAAAACAAAAATAAATAAAAATAAAAAAAGAAAGGAACATGAATGATTACACACAGAGAGGAAAGGAGCATACAGAAAATGTGGGATGCCCTGAAAAAAACAAACAAACATTCAAAAGATATACTTAGATGAGGAAACAAATCCCAAATCAATGGCATCAACCAGATCTTCAACAAGATCACAGAAGAAAACTTTCCCAAACTAAGCAAAGACACACCCATACAGATACAAGAAGCACACAGAGCACCAGACAGGAAAAGAAAAGAAACTCCCTATAGCATTATAGTTAATAAATATACAGAAAAAAAAGTACTGAAATCTATAAAAGAAAAGGAACAATCCACATATAAAAGAGAAGCCATCAGAATAACAGCTGATTTCTCAGTGGAAACTTTGAAAGACAGAAAAGCCTAGAGCAGTGCATTCAAAAGTCTAAGACTCTGGCAGCCAGCATTGACTAATATACCTAGCAGATCCTTCCGTCATAATTGAAGGAGAAAGAAAAAACTTTCCATGACATAAATAGCCTAAAAATTTATATCCAACAAGCCAAACCTAAAGAAAATACAGGAAGCATCATTTCAGGCAATGAAAGGGATGACCACACTAGAGAGACTATGGAAAGAAATACAAAGCGTAATTATTAAAACACAAAGTACCACGGAAAACACAAACAACACCAAAAAATATCAACAGCACAACGACTGAAATCAATACACACCTTTCAATAATAACTAAATATCAATGACCTCAATTCTCCAATCAAAACAAACAGGTAGACTGAATGGATTAAGAAACAAAATCCATTTATCTGTTTCCTGCAAGAAGCAGGTCTGAGTTTTAAAGATAGACACCATCTTATAACAAAGAATGAATGTAAATATTCCAATAAAATGGGAATGAGAAGTAGGCATCTATATCCTAATATCTGACAAAATAGATACTAAAACTAGTCAGAAGAGACAAGAAGGGACAGTTTATTCTAATCAAAGGAATAGTTAACCATGAAAACATTGTTGTCCTAAACATGTATGCACTAAAGTCAGAGTGCCCAATTTCATAAAAAATACAATACTGAATTTATAAAACAGTTCAATCCATTAATATTTCAATATTCCAATTTCTCCAATATGTAGATCCTCTGGACAAAAATAGACAAAGAAACATCAGAATTAATTGACATCACATAAGTCCAAATGGACTTAAAAGATATCTACAGAATATTCCACCCAAACATCAAAGAACGCTCATTTTGCCCAGCAGCACAAGGAAGTTGTTCTAAAATAGACACATCCTGGGACACAATAAAAATGTTTATGAATTTAAAAAGGTTGATATCAATCCTAGCTGACCACAGTGTAATAAAACTTAAGTTGATAAGGGAAAAAAACTTTAGTATATACACTAAACAAGTGTTTAAAGAGATTAAACAAGTCAGCATTGAATGATGGACTGAAGGAAATAAAAAATTTCCTGAAACTGAATTAAAACAACACAAGATCTCTGGGAGATATTGAAAGCAACCTATTAGGAAAATTTATAGTTCTACATTTTACATTAAAAAATCAGAAAGAGCAAAATAAATAAATGACTTAATGATGTAACTCAAAATTTTGAAAAACCAAGAACAAACCAAACCCTAAGGCAAAAAAAGCAAGAAATAATAAAAATCAGAGCAGAAGTCAATGAAACAGAAACAAACAAAACAATATAAAAACTTAATGACTCTCAGAGCTGATTCTTTGAGAAAATAAGCAAAAATGGCAGACTCTTGGCCAAATTAACTAAAAGAGAGTACTAAATTAACATCATGAGAAATTAATAAGGAAATATTTCAAGATACACAAAATAAATTAAGAATATTAAAAGAGAATATTTTAAAAACCAGTGCTCTATTAATTGAAGATACAAGCAAATCTCCCTGATGAACATAGACTAAAAAGTGCTCAGTAGAAGATCTGTAAATAGAACACAGACATAGATTTAAAAAAAAAATTCACAATGACCAAGCTAGCTTTACCTCAAAAATGTAGGGATGGAAAAATAAAAAACAAATGTGATTCAATAAATGTGATAAACTACATAAATGGACTTAAAGATTAAAAAAATTACATGATCATGTCAATACATGCAGAAACAGTCGGTGTTTTTTTTGACAAAGTTCAATGTGCTTCCATGAGTCACAGAAAACATGAAACTAGAGAGACAATAAAAGCTACATGTGAGCCGGGCGGTGGTGGCGCACGCCTTTAATCCCAGCACTCGGGAGGCAGAGGCAGGCGGATCTCTGTGAGTTCGAGGCCAGCCTGGTCTACAAGAGCTAGGTCCAGGACAGGCTCTAAAAAAGCTGCAGAGAAACCCTGTCTCGAAAAAAAAAAAAAAAGAAAAAGAAAAAAGAAAAGAAAAAAAAGCTACATGTGAGAAATCCACAGGCAGCATCATCCTAAATAGAGAAAAACTTGAAGCAATCACAGTAAACTCAAAAACAAGACAGGGATGTCCAATGTCCACATTTAAAACTGTGCCAGAAGTCCTAGCTGGAACAATAAGGCAAGAGAAAGAAATTAAAGGGATACAAATATTTAAAGAAGTCAAAGTATCTCTATAGATAAAATAATACTATACTTTAGAGAGCCCAAAAATTATACAAGAAAACTTCTAAAAATAATAAATTCAGGGGCTGGATAGATGGCTCAGAGGTTAAGAGCATTGTCTGCTCTTCCAAAGGTCCTGAGTTCAATTCCCAGCAACCACATGGTGGCTCACAACCATCTGTAATGGGGTCTGGTGCCCTCTTCTGGCCCACAGGCATATACACAGACAGAATACTGTATACATAATATATAAATAAATATTTAAAAAAACAATAGTTTTCTTATATGTCAACAAAAAGCATACAGAGATGGAGATCATAGACACAGTCCCATTCACAGTAGCCTCAAAGAATAAGACATCTAGGAATAAACCTAACCTAGAAAGTGAAGGACCGCTACAGTGAACTTTAAGCCTCTAAAGAAAGAGATAAAGACACTAGGAATTGGAAATATATCCCATGTTCATGGATTTGTAGAATCCAATGCAACGCTAATCAAAATTCCCACCTCTTTCTTAACATAAATAGAAAAAATCTTAAAATTCATATGGAAAAAGAAAAGACCCCAGATTCACAAAGCAATCCTGAGCAAAAAGAATAATTCTAGAGAGATTACAGTTCCAGATATTAAGATATATTGCAGAGCCACAGGAAGAAAGAAGTATATATGGTACTGGCATACAACCAGACATAAACTAATGGGCCAAAATCTAAGCCCAAACATAGTTCATACAACATTAGCCACTTAATATTTGGCCAATATGCCACAGATATAAGCTGGAGGAAAGAAAGCATCTTCAACAAATGGAGCTGGTAAAACTAATGTCTGCTTGTAGAAGAGTGAAATTAGAGCCATTCTGCCACCTTGCACAATAGTAACTCCAAATAGATCAACGTCCTAAAAATGAAACCAGAAACACTGGCACTGCAAGAAGAAAACATAGGCTGCACCCCAGGATCAAGGTGAGGGAAGGACCTCCTAAATAGGACTCCATCTGCCCAAGAATTAAGACAAACTGACCAGCGGAACTTCACGAAACTAAAAGATTTCTTCACAGCTAAAGAAAAGTCAGGTGAAAAAAAAAATCCCACAGTATGGGAAGTAATCTTCACCATCTATATACCTAACAGAGGGTTAATCCAAAATGTACAAAAAACAAGGAGTCAAAAATAAAAATGACTCATTTGAAGAATGGACCTAGGAGCTGAACAAAGAGTTCTCAAAGGAAGAAAAAAAAATGCTACTCAATACAGAAGGGAAAAATGTTCGTAGTCCTTAACAATTAGGGAAATTGCAAATTAAAACAGCTTTGAGATTTTATCTTACTCCTATCAGAATGGCAAAGATAAATAAAACAACCTACAATGAATGCTGGACAGGAGGATTGGGGAACCCTCATTCACCATTGGTAGGATTGCAAACCGGTATAACCACTATGGAAATCAGCATGGAGAATCTCAGAAAGCCAAAACTAAATCTACCACCCCAGATACACCACTCCTTAGCTTATGGCCAAAGGACTCAACATTCTGCTCTACAGATACTTCCTTAGCTATGTTCATTGCTATTCTAGTCACAGTAACTAGGAAATGGAAACAACCCTATTGCCCTTCAACTGGTGAAATGATAAAGAAAATGCAGTACATATACACTATGAAGTACTATTCATCTATAAAGAAAAATGAGAACATTAACTTTCCATGGTAAATGGATGGAACTAGAAAAAAAAATTAGGTGAGATAATCCAGACCCATAAAGACAAATGTTACATGTCCCCCCCCCCCTCTCTCTCTTCAGAGGCTCCTAGCTCCAGCTCTTCAGATGTGAGTACATTAGCCTGAAGTCATTGCAGAAACCAGGGACATAAAAAGGGACAAGTGCTAGGGTAAGAGGCTTGGGAAACAATGGAGAAGGGACTATCAGGATGCAAATGATCTGATGGGAAAAGAGGACGGCTCCTTAGGACAAGGGGAGGAAGGTAAACTTAGAAGAAGGAGGAAGGAGTATAAAATAACAGTAAGAATGCCTGAAAATAATCATAAGGAATCATACTGTTAACTATGTATCTGGGGTGGTTTGAAAGAAAATGACCTCCAAAGGGACTGGTACTATTAGGAGGTATGGCTTTGTAGCGTAGGTATGAAGGAAGTGTGTCACTGTAGAGGCAGGCTTTGAGGTCTCATATATGCTCAAGACACTGCCCAGTGTCTCAGACTACTTCCTGTTGCCTGTAAGATGTAGGACTTTTAGCTACTTCTTTAGCACCTTTTCTGCCTTCACATTGCCATGTTCCACCATCATGATAATGAACTGAACCTCTTAATTCAGTAAGATACCCCAGTTACATATTTTTCCTTTATAAGAGTTGCTGTGGTCATGGTGTCTCTTGTGGCTTTGTTGGAGTAGGTTTGACCTTGTTGAAAGAAGTGTGTCACTGTGGAGGTTGCTAGGGTACTTGGCCCACCATCAAGCAGGCCTACCCAGGCTTCTTCTTTGGTGGCTCAGTTGAATTCCAAGAGGAAGAGCAGAAGTAAGAAAAAAAAAAAAACTCTAAGTTGAACTAATTCTTTTCTTGCATTCTACTGACCAAAACAAATCACAAGCCCTACCAAATGCCAGTAGTAGGGAAACACATGCCATCTCTTCCCAGAAAGAGATGCACTGTTAAATTGCAAAGGGTCATGGATTTAGAGGTCATTTTATTTTTAAAAGGAAAGTTTCTTTAATACTTTCTGGCATTTGGGGAAAGAGTCACCATTCCTGTTCCTTCTTCACACCCTCTCTTCTCTCCCCTCCCAGCTACTCAACAACTCACCAAATCTATGTTTTCCTTTCCTGATTCTACCAGTCTTCTGAGATGATCCGCTTAACTAGATTTGGGTATTGTTCGTGTTCTCTCTGTCTCTCTCTGCTTAGCATTGGTGTGTGTGTGTGTGTGTGTGTGTGTGTGTGTGTGTGTGTGTGTGTTATCTTGCTGAAATAAGACAAATAAGTAACATTAGGGAAACAAAAGGCCACCAGCACCTCTGGAAACTAGTTGTATTTTTCCCTAAATTAACAATGTAGTTTTCAGAGTCCAAAACACAAACTACTCTGATATTCTTGGCACACTACTTATTCTCAATAGCTTCAAGCTTAGTTTTTAATCCTTTGTAATCCTTCTGGAAATCATTAAACAGTGAGTCATGGCTGCTCTCCAATGGCATCTAATGATTTTACCGTTCACACCAGAAACTTCTGCTTAGAACTTTCAGCCACCGCTGAGATTACTTCCTGGGAGGACACCAAGTCCTCCCTTCTGTGTCGGCTTCAGGAGACTCCGGGTCAGTGAGTTCCTGGCACTCACTTGCTACAGACTGGCTACCAAGCCGCTGCCCAGATGGGTCAGGGCACTCACTGCAGTCGCTCCTGCCTGTGTATAATTTGGAATTTGTTCTGGGATGCCCCTGGCCTCTCCTTTGCAATGCTTCAGAAGAGATCATCATCAGCTCAAAATGTAGCTTGTGCTGGGAAGTTGAGCTGCTGAAAGCTAGGTCTGTATGTATATCTGAGTGATAAACACTGAAAACACGCAGCACTCAGCTCCACGATTAGAACAGACATTATCTCTTGGAACCACGTTTCAGATCTCACCAGTTCTCCACCTTTCCCCTTTAGCAACAGTCTCCACCTTCCTCCTGATCTGAGAAAGCCACTTCGTAGCATGCACGTCACCCTCCTATCGCACAAATACCACACCAGCCTTCTGCTTATAGGCAAGAGTACTAGCGCTGGTTTCCAACCCCCAGACCTTGTATATCCTGTGTCCCAGCCCAGGCCAGCCAGTTCACCCCCACATTAAACCTCTCCTGCCATATTCATCTTCCAGGCCTTACCAAGGGCACTCATCTTGTACCCCTGTCCAATCTGGGGAGTTCCCTGAACCCTATTCCATCTACAGCTTTCCCAACCCCTAAACCCATCTCACGTTGCATATCCTGCGTATCAGCCCAGCTGGTTAATCCTGCCTGTACTCTCCCCACCCCTGCCAAGCTTGGCCCTGGTCACACATCCTGTGTCACCCAGAGTGGTCTTACTCTAGCCCACCCATATCACATCAAACCTCTAGCCTTAGCCAAGGTCACACAGCCTGTGTCCAGGTCTACTCCAGTGAGTTTGTTGAACTGTAGCCAGCCTGTTCCCTTCCCGATCCCCAGACAGCACCAGTCAGGTGTCTTGTGGGCCAGCCCAGTAAAGTCAGTCCTACCAGAGAACTGGGAACCATCCCCAGCTTGGTCCTATCACACAGCCCGTGTGCCACTTCAATCTAGTGAATGCCTGAGACCTTGGCCTGCCTGTAGTACATTATGCCTCCTGGCCTAACTCAGGAAGAACATCTGAGTCCCCGTCTAAGCTGGTGATTTGCTGGACTGTCACCTGCCTGCACTATCCCCAATCCTCAGGCCTTGCTTCAGCCACACAGCTTGTACATCACCCCAGATAGTGAGTATCCCAAAGTCCAGCCTGCCCACACCATCCCCACGTGCCCAGGAATAGCTTGGGTAGCACAGGTTGCAGACCAGCTAAAACAGATTTGGGTGTTTGCTCCACTCACAGGCTTTCTTGCTTGCCACTGAATTGAAATCTCTTATTCCTCAATATTCCACCCATACAGTGACTTGCGACTACCCTTAACTTCAATTTCATGACACGTAACACCTTCTTCTGAGTTCCACAGACACCAGGCACAGACGTGGTCCACATGCATATGCAGCAAAGTCCTCACAGTCACACACAGAGAATAAAGAAAATGCATCCAAAGGATGAATGGGCTATGGGTCTGACTGAGAGTTCTCAAAAAGCAGAAATAAAAATGGCTAAGAAATATCTTTAAAGATGTCCATCATCTTTAGCAATTAGGGAAATACAAACTAAAATTCCTTTTGAGGTTTCATCTCACCCCAGTCAGAATGGACAAGATCAACAAAACAAAACTAACAGCAAATGCTGTCAGGGTGTGGGGGAAGGAGAGCCCTGATCACCACCATAGAAATCGAAAAACAAATCCTCTAAATCTATACAGAGGATTCTCAAAAACGTAAAAACAAATCGACCATATGACTCAACTCTATCACTACTAAGCATATGCCCAAAAGACTTGACATTCTATTCAACAGATACTTATTTAGCCATATTCATAGTCACTTTACTCAAAACAACTAGGGAACTGAAATAATCTCAATGTCCTTCAACCATTGACTAGTTGATGAAAATATTGCACATGTACACAATGGAATTATATTCAACTTTTAAAAAAAATGAAGCAATAAAATTTGCAGATAAATGAATATACCTCAAAAATATGATATTGAATGAAGTAACCCAGAGCCAGAAAGACAAAGATCACCACTTCTTATCTGTGGCTCCAAGCTCTGGATCTTCAGATGTGAGTATATAAACTGGAGCAACCGAAGAAACCAGGAAAGTGAAAATGGATCATGTAGGAGCAGAAGAGATCTAGAGAGGAAATAGCAAGGTAAGAGGCTATGGGCGGGGGGAGATGGAAATGGGAGAGGGTTTTAACTGGAGAAAAGAGAGGCAGGACAATCAATACAGGGAAAAGAAGGATAAATAACACTAAGGCTGCTTGTAAAAACCATAAGGGAATCATATTGTTTATGTTTAAAATTACTTAGTGTGTGTGTGTGTGTGTGTGTGTGTGTGTGTGTGTGTGTGTGTGTGTGTAGCTTAAATAAAGTTATGGCACTTGGTATGATAATGATTCCCCTAGAGCCTTAAAACACCTAACAAAAATCCCAGCAGCAAGCATGAGAAACCTCATTTTGAATTATCAGGGGAGTTTAAAAGACCCCCAAAATAATATAAGCTATTGCTGTTGATTGTCACTGACTTATACAGTTTGAAGATGAAATTCCTATTTCTAAGATGTCCCACACTTCAGACCCAGGACTTTGAAGAACCAAACTGGATCTGACCAGAAAGCATCCCCACTGAGGACCAGCTCTCTTAGTACTAGGAGGTGTTCTGCAAGCTGCCAAGGGAAAAAAGCAATCAACAATCCTGCCTCGCAGTGATGCATGTAAGTCACCACACTGTCCAGCATTTATGAACCCTCTTTGCCTGGCCTAGCCCTAGACCGGTGGTTTGGAGCTATTTTTCCTTGGTCTGATTTAACAGCTCATCCACTAAATTTACTTGACCTAGCTCAGGTCTCCTATTTCCTGTTCTGGCCCAGTCTAAGGAAGGCCAGACAATCACATCAGACGCACAACCAAAGAAGTTCACAAGCCCAGGTCAAATTGCAAAAACAAAAACAACATGAATGGCCCTAACAGCGTCTCTCTCCCATCAAACCCATTAGTCCCATAGAAGCGTTCTCTAATGAGAATGACCTAGATGAACCCCAGGACACAGAACTTCAAAGGACAATCCCAGCTTTAAGAAAGAATTCAAGGAATCTAAAGAAGACAGCAGCAAACACTCCACTGAACTCCAGCTCCAAGGGGAGAACAATACGCAACTGAGTGGTGGCCAAGAAAACACAAACACACATCGAAAAGATACCTGAAGATTTGAAAACCAAATTCAGTGAAGTGATAGAAACACTGAAAAGAACAGGTGCTGATAATGAAGGAGGGAACTCTGTGAGCAAGTCAGATTAACTAACAGGTGCCAATCAGTAAAGTACACTCACAATCAGAACGAGGCTGCAAGGCTGCTGTTGATTTGCCACTCCTCGTGTTCCCAATAGTGGAAAGCTACCAAGCTATGGCCTCAGCAAACCTTCCTCAGTCCAAGAAAATTCACGCCCCTTCTCCCCCATCCCTCTTATTCTTATCGGGTCAGTTATCCCTAGAAAAGACCATGCCCATCGGGCCAAACCACAATACACGTGACTATCAGACTGAATTCCCACAACAGGCTGGAATGACTATGGAAGAGAAAAGTTTATTATCCCAATTAGAAAATTCAGAGGACTTGACGGTAAAGGAGATGATCTAGACAACATAAGCAAAGAACATGAAAAATTATTAAAAGTCAAAGGATAGGCGCATACAGGAAAAGTGGGGTTTCTCTATGCAACCTGCGGTAACCTCAAACCTACCACCCTCCTACCACATTCTCCCAGGAGCTGAGTGGTAGGCTATGCCATGTCCAGCTGACTCAGGGTTTCATTGTCATAGACTGGCCTAAGCCTAGCTGGTATGATATGCTTCAAACACAAAAGGGTAATGGGAAATACCTTCATATTAAAGAAAGGCTAACAGCAAAGTTATCCCACATGAAAATCTCTGCTACAAACTTATTTATTTTTATTTATTTTATTTTTAATTTTATTGGGTTTTTGAGACAGGATTTCTCTGTGTAACAGCTCTGGCTGCCCTGGAACTCGCTCTTGTAGAGATGGCTGGCCTTGAACTCACAAAGATCTGCCTACCTCTACCTCCCAAGTGCTGGGATTAAAGGGGTGCACCACCACCACCTGGCTGCAAACTTTTTTAAAATTAATCATATGAAGTCAACTATATGATCCTCACTTTCTAGTTGATATCATTCAGACAAGAAAGCCACCTCTAGCGTGAAAGGTGTAACAGAAAGGAAACCAAAGCTCGATGTCCAACAACCTGTGCGCGTCATTCATTCTACAGTCACACACAATAAGACCATAACCTTCCCGCCTGTGACTAGCTCTGGTAAGAGAATTTTACTGCTGGTGGCTCCTGCTGGCTAAACAAGTTCTTGTGAAGACAAGGGCTTCCCTGCGCCATCACAGGAATGCAGCAAAGGGTCCAGAAGCCCTCCTAAGTCTTCCCTGACCCTGAGAGGCTCAAGTGGCCTCCAGTTCAAGTTTTCTAAGTCTCAGTTCAACAAAAAGCATCCAAGAGGAAGGTTTGGTTAATATTACTCGGGTTTCAATCCCTTTCCAGCAGAGTTCTGTACACATTTATCTAATACCAAGCTAGACAGGGATCATATATGAAAGTTCTTTATAGGCTGAGCACCCCGATTCAGAAATCTCAAGTCTAAGTGTAGCGTGATACCAAGAGGTGAGAATTCCACCTTGTAAAACTTTCCTTTTACGTACACGATTACTTTAAATACCTTATGGCTGCCTTCATACTATGTGCGTATGACGGACGGTGCCAATTAACTTGACAGCTACAATCACATTGTTTGCTTTAAGTATTGCAATATCTGTAAGTTATATGTCAACAAATCTAGAAAGAAAATAACAAGTATATTTTAAATAAGAGTTCCTTATAACAGCCCCTCTGCAAAAGCAGCAACAATTCTTCCTTTTGTTCCGATAAACCAGTGACAGAAATGGTGCTGAAGCTGACAAGGCCATGTTTGCTCACTAGTGGGTACCATGGTCTTTCCACATTGCAGGAGTGATGGGGAGGGGCACTTGCTTCTTTGCCCTGGCCTGCTGTTTCCATAGCATCCCCAAACTAACCACAAACACAGCATCATTACGATAATGAAATCAGTGAGGTCACCAGACATTAACCGCTCCAATAAACAATTCACTGTGGGATTTTCTGTGCCCCTCTGTGGCCTGCCTCCCAAGACATCCCAGATCTGAGAAAAAAAAAGAAACAGCTTCCTACAACGGGCAGGCATCACAGAAAGTAGATAGCCCACTCCTCCACGCTCCCACCTCCGCCCACCCACCTTTACTGTAGGAAGAAATTGTCAGTTGCAGGGAGAATAAGGTCTTTGCTTTGCCTCCCTTCACCACAAGGCTCTGTTTGGTGATTGCCAAGTTCTAAGAATTGTTTGGATGTAATAGGATAATGTCATTTTCCTTAATCTTATATGGAAGAGGTAAGCTTTTGAATCCAAAAGGCAAGTGAGTATAGCAAGGGCCTCACTGCGTGCCTGATCTCATATTTGTCTGCCTTGGCTCCTACTCTCCCACGAAGGGGCAGGAGCTGTACTTACACCGGCAGCTGACTGTGCTGCAGCTGCCAACGGCTTTAGTGCACACTGCACAAATAAACACTAAGTCAACCCAAGCCCAGGGTCCTCGCTTCTGCTGTCTCCCTCTCCTCCTCTAGAGTTATATAAGAAGCAATTGCATCCAGAGTCTCGAACCCACTCCTGAGTACTGATTCATCTCACTGAGTGAGTTCTAACTAGTCAAGTTTTGAAGGACATAGTCATCTGATCAGACGAATGGGTCTTTTGAAATCACACAAGTTATCATAAGTCATGCTACTCACCCACAGTTCAATCACATGCCGTTCAATCTCTGCAAAGAGTCAGAGAACTCCAAGTGGGTGGGATTCGGCTTTGAAGCAGTAACTGAAGAGGTGACCCTAGAATCCTGGTGCTTAGTTAAAATTCAGGAAGGAGAGTCATGCCGGCTACTCACAGCGGCAAGGCAACCTGGAAACTGCAGGTGTAAACATAGAATATAGGATTTTCACACCTTTAGCTGAAATAATTTACATTTTTACAATGTTATGATCACTGTGTTTTCTTCTCAGGAGCCAAGAGCATACAGTAAAATTTCTGCCTTCATTTGAAACTGGGCCTCAGAGTGCATGCTGCACGACTCCCTCTCTTCTCCGGCTGACAGCCAGAGGTGGGTACCGCAGAGAACACAAAGGCAAGTCCAAGGATCTTGTCCTCTAGGCGTTCACGCCTGGTAGACACCGGCTAAAGAAACAAGTACTTCTCTACAAAGTTGTCCCTGTGAGACTGCGGCTCTGATGGATGGGCTTCAGCAGGTGACGAAAAGGAAGTGGACATGAAGGATGAAGGGAATTTCGCCTGGGAGAGAATGAGGAGGGTGGCCTTCCACCTGGACAGAAAAACAGCCAAATCAGAACGGAGGCACAAAACGCTTAGCCATACAGAGGCTAGGGCCTAGCGAGACAGCTCAGAGGTCAAGAAAACTGGCTGCCTTTGCCGAGGACCCAGGTTCAATTCCCAGCATGCACATGGTGGCTCACAATCATCTGTAACTCAGTTCCAAGGGATCCAATGCCATCTTCTGGCCTCTTTAGACACCAGGCAAGCATATGGTGTATAGACTCACATACAGTCAAGCGCTCATATGCGTAAAATGAACTTTTAAACCGAATTACACATTTAGATAAACCCCGGAGAGTCACACTTGCATTTCCTCCTAAAGCGTGCTTAGAGCACAGGAGTCTTCAAAAGGAATTCTCACACTCTCCTTCCGGGCATCTCAGTCCCTGTCAGAGCTGCAGTCACTATGGTTTCATAGCCAGACCACAGTGAGAGACTATCACTGACCTGGCCACTGGCACATGGTTTCCAATGTATTCTGCATGGTGAAATCTTACTGATTCTCTTATACACTGCATTTCTTTGGGTAAGAAAAACTTTATGGAGTCTTAATGCTTTTTTAGAAAATGGGTTTCTCAAGTTCATTGTAAAAAGCAGCAGCAGACTGTATAGCAACATTGTGTGCAGCCTAGGACAATGTTCAAAGCTGCTAAATGCTGTAGAGCCAGGCTTCTTAAATTCTCCTCACGTGGAACTCTTTTTCACCTGAGAAAACTTAAGTTTTGCTGGTGTCTTAGTGAGGATAGCTATCGCTGTGTTGATCAAAATACCATGATCAAAAGCTAGCCTATGCTTCCCCATCACTGCCCATAATGGAAGGACATCAAACAGGGCAGCAGGGGCCATGGAAGAGTGCTGTGCTCTAGTTTGCTCAACATGGCTAGCTCAGTCTGCTTTCTTACAGATCACAGGACCACCTGCCCAGGGACAGCATCATCCACCATGGGCTGGGCCCTCCTCCATCAATCACTAATTAAGAAAATGTCCTACAGGCATTTTTCAATTGAGGTTCCCTCCTCTCAGATGACTCTAGCTTGTGTCAATAAAATAAAACTACCCAGCACATTTGGCTGTATAAGAATACATAATAGGCATACAAATCAAACATTTACTGATAATAAGTCACAAATAGTTAATTAGTTAAAATATATATAGTTTTATCATTTCTTAAGGACTAAAGCAATTGCATACTCTTAAGCTAGATGTGTTTATATATTTTTACATAAAGAAGAAAACTTGGGACTGAGGAGATGGTACCTGGGTTCAGTGCTTGCCACACACATATGAGAAACTGAGTTTGACTCACCAGAATCCATGTATATATAGCCAGCAAGGGTAGTGTGTCTGCCATCCTAGGATTCTTCCAGAAGATGGAAGATGGAAACAGGAGAATCCCTGGGAACTCAAGGGCCAGGTAGGCTGGCATTTCTAGAGAAAAACAATGAAATAACTCTGTCTCCAACACAGAAAAATCAACACTAGAAGTTGTCATCTAACCTCTACATGGATACCGTAGTATGCATACACCTGCAATCACATGTGTGAACAAGAATGCCCACACATACGCACACATTATCAATATCCATGAGAACTAAATCTTGGCTGCCCGTGTGATACAGCAGCACCATCTTTACTGTTTCTCAGAGTTCATCAGTGATTTAATTTTGCAATGTCAGTGTTGAAAATGCCAGCTCATGAAATTACATAACCTAAAATGGAGAAGTACATTTAGAGCCATTTCAGAAACTGCTGAAAGTTCTGTCTTAAGCCAAAAATCAATGCGTTTAATGATTTTTGTAAAGCCCTAGTCAGAAATTCAGACAGCAATTCTTAAAATCAAGCATTTGACACAACGTAATCCAAAGATAAGCTATTTTGATACACACTAACGAGGAATGGCAGTAGGAAAATATTGGAAGTCTTTGTTTCCCTTAATTAAATCGTGATTCTAAAGGAGCAGAAAACCTGTACATGCAGGGAGAACACGGCAGGTTATGACAAACAATGTTCCTGAACCCGAGCCAAGCTTTTTCAGGCATCATTTGTTGGCACTGTGCAGTGTGCAAAATGTATATATCCGTGTGCAGAGGCAGGGCTATAGTGGGGTCACCATCACAACACAGGTGAGCACTGCCAGCAACATCTCAGATTCAACACACAATTTTTAATTGACTTTTATTCTCTGCACATCCAGAAACCATTTCCTATTGTCAAGTTTCTCACAACAGTCACACTTAGTTATGTAATCCCATATGGTTATCATGATCCATAGTTTAAGAAGCTAAATTTAGCTGGGCATTAGTAGCACACGCCTTTAATCCCAATACTTGGGAGGCAGAGGCAGGCAGATCTCTGTGAGTTCAAGGCCAGACTGCTCTACAGAGTGAGTTCCAGGACTAGGTCCATAGCTACTGAGGAACACTGTCTTGAAAAAAGGGGGAGAGGAGAAACTAAGCTTGCATCCCCCTAATTCCACCACTCAAGAGTCAGAGGCAGGCAGATCTCTGTGAGTTCAAAGGCAACCTGTCTAGACAATGAGTTTTAGGCCAGCTAGAGCTACACAGTGAGACTGTCTCAAAGAGCAAACACAAACAAAAAAAAAGGGTAAATTTCCATTGTCCCTACAAGCCCACATAAGTATCCCCAGTTAAACTCATTGGTTCTCACACACACACACACACACACACACACACACACACACACAGGGAGCAAAGACATAAGGGACATAAGGAAGGACTGTGGGGGAGGGGGACAAATTATAACAAAGTATAAAGATGCTCATGAATGGAAATAGTCAAACCTGCTATTTTGTACAGTAACAAATATAATCTTAAAAACTGTTTAAGTGAAATAAGTATATAAACTTTGTTTCAAAAGCAAACATGAGTAACTAGGGTGGTAGATGCAAAGGAGGACAAGGAAAAGGAGCAGAAACCGGGCTGAAGGGAGCCCCAGAATTCCTAAGATACAGCCTAGACTCTTCGGCAGGATCCCATCCTTCTGTGATCTAGTCTCAATTTCTTAATTTGAGTCTTAATTCTAGTTTCATAATTTTCTACTGTTTTTCTGGTGATGATCTTTTTGTGAGGTATGATGGCATCTCGTCCGTAGGAAACACACAAAGCCAGGGGATTCAAAAAGAAGAAAACATAAAGATTCCTCCAAGACAAGGATCAAGTGACACAATGTCTCGTGACACAACCTGTGGATGGGAAAAGAACTTCTTATAAGCAGACAGTTGTCTCCTGGTGAAGACCGCATATTGAGTTTAAAACTCAAAATTAAAATCTCAACAAGATTGGACTCTGTAAACATGTAATATAATTATCATCACTATTTAAAGCAATCACTTATTTGCTCAGGAAATGTGCACTAAGTGTCCTTGGTGTTCCAGGCTCAGTCCTTGGGGAAACCATGGTAAACATGAGAGAGTTTATAGAAACCGGAATGGGGATGTTAAAATGGTTAGCTGGAAGAGCTGTGCTCACACACCCATGCTCCAGTTGGAGTATAACTAAGTAACTAGGTAAGGAACAGAAGACACTCTCCTAGGCACTAGATTGCCCACACGCAGGTTTCACTTGCTCTTCTGAAGCCGGTGATTTTTCTAAAGACTGCTACATTTCCTAAGAAGAAGGACGTGGTTGGTTTCATTACTGCTCCTGTTTCTTCTCCCGTGATAAACTACTGTCAGCTCTTTCTGAGATTGCTCCAGTTACACCTTTAAGCAAGAATAATCTCCAGCTGCCACAAGGGTGAGAAGCGCCATGGAAACCAGGAGCCTGGAGTAAGATCTTATGGGAATCAACTTGAGCAGCTTAATAGAAAGGTAAAAGTGATGCTAATAGTGTTACCAGCGCAGTTCACAAAAGTCAGACATATCTAGAACCAAGGCCAGAAAAGACTGTGGGAACCCAGAGAGTGCTCCTCAAAAAAAAAAAAAAAAAAAAAAAAAAAGACTGGAAACCTAAAACCTAGACAGTGCTCCTCAGGAAAGACCATGGGAACCCAGACAGTGGTCCTTGGGAAAGACCGTGGAAACCCAGACAGTGCTCCTCAGAAAAGACCATGGAAGCCCAGACAGTGCCCCTTTTCCACTCAGCCTTATCCTCCACTTTTTCAAGCCATATTTCCTATATGGTTTCCAACCGCTCGAGTTTTTGCCTCCTGAGCTCCAGATAGAAAGCACTACCTATTGCTAGATCCCAGAACTGAGACCTGAATTGTCTCACCCTAGACTTATGCTGCTTCAGCTGACAGCAACAGAGAGCTGGTATCCATTACATAAACATGGTACTAGGATCAGGACCCTCTGGGGGTGCTGAAAGCTGGGGAGAGGATTTAAAATGTGGGCTCTTTGGGTTTTTGTCAGCCTGACATAGATGGGAAGAGAGAATCTGAATTGAGAAAATCTCTCCAACCAGATTGATCTCCAGGCAAGTTTATGGGGCATTTTCTTGATTAATGATTGATGTGAGAGGGCCCAGCTCACTGTGGGCCATGCCACTCCTGGGCAAGTGGTCCTGCGTAGTTTGAGAAAGCAATGGGGAGCAAGCCAGTAGGCAGTGTTCCTTATGGCCTCTCCTTCAGTTCCTACCTCCTGGTCTTAAATTCCTTCCTTGACTCTCCTCACTGATGGTGTCTTAGTCACTGTTCTATTGCTGTGAAGAAACACCGCGACCAGGGCAACTCTTATGAAAGCATTGAATTGGGGGCTCACTTAGACTCTCAGAGGCTTGGTCCATTATCATCATGGCAGAGAACATGGTAGCAGGCAGTCACGGTGCTGGGGAAGCAGCTGAGAGCTCTCAGCTTCCTGATTTGATGAGAGAGAGAGACAATTAAACAAAGCACCATGGTTTTTCCCAAGTACTTTGTTTCTTATTCCATAAAGGTTGACTCGAACAGTTTGTTTCGATGTATTAATTCGATTTTTATCATTTTGATTGATGGATGAACCTATGGAGCTTGCTAATTTTGATTGATCCGCAGGATGTGGCAGTTCCTAGAGAGAGCACTACTGAACAAAGCAGGTCCAGAATTAAAGCCCCTCTAGAAATTGGCTGTCCGACTCCATGAAAGTCCCTTATGCTTGTTTGTAAATAGCGATAGGGATGATACTTACTTGTTGGGAATGAGGATGAATGAGAGAGTGCAAAGAAATGCTTGGTATAACGCCTAACTCCGGAGGGTGTCCAATATGCTCGCTGATGAAAGAGTCATGAGGCAGAGCCCTAGCAACCTGTGGAAGTATCCAGGCCTTTGTGCTCCCCAGCAAAGAGTTAGAACAGGGACGTGTGGACAGAGGTGGAAACTGTTAAGACAAGGAAAGTACTCACAAGAATAGGAGTGGGCTAATGAGCTGAGAGAGCAAAGCCAAAAATTCAGTAGACCCTGAGGTGGGTGTCTAGAGAGTCTGGGAAATCTAGGAGTGTGAAAAGGAGGAAGAAGAGGGGAGCTTCCTTGAGTCTGCGATCTAGTTAAAGCCCTTGGCAGCAATGGAGCAAGAATTCTAACACAATTAATAACTGCTGGAGGCCTTTTTCCCTTCCAGCCATGAACCCACAGTTTATAGGTAATCTCACCCCAAACCCCATTTACAGGGAAAGGGCATGTATTAAATCCCTTGTGCATCTTAACGGCTCCTGGTTTTACCTGATCAGAGCATATTTCCACCCCACTTGATCTACCTTAAATATTGCTTTTATCAAATGGGGGAAGGGAGAGTTAAGTCACTGAAGTGCTCTATGTGGATAAGGCTAAAACTGCTAATTGCTCACTCTCTGGTAGCAGCCACGCACACACTTGGGTAAGTCTTACCTTCCCCCGCTCTCCCTTGAGAAGTCCATACCCTTCCCATCATGGGAATATCTTACTTTCTTCTGAATACTACTTTGTGCCTGCGTTAAAATATCATTAATAAAATTTCCAGCAAGGCTTCACTAATCCCCTAGTGCTAGAATTCTTTTCAGCGTCACGGGTTTGGCTGTGCCACTGTCCTCTCACAGCTGCCAGAGAGCTGTGCACTTTATGGACATTTACACACGCCTGCCGTCCCCACATCTGTTTATTGCAGACTTCATTTGCGTATGCTGTGCTCCTCAGATGAAGCCCAAGTGAGGAAGGGCTCCCAGCCTTTTGAAGTTGGCCTGCGTGTGCTGCATTTGTTGTATGAAGCCCTGGCAGGGAGTTTTTCCACTCTCCCTGTCCAATGGCCAAACATGAACCCAGGTTTAGGAATTAACAGGACATGGTTTAAAAAAAATCTGGGAAATAACTCAGTAAGTTGGCAACATATGATCAGCTAATTTGAAGAATATCCTTTTCTTCTGTTACTTTTTTAGTTTAAAATGCTTTTCCATAAGCTATTTTTTTTCCTATGAGAAAATGTTTACATTCTTCTACAATCTATAATCTTCAAAACAACTAGAATCTCATGTCAACAAAACATCAGCCTGCAACTATATAAATCAGAACAACAGTGTGAAGACTTTAACCAGCAGCCTATCAAAAGACATTCCGATAAACCAATTAAAATGTTCATGTTGTGCTCTAATAATAAAATGCTTATTTATTAAAAAGCTAAAAGATTAAAAGTTGTTTGTAGTTTGGAATTTACAACTTCCTACGGCTCACAGGTCAGGGGTTTCAGAGAACATAGTAGAAGCAGGTTCTGATAATGTCTTTCTTGCTTGTGTAAATGTTTTGCCTCTTGTCAAAGAAAGACATTGTGGTCTTTGGCCATCCAGGATATACTCAAGGAAATACACTGGTTCTTGTTTTATTTTAATTAAAAACAACAAAACAAAGCAAAATTCTGACATTGGATTGAGTAAATAACAGGAATGTGAATCCTCAAAAGCATTATATTATTTTATCATCTTTTTTCATAAGTTACACTTTTTTTCTTCCAGAACCACCCCCTGAGTTCAGTGTACTTACTTGAGGAGATGCCACATATAGTTTTTCTAAGCTGCCCATTTTTCTGAGTTACTCAGAAAAACATAACATAACATAACTCAGAAGTCAATACTGGCTAGTTATAAAATTCAGCATCTTTTTCCCCTGTACACCATAGAGATCCAAAGGAACCAGTCTTTACCACTCAAACAGTGTAACAGGTTAATCCAAGGCAACATTGCAGGCTTTATCAGATGATGATTTATAATAGATAAAGAGCTGCGAGGTTTTTAAATCATAAACATTAATTTCTCATCTGTATAAAGACAAAAAGAATCCCTCTGGGATTGTGTCACAAAGTAATGAATATTCTGTTTCCCACTCTTCTCCACTCTTCTACCACGGTTTCCTACATACTTTAGAAATCTTTCTTGGTACTTACACATTGAGCAAATTACTTTTAATAAGAATATAGAGGATGATGTTTATAAGGAGGGCAAAAAAATTATTATTAAAATGATACAGAATTTCCATTTTTGTGGAAATAGAAAAAATAACTAAAGTATTGAAATTTTTCCAGTGATTTAAGCCTGCCTGTGGAAAATTTTGTTCAATTTTTATAAAAAGTGTTGTCTTCAGACCTTTGTAACTAATGCACTTATAAAATAAAAATTCTTAAATTTCTGTTTTTATTATTAATACTACTTTTTGAAACCTGAAAGTATTTTTCATATTGCTTTGGGTTGGATGGTGGGAATTGTCGATGGAAATTTCTGTCCCACCCAATCCCACAGCTGTTCAGTCCCAAGGAAACATACAGAGGCTTATATTAATTACAAACTGCTTGGCCTATTATTCAGGCTTATTACTAACGACCTCTTACAACTTAAATTAACCCATAATTCTTATCTATGTTTAGCCACATGCATTGGTACCTTTTCTCAATAATGCATTCTCATCTTGCTTTCTCTCCACCTGGCTGATGACTGACTCTCTGCCTTTCCTCTTCCCAGAATTCTCCTAGTCTGGTTGCCCCACCTGTACTTCCTGCCTGTCTACTGGCCATTCCGTGCTTTGTTAAGCCAGTATGAGTGACAAATCCTTACAGCGTTCAGGAGCATTACCCCACAGCGGGGAGTGTTTTGTGGCTGTTTTTGTTGTTGTCGCTGTTGTTTTGTTTTGTGTTTTGTTTTTGATAAACAAATGCTCTACTATATCGAATTCAAAGACATACCCAGTCTGGCCACGAACTTGTGAACCCCCTTCTTCATCTTATTTGGTTCTTTGGTGCTTGTCTACCTGCATGGGATAGATCAGAATCCCCCAAAATAAAATGTCACATGTAGTCCAGGCTGACCTAGAGCTCACTATATAATCAAAGATGACCTCAAACACCTGACTCTCCTATCTCTATCATCCTTAGAGTTTCTATTGCTGTGAAGAGACCCCATGACCACAATAACTCTTATAATAGAAAACATTTAATTGGGGTGGCTCACTTACAGATCAGAGGTTCAGTCCATTATCATCGTGGGATATGGTGACATGCAGGCAGACATGGTGCTGGAGAAGGAACTGAGAGTCCTACAAGGCTGAAGGTGTCCTGGCTCCCCTAAACATCCCCCCTCCACTCGAGGACATTCTTCCCCCCTGTCACCCTGCAGGGGCTTACCTATACTCCCCCATTTTCCTACACTTCCCTCTCCCCACTTCTCAGTCTTCTGTTCTGACCTTGTCACCTTGAGGGCTGAACTGACCCTTCTGTCAAACGCTCATTGGCAAAACACATGGACTTGGGCAAGGATAACAGACAAATTCATTTATAAAACAGAAGCAGAGGACTAAGTACAAAAGGCAGCATAAGACAGAAGAATAGTAGTCCTTCCCTAAACATGCCTGGGCTGCCAACTAGTCCTTTGTTTGTTTGTTTGTTTGTTTGTTTGTTTGTTTGTTTGTTTCAAGACAAAGTCTCACTAAGTAGCCCCTGCTGACCTGGAACACACTATATAGACCAGGCTGGCCTCAAACTCACAGAAATCCATCTGCCTCTGCCTTCTGAGTGCTGGGAATCAAAGGTGTGTGCCACTGTGCCCAGCAACTATTAGCTAGTGTTTATAGAATGAAAGCAGCCACTTGTTTCCCATTAAAACTCCACTTTCTCCAGCAAGTGCACCAGCGGTCCCAGCATTGGCCTAGATAACCTCTAAGAGGACTCTGAGTTCTGATTTTCTCTGGTTTTACAGCCTCCTAAATGGGCTTCAGAGCTCTTGGGGATGGGGAAGGGTGGCATTTTTCCAACAGCAACACTAGAAGCCTGCTGCAGCCAAAGCCCTGTCCTTGCCAGCAGCAGAACTTGTTAATGATGGTGATGTTGGCCTCGAGCACAGCATTGCTGATTAGGAGGCTATGGGTAAGGAAATGCGGCAAGCACCGAAGATAAGTTAATTAATTACTGTGGTTATGGCAACATCAAAAGCCAGCAGCGTGAAGGGCTCTTTGATCTCTAGTTTAGCACCCTTTCAAGTTTGTGCCCTTTGGCCTGCCCAAACTGTTCTTGCTTCTTTTCTGTCTTGATTTTTAGGAAGAATCCTAATGGAGATGACCTCCAAAGGCACCCAGCCTTCACGGATGAACACAAAGTGGCTGAAGTGTCATCTGAAGTACAAAATCAGCTCCCTTCCACTCAGCATCTCTGAAAGCCTCACACTTCTAGCTGTGCTAACTGGAATCATGGCTTTTCTTCTAGGAAGAGTTCGGATATCGAGCAACCTGAGCAAACAGCATCATTAACCAGAGGCAAAAGTACGGAGTTCAAATGTTCTGTAATCACAGAATGAATATGTTGCTAATTACATAATATATAAGCTAAACTGTGGAATCTGTACTATAAATTTACAAAAGAGAAAAGAAAAAGAAAAAGAAAAGGGTACACCATGGCTCCACACAACAGTACACGGAATCTGTCAGGCATAATGAAAGAAACCAGCAGAGAATGACCCCATGTGGACACATTTTGAAACAAGGAAACTAAATCAGAGAATTTCAGGATGAATAGGTGGCACGGAAAAAGAAAAAAAAAAAAACAAAACAGAGATAGAAACAATCATATTAAACTCAAGGGGAAGGCGGAGGACTGTGACCATAATAGGACATGGAAGAGCGTGTTTGAGAATGAGAAATGTCATATTTGTTGCTGGGGTAGTGGTTACTAGGTTGTTCTCTTCATTGACTTTATCCATCGGCTCTGAGCTTCTCACTGTATCATATTTCACAACTTCAAAAAAGAAGAAAGGACTTTGAGAAGAAGACCAAGGGTTCTAATGCTAACTAGGGAGAAACTAGGGCTTCCTAAAAGAATAAAGAGAAAGGAAGAGTCTGTTCAGTTGCTGAGCCGAAGAACGCTTCAAACCCAGCCCAAGCTTGCAAGCTGTCAGCCAGAGAGAGCATAATGGTATTCTTGGCAGCAGATTCGTGCCTCACAGAAAAGGAATCTGTCCCTGGGCAGTCCATCCATCACCTACTCAGCACACCGAGTGTCCTGGGTGTGTTCTCAGCAGGAAACCTGAAAGCAGCTGTGGCTAAAACCCTGTCAGAAGCAACCTTCTCACCGCCAGAGACAAATCGATGCAGGGCCAGTGCTTCCGGCCAGGGGTGGGCTGAACCATGGAGGCTCTCCGTTCCCTCTGTGTGGCAGCAGGGGATGCTTTCCAATTATTCTTTGGCTCAGGCTGTGGTTTGTACTTTCAGAACCTCCGACTGAGCTCTGTGGTACTGCAGATGAAACAAATTCAATTAACACTGCTGACCCCAAAAGCCAGGTTCCGCTGTTCTACCAGCAGAGATGGGGAGCCAGGTGTATTCTCCCAGGACAGCGGTGTGCTGGGTGACTTTGATAGACTGCCCTCTGCTGTACAGGATCAACAAGGTTCTATCTGTGCCATTTTCTTTCGGTGACCTAATTAGAGATCCCAAAAGACCCCAGCAGAATCAGAACGTACTCTAATCTGAAAAGAGGCACCGCTATAAGGTGTGTAATCCTCACAGAGTCCAGTGGGTAACTGCAGCTCTCGGCACTAAGTAAAGAAACAGGGGTTCAAAGATTTTCGATGCCTTGGCCGAGGTCACGCAGCCAATTAGAGTTAGAGTTTTACTTCAGTCTGGAATTGTCCCTCCACAATGACCCCGCTCTTCTTTCCACTGAGTAAATAAGTGGAGCTGATGATACAGTAGATGACTTGTGTCCCGCCACCAAGTGTCTAACGCTTCTTTCCAGCAGCCCCAGCCTGAGAACCCTTTAAAAGACATTGATGGGGCCGGGCGGTGGTGGCGCACGCCTTTAATCCCAGCACTCGGGAGGCAGAGGCAGGCGGATCTCTGTGAGTTCGAGGCCAGCCTGGTCTACAAGTGCTAGGTCCAGGACAGGCTCTAAAAAAGCTGCAGAGAAACCCTGTCTTGAAAAACCAAAAAAAAAAAAAAAAAAAAAAAAAAAAAACATTGATGGGCTCCCAGTGGAAATTCATATAAAGACCATAGAAGACTGGCCTTGGCACTCATTCACAAGATACTTTCTCTGCCCACACAATCAGCCGGCCTAAGGTGAATACCACTGCTTTATGACCAGTACCTCCCCTGTCCCTAAGCAGGGCCCATCCCATGAGGGTTAAGCAGATTCCTGGACATCCCTGAGCCCTCTCACTGGAATGATTTTTGCATCACCAGCCTAGCAAATGCCTGTTTATCCTCCAAGAACCAGCTTGCTCCTCAGTTACTCAAGCAGAGCCTCTTACATCTTTTCTGTTACTAAGGACTGAGTAGGGACTGAGAACTGCAGAATCTGAAACAATTCAAAGTCTACCTTGAGAAACATGTCAAAAAGGGAAGGCAGAAAAATGGACCATGAGATACAGTCTGAGAGGTCAGGATGCCTCCTGGGTGTTGGAGCATGAGCAAGCCCTGGTGTACATGCGATGGTCAGAGGACCATTTGTATGAGTCCATTCGCTTCTTTTCACCATGGATAATATCCCAGGGATTAAAGTCAGGTCATCCGGCTTAGCTGCAAAACACCTTTACCACTAAGTCATCTTCCTGGCCCTCAATCAAATACTCTTGACAGAAAAAAAAAACAGATACTAATTAATCAAGCCTCTAAACCTAACTACCAATCTGTAGGCATATGGAGGCTACAAAATCTACAAGGAGTAGAATCGATAAGAAGCAGACTCCAGAAACTCAGGAAGAGTGGGGACTAAGGGAAAAATGTTAACCGGGGAGGGGGAACCCTTATACACATCAGTCAAATGAAGCCATAGACCTTAGGAAAGATTTATAAGTAAACACTTTGGACAAAATGAACATAGTCCTGGTATCATCAAGTGACATCAGAGACTTGTTTGCTAACTTTGTTCATTGTGACAATAGATTTGTAGTTATATTTTTCCAAAAGCTCTTACGTGTTAGATACAAATTACAAATCATTAATGCACGGAATGATGCTGTACCTGGAACTTACCTTAAATTTCTCCTCCAGGAAAAATAATTGGAGAGATAGATAAACCAGAACGACAGGGGGTGGGTGTTATGATACAGCACAAGTTGGGAACCTTGATGGGTGATGACTGTCTGGCGGGTGACAGCCTATGTTGGGACAGACATGTCATGCAGGCAGAGCTTAAGTGAAGAGTTTTTTTAGTTTTTTGTTTTGTTTTTGTTTTTGTTTTTTGGTGGAAGGGAAGGGAGTGGGGAAAAGGAAGGGAACGAGAAGAAGAGAAGAAAAATAGAGAGAGACCAAGAGAGAGAAGAGGAGGCAAGAAAAGTCCTGCCTGCCCCTTCAGAAGGGCAGCAGAAAGGAGATCGAGAGTGGGCAGAGCTTGTCTGTAAATTACACTTGTTAATATGAGCACTGATCTCATCAGAAAAGGTTCTATGTGTTCCAGAGCCTTCAACGTCCCAATTGTAAATAACAATAAACAACAAAAAACTTGCAAAAAATAATTTTTTCAAACTTTTAATTTTGGGGGTAAGGGATATAGTTCAGTGGTAAGAAAGCTTGCACAACATGCCTGGGGTTTGCATCTGCAGAAGGTGTATAATGCATAATGACTTTTTGGACATTTTTATAGGTTCTTTTAATGACTTGCTACAACAAATTAGATTTCTATATCTACATTTGCATATATGACTCCTAACAGTTATAACTCCCCACACAGCCCAGGCTGGTCTCGAACTTGCTGTCTTACTGCCTCTTTCTCCTAAGTGACTGCAGGCAGGCACAACCACAACAATAATTTACAACAAAGGAAGATAATTTATAATAAAGTGTGACCTGACCTGATATGATGCCATATACCATACCAGCATTTGGGAGATTGAGACATGAGAATCCTGAGTTTGATGCAAGCCTGGGATACATAGTAAGACCATAAGGATGGCTGGGTGGTGGTGGCGCACGCCTTTAATCCTAGCACTCGAGAGGCAGAGACAAGTGGATCTCTAAGAGTTGAGGCCAGCCTGGTAGACAGGGTGAGTTCCAGGACAACCAGGGCTACACAGAGAAAAAAAGACCTTAAGAATGAAGAAATGAAAGGAAGGGAGGGGGGGAGAGAGAGACAGGGAGAGAGAGAGAGAAAGAGAGAGATGGTGTGGGAGAATTGTCTATATTCTGTCAATTATGTTTTAAATAAATGCTGATTGGCTTGTAGCAAGGCAGGAAGTATAGGCAGGCAACCAGACAGGAAGTAGAGACTGGGTAATGAGAACAGGAGTATTCTGGGAAGAAGGAAGCTCTCTCTGCTCAGTCCTGTCCAGACACCAAAGAAGCAGGATGTGACCTGCCCCGCTGAAAAAGGTACTGAGCCATGTGGCTAACATAGATAAGAATAATGGGTTAATATATGTTACAAGAGCTAATATGAAGCCTGAGCTAATGGGCCAATCAGTTTATAACTTGTGGAGACCTCTGTGTGATTTTCTTTGGGGCTACCGGCTGCGGGAACCAGGCAGGACAGAAACCCCAACAAGCAGGCCCTCATGTTAGAGGGGGGGAGGGGAGAGAGAGGGGAGAGAGAGAGAGAGAGAGAGAGAGAGAGAGAGAGAGAGAGAGAGAGAGATATCTGAAGCACACAAAAAAATAGAAAGAAAGAAAGGAAAAAGTGTAATGTAATAGTCCTGGCATAAATGAAAAGATTCCAGAAAGACACTATGCCCCTCCCTTTGACTATCAGACTATTAAAACAATGGTCTCCAAGAAACTAGAAGTTCCCAAAAACTTTCATTCTGGAAGAAGGAAAATGCTGAAGCCCAGTGCCAGTCAGAGGAGCAACTTACCTACCAAAAAGAGATTTCACACAGTTCTAGAAATTTTTCAGACCACCTCACAGCGGAGACTGAGCCCAGACAATAGCAATGGGCACTCTACATTGATCAGGAAGACTCAGCAATGTATACTCTTTGCCTTTTATTCAAACCTCAGTCTCATGATAGGACCCAAAAGGTGGACGTGGTGTGTGAGGTGGTATTAATAGAGCTCTTTGTTCCTCTGCCCGATGTAGCTATGTTGAATAAATCATCTCCTCTTTTGACTATTAACTTGTCTGTTTAATTGGCCTAATGAGGATAAATGGCTGAGTCTCGCTCTTTAGGACATCAGCACCTAGGCTCTGCCCCTAAGAACTCTAATAACCCGCACATGAGAAAGAGAGATGAGGTCTGTCTACACAGCGACGCTTCCCTTTGATCCGTCAACACAATCTGGTTTCCCTAACCACTTCCGCCCGGTATCCATTTTTAAGACATGGTTACCTGGAGGCTGAGCCAAGAGGAAGTGAAGATGAAAGCTGAAAAAGAAGCCAACAGCATGTCTTTAAAGTCCATAAAGCAAAGACTGATTTTCCACCATACTTAGCCTCGGTTTCACAGCAGAACGAGCGAGACACGGAGGAGAGCCGGCCCAAGGGTAGGGGTCCAGGACAGGCTCATGCGCAGCTGCTGAAGCTTGCCGCGGCTCTCCCGGAACACTTCCGATGTATGTGGGCGACACACGGCAGGTTTCCGGTGCACTACAAAACAAAGACATCCCCTCATTAATAATTTCAATGCTAATTTCTGGCTGAAATGGTAAGATTTTACTTTATTTTAGACAAGATTTTGTCACAGGCTGGCTCCAACTCTATCCTCCTACCTCAATCTCCCAAGTGTTAATAATGTCTAGGGGTCTAGGACATAGACATCCCCAGTAGGCAGGCGGATAGACAGCAAATAGCTAATAAGGATGGAAAACTTTCAGCTTCTTCCTCACACACCTGACAGAAACAAAGGCCTAAGCCTCACAGACTTTTTTCTTCTTACCTATAGGTCTCTCCTGCCTGTGGGCATGTTTACCCCAGAGTTGTGAGTCTATCAGCCAGAGTCCTCCTGCCTGTGGGGATGTTTACCCCAGAGTTGTGGGTCTAACAACCAGAGTTTTCCTGCCTGTGGGCATGTTTACCCCAGAGTTGTGGGTCTGTCAGCCAGAGTCCTCCTGACTGTGGGAATGTTAACCCCTAAGTTGTGGGCCTACCAGCCTTGCTGTCTTTGCTTCAAGTGATCAACCCTAAATTGGGGGAGGAAGACCTCCTATAGGCACTTACAGGCCACAGACCTCAAGGAGAGCCTTGACTTCTGGAATGAGTGCGCTCCCCTGCTCCATATGCTTGCCATGGCATTTTCCTCACCCCTAATCAAAGCCTTTCTTTACCGGCTGCTCCTGCCTGTTGAAGCTGAGATTCTCCCCACTGCTGCGTGTCACTCAGTGTTTTCCAGCCTTCAACTCTTTCACGGGCAGAGGAAACAAACCCAATCAACACCTCTAGACCTCTAGGTTGAAATACAAGTGCTCAAATTTATGGGCATGTGCCACAATATCCAACCCTGAAATAATATTTTAGATATATTGTGCTAAACAAAAAAAATATTTAAATCGAACGTATGCATTTCTGCTTGCATTTGTAGTGTGGTGGCTAGGCAATTTGAATCAAATACGGGACTGACTGTATTGACAGTACTTGCCAGTGTGTCAAAGCAAACAGTGTTAATAACAATCATCCCAACCCCCATGACAAAGGGCTTCATTTTTATTCTTTATCATATCAGTGTCTCTTTGGTTCCTTCTTTGTCTTAATAAGAAAAATAAACGTGAGGAACGGCTCACCCAGACTGTGTCAATAAGAGACAGAGATCCACAATCTGATTCATTTAGAGTGTAAAACAGAACAGGTAAAAACCCACTCCTTCATTTTCCTATCTTGATAGCAGGACAGATGGACTTACATGTGATGCCCTTCTAGAGAAAAAAGGCTAATGTGATAATGACAGATTGATTGCTGTCTGGAATTCACTAAAACTGAGTCTGTTAGGTTTGCGCTATCCCACCACAGAATGCTGGAATAGACTGTCAATCATCTCTTACATTTTGAAAATGATTCTAAATTAGTTCAGAGCGTTAGAGTGCTATGTGGGGGCTTACTGTGGGATATTATTTTAACTAGGCAAAGATGTGTTAAATTTGTTTAAGCTGCATTTGTTTAACTGTGTAAAAATGTGCTGCTGTTTTACCATGCCTGCCCAAGGCTCCTGACTGGTCTAATGAAAAGCTGAATGGCCAATAGCTAGGTAGTGGAGGGATAGGCAGGGCTGGCGGACAGAGAGAAAAAGTAGGAAGCGAGGAAGAGAGGAGGAAGAAAAAAGAGAGAAATGCTTGGGGCCAGCCCATCAGGCAACCTTCAGCGGGCCAGCCAGTCAGTGAGCCAGCTGGTCAAGGAGGAGGGCATTTGGAGTGAAAGGTAAAAAACCTCGGGGCAAAACGTAGATGAAGAGAAACGGGTTAAAATAAGGTATAAGAGCTACTGTGACAAGCATAAGATATGGCTGAGTTTTCATAACTAATAATAAGTCTCTATGTCATGACTTGGTTGGGGGGGACCTAGAAAGCCTGCTACAGCGGCTGGTAGAAGGCAGGTGGGAGGGTGGGAGGTGGGTGGTTGGTGGGAAGATGGGAGGTGGGCGGCAGGTGGGAGGGTGGGAGGTGGGCGGCTGGTGGGAGGGTGGGAGGTGGGTGGCTGGTGGGAGGGTGGGAGGTGGGTGGCTGGTGGGTGGGTGGGAGGTGGGAGGTGGGCGGCAGCAGGGAGGGTGGGAGGTGGGCGGCAGGTGGGAGGGTGGGAGTCATTTGTAAGTGGCTCACATTCCAGATCTCAGAAAAACTGGAGGACACTTGGGAAATCCAGGGAAAATTCATGTCTTTGGCTCTTTAAATAAATCTCTATAGGGGACTGGAGAGATGGCTCAGAGATTAAGAGCACCGGCTACTCTTCTAGAGGTCCTGAGTTCAATTCCCAGCAACTACATGGTGACTCACAACCATTTGTGATGAGATCTGGTGCCCTCTTCTGGCGTGCAGGCATACATGCAGGAGAATACAAAACCCTATAGGACCAGGACTTGAAGGTTAGAACAAAGGCTAACAAAGGATCGGGCTAATAGTTTGGTGGTGTTAGCTGAAAGGCAATGCAACACGATAGGAAAGCAATGGTTTGGGTGTGTGAGACAAACTTTGCAGGGTTCCCCCCACGATCAGGACATTGCGTTTTCTAGGCTCCCCACTGTCTGAAGATGACCTTGCCACAGTTCCCAGAAGCGATCCATCGCTTTCCATTGGCACCTCTCCACTGCTCAGAGGCTTGTTAAACAAGTCGTACAGAAGCCTACAGGCAGCCCATCAAACCCAGCAGCCAGCTGGGACTCTCACCAGTTCCCCCTCCCTTCCTATTGATTCCTGCCCACAGGCTCACCTACTGAAATACTTACTTATTGAACAAAGCAGCGTGAAGGAAAAGAAACAAAAATCCAGGCAACAATACAAATCTTTATAGGCTAGAGCACCCAGCCTTGCCTCTACCTGGAGCGGGTTTGTTCAGCCTCAATGGTATACCAGAGGGAATTCTCCCCTCCCACCTACTCAGTCTCTATGAGTTATTCTCAACCTTCCTAATGCTGTGACCCTTTAATACAGTTCCCCCAACCATGAGATGATGTTCGTTGCTATGTCATACTTGTAATTTTGCTACTGTTACGAATCATAATGTAAATATCTGATACGCAGGATATGAGTGCTGGGATTGCGACCCATGGGTTGAGAACGACTGCGAGGAGCCTTCCCTTCTATCTATGTCTAATGGAGGGGCTGTCCCTTTGTTATTCTTCCCTCTTGCCTGCTGGGTTTGCACAAACTTTGTGTGTGGCTCTGCCGTGTTCTCACTCTGGCTTAGGCAGCCTCTTAGCTGGCACTTCCCAATGCTCTCATCTTTCTCTGCCTGTGCCTGTGTTACTGTACCAGCTGCCAGGGAAGGACCCCGCTTTACAAGGTCAGCACGTGTGAGCGAGCTAGCCTTTTGCTAGAATGCTTTGAGATGATGGAACTGATGCCTCCCTACGGAGGGTAACTCAATGAAGATCACTACAAATGCCCCACGTTTTAAAGGGAATTGAGAGATGGAATCAGTTTGAAGATACCCCTTTCGATATTATGTAACTCATTCTGAAATATATTGAAGAAGCCTTAAGAAAAATTTAAAAAATAGTCTTCATACATAGAAATCTACATAGAAAACAGCAATATTGACACAAAATACAACTCTCATCTCAAGGAAAGGAAAGATAAGACAAGATACGGAAATAAAAGAAAGGACAGACAGGAAAGACAACAAACCACTTAACAGCTGTTTTCTTATATATATTTATTTTTATATTTTTTGAAATTATAATATATTTATATTATTCTCCCTTTCCTTTGCCTCCATCCACCTCCTTCAATATAGCCTATTCTCTTTGCTCTCTCTCAAATTCGTGACTTTTTTTATTTTTTGGTGTGTATGTATATGTATACATGTACGTATACATACACATATATGTATAAATGCAATTGCTCAGTCTGTCTAATGCTCCTTGTATGTGCATGTTCTCATGGCTGACCATTTGGCACTGAATGACTGCAGAGGCTAGAGTGAGAAAGGCCTCCATAGGCTCATGTTTGAACACTTATTCCTCAGTTGGTAGAACTGTTAAGGAAGGATTAGGAGGTGTGGCCTAGTTGAAAGAAATATCACTGGGAGTGGGCTTTGAGGTTTTAAAAGACTCTGACCATAACAATCTTTCTCCCACTCTGTCCCCAACTTCAGGATCTATGATCAACTGTCATTTAGAGGAACGGAGACAATTGGTACTTTTGACTAGGAAAACAGTTGAACGCTGTAAGCAGGACTTAATGGGCCATTCTAGAGGAAGGTTAGACAATAAAACTGGTGGAGAATAGTGTCAATATTGGAGGCCCAGCACAAGAGGTTTAAGAGGGGAACAATATTAGCAACTGAGCTAAAGACCATTCTTGTGATATTTTTGCAAAGAATGTGGATGCTTTCTGCCATTGATTTAAGAATCTGCCTGAAGCTAAACTAAAATCTCTTAAAATAATTTCCTTAGTGGAGAAGATTTTGAAACAGCATTAATATTTCAAGACAGGTTTCAACAACAGAGTCAATAATTATGTGGTCGTTAGTATTAACTCTTATGTAGGTCTACCATGAAAAAGAGCAAATGGAGCAAAAAATAGATACAAAATGAACAGGGAGAAAGAGAACATCAGGAAATTTAATATTGAAGCCACTGCTTTTGCTGAAAGAGATAAGATTAAAGAAAAGCCTGCTCTAAAATGGAATAAAGAGGGTGAATGCCATCAGGGTAAGACCCCATACAGCTAAGCACCTGACTTCAAAAGGAAAGGCCTGAGGAATTTTCTGTTCTAAAAAGCAACAACAGAAAAAAGCTTCTAGAGATGTGATTTCAGGGGACCAGGCTCCATCCCAAGTTGGGAGTTGCACTGGACAGGGTTGTCTACATGGTTTTGGGTTTAGAGTCATGAAGGGACGATACATGAGTATTGGTTGGGGAATCTTCCTCAATGACTAAGGTGAGCCACTGAGGCAAGGTATGTGGTAGGGAAGTCCCTGCATGGAGACCTGGAGAAACCACTGAATACAACTTAGAAAGTGAAGCTGAATTATACTGGAGACCACACAATGGTAAAGATGGTAGAGCCATGAGGACACTGACCAAAAAAAAAGCAGCATATAGGAAGTGGAACCAGCCAAGAGGAAGACAAGTATTACAGTCAGCCAAACTGGAAAGGAAAAAAAATTAAGCTTTCTGGCATCAGACATGAAGCTACAGGATTAGGGGTCTGCCCCTGCTACATTTTGATCTTGCACAGGAAATTTTATGCATGGGGAATTACAACTGTTTTTATTTACAGGGAATTACAACTAAGAGATTGCCTGGAATCTCAGAAGAGATTTTGGACTTTTAAATGGTGTTGGGACTGTGAGAAACTATGGGGACTTTTGAAGTTGGACTGAATGCATTTCTGCATTGTGAGGAGGCCAGGAACCCCTGGGAGGAAGAGTGTGGTGGTTTGAATGAGAATGGCCTCCATGGGCTCATATACTTGCTATTTGGTCCTTAATTGGTCAAGCTGCTCAAGAAGGACTGGGAGATGCAGTCTTGTCTGAGGAAGTGTGTCACTGGGGGCAGGCTTTGAGATCTCAAAAACTCACATTTTCTACTCCCTCTCTCCTTCCTTTTTTCCCTCTTTCTCTCTCCCTCCCTTCCTCCTTCCCTCCCTCCTTCAACTTGAGAATCAAGGTGTAAGCTCTCAGCTGTTTCCGCCACCATGTCTTTGTTCCTCCATCACAGACTCTAACCCTCTGAAACTCTAAGCCCCAAATAAAATGATTTCTTTTATAAGTTGTCTCGGTCATGGTGTTCTATCACAGTAATGGAAGACAGCTAAGACCATCAGTGTGCTCTTTTCTGGGGAGGACTGTTTCTCACTTTCTCATCTTCCTTAGTTCTTTGTCTAGGGTTGAGATGCCCCTTCCATGTTAATCATCATGTTGATCAGTGCCTACCCTGTTCAGGCCTTGTTTAGGCATAGACTGGTGATTTAGAGGACAGTGTTATTGAATACCATTTAGAATATTCTATATTCTATCATATTACCTCTGTTGGGCTTGCTTTTCTTCTTCTCCCAAAATTCTGTCCCCTCTTTGCAAACTTTTACTGAAGTATTTATAAGAGACCTGGCAGCTAAGAATAAAGCAAGACTAAAAACAGGAATAAAATACAATCTGATTTCATTGCTCACTTGACATCTTAAATGTAAGAATATTCAAAAACTTCTAGGAACGTTTCTGAACAGAATCAACAATAATAACGCACACAAAGGTCTTTTTAGCATAGTTCTTTAAAAATTTGTTATCTCGTGTGTATCGGTGTTTTGACTACATGTATGATCATGCATCATGTGCTTACGTGGTGGAGGCCAGAAGAGGATGTCAGATCCCTTGAAACTAGAGTTACAGACAGTTGTGATCTGCCATGTAGGTACTGAGTCCTCTGGAAGAGCAGCCACTTCTCCAGCTCTTTAACACAGTTCTTAACATGAATGGTCTTTAGCTTAACAATTATTGCAATTTTATTTTGAAGCAAAAAATCCCAGTGCTATGATCTGCCTGTGTGTTGATAAAATTCTTTCCCTTAGGGAGACAGAAATAATTTTTACCCCTCCTGTTGTGATCCCGATGACAATCCAAGGTGTAATTCCACCAAAGTTTATTCTGGGAATCGATGAGTTTATTAGACTAACTCAGAGTTGTGAGTGATTTGTAACTGGGAGCTTGGGTGGTCTCACAGTAGACACACTGAAAGTTCTGAATCTAGCATGGATGACTTCACAAGAATTGTGTAGATAGAGGCCTAATTCTTGCTCACCTATATCCCTTAGCTGTTCCTGGAGAACACAAGACCACCATTAGGGCAGAACTATATACAACTGTTGGGAGGAATGACTAGACCCTCCATTGAGGCTCCCATGACCACCACAACCCCTCTTTCAAAGAGGGAAATTCAACAGTCAACAAGTCCAGCTATTATAATTTATGGCACAGGCCCAGCCAAACTCCTGACGATGGGAGCAGTTGGCTCAGAGGACAGCCCTACACAACAGTGTGATTTAATAGTGTCCTCCCACATAAAAATGGTGTTAGAAGTTTGGTGCTGATATTTAAAAGTAATAAGACCTTTGAGAACTGAGGCTTGTAATTAAGTTATTGGAAGAACTGCCTTTAGAACAAATTAATGCAGTTCTCATGGGAATAGGTTACAATGAAAGAGTAAGGCCTGACCCCTAGATTGCCCGCACACATGAAATGCTGACACCTTGTGATGCCATATGCTTTAAAAAAATAAATAAAGGAAAATTGATTCCCATTAGTCTGAGAAACTGCCATATTGATTTCCAAAGTGGCTATACAAGTTTGCACTCCCACCAGCAATGAGGGAGTATTCCCCTTGCTCCACATCCTCTCCAGCATAAACCGTCACTTGTGTTTTTGGTCTTAGCTATTCTGACAAGTACAAGGTGGAATCTCAGAGGTGTTTTGATTTACATTTCCCTGATGGCTCAGGATGTTAAACATTTCTTTATATGTTTCTCTGCCATTTGAGATTCTTTTGTTAAGAATTCTCTGTTTATATCTATACTCCATTTTTAATTGGTATGGTTTTTTGTTTTTATTTTGTTTTTTTTTTTTGATGTCTAGTTTCTTAAATTCTTTATGTATTTTGGAGATCAGCTCTCTGTTGGATGTGGGGTTGGTGAAGATCTTTCCCCTGCCTGTAGTCTGCCCTTTAGTCCTATTGACAGTATCCTTTGGCTTAAGAAGCTTTTTAGTTTCATAAGGTTGTTTTTATTAATTATCTATCTTACTTGCTCAACTATGTTCATAGCTTCTTTAGTCATAATATCCAGATCCTAGAAACCACAGAATGGATAAAGTTAAAATGGTACTTTTACACAATGGGGTATTACTCAGCTGTTAAAAACAAGAACACCAGGAAATTTGAAGGCAAATGATGGAACTAGAAAAAAATCATCCTGAAAGCCAAAAAGACAAGCGTAGTGTATACTCACTCATAAGTGAATATTAGCTTTAAAGCAAAGGATAGCAAGGCTACAACCCACAGACCCAGAAAGGTTAGTTAACAAGGAGGGCCCAAGTGGGAATGCATGGATCTTCCTGGGAAGGGAAAACGGATGCATTCTCCTGGGTGGACTGGGGACAGGTGTGAATGGGAACAGGAGGGATCAGGTTGAGGGATAGACGGACAGGGAAAGGACTGAAAGAAATGACTGGAAAAGAGGAGCATTTCCATATCAGGGAGAAACCTGGTGCGAATCAAACATGATGGGGAAAAAATTGTCAAGGTAACAATATTTCATAATATTCTGCTATACTCATAGATTGGTCACTACCCCAATTGTCAGCAGAGAACCTTCTTCCAGTAACTGACGGAAACAGATGCAGAGACCCACAGCCAAACATTAGGTTGAGGAATCCTGCTGAAAAGAGGGAGGAAGGATTATAAGAGATAGAGGGGTCAAGGACATCACAAGAAAACTCACAGAAACAATTAGTATGGGCTCATAGGAACTCACAGTCTGAACTACCAACCAGGGAGCCAGCATGGAACTGACCTAGGCCCTGTATATATGTATGACAGTTTGTGTAGCTTGGTCTGTTTGTGGGATTCTAACCATGGGAGCAGGGGCTGTCCCTAATGCTTTGGCTGTCTTTTGGAAACCTATTCCTCATACTGGGTTGCCTCACCAGCCTTAATACAAGGGGAGGTGCTTAGTCTTACAGCAGCTTGATGCGCCATGCTTTGTTGATATCCCTGGGAGGCCTGCCCCATTCTGAACAGAAACAGAGGAGGGGTGGAGAGAGGGGTGGGATAGAGGAGAGGAGGAAGGGGGAGATGCAGTTGCGATGTAAAATGAAAAATAATAAATGAATAAATAATTAAATGTTCTTGACACCAAGCCTGATAATCTTCCTTCAGTCCCCAGGATTCACGTGAAGGGGAGAAGTGGATCCTGGGAGCTGTCCTGTGACCTCCGTGCATGCAGTGGGGCTTGTGGAAAACCTTCAGAATGGGGCAGGCCTCCCAGGGATATCAACAAAGCATGGCGCATCAAGCTGCTGTAAGACTAAGCACCTCCCCTTGTATTAAGGCTGGTGAGGCAACCCAATATGAGGAATAGGTTTCCAAAAGACAGCCAAAGCATTAGAATTAAAATTAGAAATGTTTGATGCTTTAAGGAATAAAATTACTTACTATGGAAACTTAATCTGGACTACATTGTACAAAACTTTACCAAATGATCTTGCAATTGATTTGTTTCCTGGCACTTTCAAGGTCTACTAATTTAGAGGTTAAGCAAGTAATAAATAAAAAAAAAAAAAGCTTAACCTAAAGAACAACAAATATTCAAACTAAAAAACGTTTAAGTTGACAAGATAAAGGTTGCAACCCCTATTTTAGTCAGTGGTAGGAGAATGTTAAAATTCTCCGTTGCTGTGAAGAGACAACATGATCACAGCAACTCTTTTTATTTTCTTGTATTTAATTTTTCTAATACTTAATTGAAATTTTACATACCAATCCCAGTTCCCACTCCCTCTACCTTCTCTCCCCTCACCACTCCTTAGAGGGTAAGGCTTTTCATGGAGAATCAACAAAGTCTAGCACATCATTTTGAAGCAGGACTGAGGCCCTCCCCACTCTATCTAGGCTGAGCAAGGTATTCCTCAAAGACAATTGGCTGCAAAAAGACAGTTCAAACCGTAGGGATAAATCCTGGCCACACTACCAGTGGCCCCACAGACTGTCCCGCCATACAACTGTCACCCACATTCAGAGGGCCTACTTTGGTCTTATGCTGGTTCCCCCACTGTCAGTCTGGAGCTCCCATTAGCTCAGGTAAGCTGTTTCAGCGGGTATCCCCATCATGGTCTTGACACCTTTGCTCATATTATTGCTCCTCCCTCTCTTCAACTGGACTTTGGGAACTCAGCACAGTGTTCTGTTGTGGATCTGTGCATCTGTTTCCATCAGTTGCTGGATGAAGGTTCTATGATGACAGTTAAGGTGGTCATCAAGCAATTACAGAGAAAGGCCAATTCAGGTACCCTTCCCACTATTGCTTAGGGTCTTAGCTGGGGTCATCCGTGTGGATTCCTGCTGTGGGACAATGGTCTTGTACCCTTCAAAGTTTGTCACTTATATTGTTTTAATAAATGCTGATTGGCCAGTAGCCAGGCAGAAAGAATGGATGGGGTGACCAGAACAAGAAAATTCTGGGAAGAGGAAAGACTCAGTCTGTAGTCATTACCCAGTCACAGAGGAAGCAAGATGAGAAAGCCTCACTGATAAAAGATACCAAGCCACATGGCTAACACAGACAAGAATTATGGGTTAAGATATAATATATAAGAGTTAATAAGAAGCCTGAGCTAACAGGCAGACCAGTTTATAATTAATGTAAGCCTCAGTGTGTTTCTTTGGGACTGCCTGTAGCTACAGTTCCAGGTTGGGATCTGACTCCTTCTTCTGACCCCTGCTGGAAACTGCACATATTTGTGCTCATACGCACAGAGACACTGTTTTTAATTGCCTGTCCTGTAATTGGTGTGTGTGTGTGTGTGTGTGTGTGTGTGTGTGTGCCCAAGAAGATTCATCCTCTCCAAGAAAACAGGAAAAACCATTGCCAGTTGCCTTTCTGATAGCCATTCCCTCCTCTTCGCTGTTGTTATAAGGTACCTATGGAAGGGCCAGAGAGTACCCTTTACAATTTCCAGCAGCTCAGGATTTAAAAGGCATTGTCATTCTGGCCAAGAGAATATAGGGAGAAACCTGCTAAGAGACTTCTGAGCAAAAATGGTTCTCGGTGATTCTACTACTACTACTAATACCAGCAATGTTGCTGTCTAGAAGAAGAGAGCTTGCCTATTTCCTGCGCAGAGGTTGAAAGGGGAAATTAAGGGGCTGCAAAGCAAGCGCAGGCAAAGGCCAGCGTAATCTAAACTTCAGAAGCGTTGATATTATAAACGTGTGTTCACTCTTAGCGAATGCCTTATGGGCGAGAGGGCCGCGTCTAACACTCCAGACACCCTCCAAACCAACAAAGAAGAAGTCAGAAGACCACATTCGGAAAAATAAAAATTCTGAGGAAAAACTGTCATGTTCCCTGTGAAGAGAGTTTTCTCTGAGAGGTTGCCACTCCTCGGAGAGCAAGATTAGATGTCCTGCTGACAGCAAATATTGTGGTAGATTTCACAGCTGCAGTTGTCAAAGAAAGCATAAGGCCAAAACAAAAAATAATATTTCAATCACCTCTTCAGCTTTTACCACAAAAAAGGAGCACCAAGAAGCCACCTCAGACATGCTACTTCAGCCCCTTGGACCTCCCTTTTAAGTGACCTTTGGCATCCTCTTCCAGCTCAGCCAATGACAGCCAGTGCTCCCCTCACCTTTTGCCTATGGCCTTCCTGTTGATGCTAATATGCATCAACACACACACCAAACACACTCACTTGTGTGCTAGTCTGAAAGAGCAAGGTAATTAGCACCCAGTGGGAAGTCTATGACCAAAGAGAAACATGAGCCAACAGTGTCCCCTTTGGACCACCTAGGCCCTCTGCATATCGAGGACAGTTGTGTAGCTTGGTCTGTTTATGGGGCCCCTAGCAGTGGGATCAGGATCTATCCCTGGCGCATGAGCTGGTTTTTTAGAACCCATTCCCTATGGTGGGTGCCTAACTCAGACTTGATGCAGGGGGGAGGAGCTTGGTCCTGCCTCAGCTTGATATGCCATGCTTTGTTGACTCCCATGAGAGCCTTACCCTTTCTGAGGAGTGGGTGGAGGGAAAATGGGTAGGAAAAAAAAGGTAGGAGGGTAGAAAACAGGAGGAGAGGAGGGAGGGGAAATCATGGTTGGTAAGTAAAATAAATTTTAAAAATTTAATAAAAAATTAAAAATATTTTTAAAGATGAAAACAAACAAAAACACTGTCTCCTTTGTTATCTGGGAGTACTATCCAAATATGCATGCACACACATGCACACACACACACACACACACACACACACACACGAGTTCTCCAAGATCAAATGTAAGTTGCCCTTAATAAACACTTTCACATTATATTCTCTTCCTTGTCTGACTCCACCTTCCCCTTATTCTTGTTCAATTGCATAATTGCACTGCTAACAAAGTGGTGGAATTGTAGAACACAGGTTCTGGCCTCCGGTTCTGCTTTCTAAACAACCCAGGCTCAGAATATATTTGTTTTCTTTTTCTGTACAACAAATGACCACACATTTCTTGGCTTAAGATAATACCTAGTTCCCAGTTCCCAGTTTTGTAGGTCAGGGAGAGAGAGAGAGAGAGAGAGAGAGAGAGAGAGAGAGAGAGAGAGAGAGAGAAACACAGTTAAGAGTCACTAGGGATCACCTTAGAATTCTGCATTAGTATCAAGGAATTTACCTTGTGTGCAGACCCTTGGAATAAGGTGGATGTCAGGTTATTTCTCACTGATCTGAATACAATAGATTTCTTCTTATTAGTGACAAATGAGGTAGAACTTCCTTTCATGCAATGACATCACAAGTAGTAAGCTTCAAACTTGAACTAACTGACGTTAGGTAGCTATAGAAGGCAAGGGAATGGGATACGCTATAGCTGTACTGACTGAAAAATATGAGAGCAATGATAACAAAAATCTAAGAAACATACCTTCTGTTAGTAATAGAATTTGAAGTCTTACAAAAGAAAATAAGTGACTCAAGACAGCCAACTACTTATTCAAAGCCTGCTTTGAATGCCTAGTTCTAATCCTCAACTCTCAATCCCTTTTCCATAGTGGGCCATTAAATGGCATCCTAAACAACTATCACATGTCTTGGGAGTCCATGACTATAGCTGTCTCTAGAACTATCTACAGGTGGTGGCGTCCAGAATGTGACCTTGTTGCTTTCTCTTGATAGGTACCTGTCCCCCCCCCCCCTTCTCCCAGTGAAGTACTTACATCTGACACCTACCGCTCTAGAACATCAACATCCTCACTGATAAGCTCCAAGTACGAGAAAGTGCAGCTGCTACAGGACCTCTCCAGAGTTTTTCAAAGACGCATAACCTAGTAACGATCAATTGTTCTCTTAAGAAGCAAAGAGAGTCAGAAGGTGGAGGTTCAGTTCTCCCAATCTTAAGATCCAGGAGTCGGTTCAGTGTTACGTCAAGGTGCAGGGAATGTTACACCTCACCCGTTGTGTGCCATAAGGAAGGAGACAACGCTTATGGGTTCCAAAGATTTTAATAATTCACCCCTGATTGACTGGGGCTGCAGGACAAGGACCTGCAAGCTTTGTTTCTCCTGACAACCCCCGAGAAGGGGCAGAAGTGGGATTTATAAGCATAAAATTCACAAACGTTTGTTGCCAAGTTACAGTTACACCAATCAGGATTTAGAGATTAGGGGCTTCCTTGAATGTTCCATCATTGTCAACTGGCATACAATGCAAGCCTTTCAGTCCAACCAATCAGATTAATTTGTTCCTTCTGTTGTTGGGAACAGCTGTCGTGTTTCTAGAGAACTAAACATGGTTTAGGGAGGAGGTTGGTCAGCCATTGGGAAGTTCTCAGCTCCCCTAGAGACTGGTAACCTTAACTTTATCTCCCCCTTTAGGTAAAATGGAGTGTGAAGTCAAAATGGCAGTACTCAGGCCAAGGTGCTTTTGCCTGCTTCCTTCAGGAACAGAAGGCTGTAAGAGTCAGTTTGTGTTTAGACAACACAATGCTGATACGAATATCTAGCAGGAATCAGCTAAAATATGGCTGATGATAGGTGTGGTGGTTTGAATTAGACTTCGCCCATAGTCCCAGGTGTTTGAATACTTGGTCCCCAGTTGGTGGTGCTGTTTGAGGAAAGCTGTGGCCTTGCTGGAGGAAGTGTGTCACAGGAGGCCAGCTTTGAGGTCTCAAGCCCAGGCTATTCCCAGTCCACTCTCTCAGGCTTTGGCTTGTGGTTTAAAATGTGAGGACTTAGCTCACTACTCCTATTGCCCTGCTGTGATGGTAACAGACTCTTATCTCTCTGCAACCATGAACCCAAGAAAACTCTTCTAAAAGCTGTCTTGGTACTGGTGTTTTATTACAGCCATAATTAATTTATTAATCCATTGGACATCAGCCCAAAATGGTTCACACCAGATGTCCAGGGAACCTCAAAAGTAAACAGTGATCCATCTTCTAAGTAACTATTCCTGGCAGAGTACCACTTTAGTGTGGGTTCTGTATGAATATGATGTCTTAGTCACTATTGCTGGGACAAATCATCATTACCGAAAAGAAAATTGGGAGGAAAGGGTTTATTTGACTTACACTCCACAGGGTGGGAACCTGGAGACAGGAGCTGATTACTGAGGACATGGAGGGGTGCTGCTTACTCCCTTGCTCCCCATAGCTTGTTCAGCCTGTTCTATTAGAACCCAGGGGAACCAGCCCAGGTAGGGCACCACCCACAGTGAACTGGGCCCTCCCCCATTGGTCACTAATTAAGAAAATGCCCTACAGCCAGGTCTTAAGGAGGTATTTTTCTCAGTTGAGGTTCCCTTCTTTCAGGTAACTCTAACTTGTGTCAAGTTGACATAAAACAAGCCAGGACACATGGCTTTGAAGTTAAAGGCTTGAGAGCTTGAACCTTAACCTCCACCTTTGTCACCCTGCCTGTATATGTTTGTGGATGGCCTGTCGTGGTTTGAATAAGAATGCCCTGCATAGACTTATATAGACTAGTCACTACCGAGTAGCAAGCACTATCTGAAAGGATGCGACTCCACCTTGTTGAAGTAGGTGTGGCCTTCTTGGAGGAAGTGTGTCACTGGGAGGGGGCTTGGAGGTTTCAAAAGCCCAAGTCAGACCTCCTGGCTCTTTTCTTCCTGCAGCCTGCGCATCCACATGTAGAGCTCTAAGTTCCCCAGCACCGTGTCTGCCTGCATGCTGCCATTATCCCCTCCGTAATAATAATGTACTAAATCTCTGAAACTGTAAGCAAGTTCCAGTTAAATGCTTTCCTTTGTAAGAGTTGTTGAGGTCATGGTGTCTCTTCACAGTAACATAATACTGACTAGAACAAGGCCGATGTCTACCCTTGGACTACCTGTGTACCATAACCATATTTCTGGGTATGGGGAGCCTACCACTGGCTACCTGTTTGGCAGCCATCATTTAGAGTAAATAACATATGTCTTAACTGTCTGAGTCCTCAACATCTCTTCAAAGTTCTGGCTCCCACTGCTCCCCTTTCCTGAAACTGAATCACATGAACTATTTAGAATCGACTCTTCACGTACATTAATTCATCGTTGTACCCAACTTGGGTTCAAACATATCATCTAAATGGTTTTACATTTATGTATAATGGTATAACATTGATTCCAGGTTATAAGTCTCCCAGTCAGCTTTCTCCAGATTATATTTTATTGTTTTGTCAAGACTGACTCCCTCATGTATCTAGCATGTAGAAAATGTAAACTTGGCACTGGGGTGCTTGGGCTTTATTTTTCATTAGACATGTGTTGTCAGTGTGGTGTTTCAGCCATCCAGATTACCTTTCACAAGTGAAGACTCCTTTCCTGTTTGAAATGCTCTTGCCTCTAGGCCTTCTTTCGACAGCGCCTATCAAAGATTAGGGATGTGGCTCAGTTGGTAGAGGGCTGGTCTAGCACACACAAAGCTGTGGAGTCCAAGCTGGGCACATAAACCAGGCACCACCAGGCATGATGTAAGTTCTAGTCTGAGCATTTCAGAGTTGAAGGCAAGAGGGTCAGGAATTGGAGATCATCCACAGTTACATAGCAGTTTCCAGGCAAGCATGGCTTCCACGAGGCCCTGCTAGAAAGGAATAGGAAAAGCAATGACAGCATGTTATTTAAAAACATAGGCATCAATGTCAGAAAATTGCTAATTTTTAAACTATTTTTGAAAGCACTAACAGAAATTGAAATGTTGATGTGTTTACCTTACAGAAAAGAAGACTGGGGCTGAACACGGTGACTTAACACTTGTCATACGAGCATGTGCAAGGCAGATACAGGATGATTACAAGTTTGGAACCAGCCTGGGATACCTAGTAAAACAATGTATCAACAAACTAAGGGTTTGGGGAATATAGTTCAGTGGTAGAATACTTGTCTAGTGTGTGGGGGATCCTGGGTGTAAGTCCCAGAATAGGGAGAAAAAGAGACTGAATTAGAAGATAAGAAAGTATTAGGGAGAGTAACATTTTAAAAACAATGTATCTGTTATTTACTTTTTTAAAAAATTAATTTTCCAGGAAATTAAAATAAAAGGCTTAAAAGGGGAGGGGAAAGGGAGAACAGGGCAGAGGAGGGAACATGGGGAGGGATAATTAATACTAAATACTTTTTGAGAAGGCCTTTTTGAGAAGTCTAGTGCTGTAGAAGCTTCCTAAAATACATACATGTGGTGGTTTGAATAAGAATGGCCCCCATGGACTAATATATTTGAATATTTGATACCCAGTTGATAGAAGGTATGGTCTTATTGGAAGAGGTGTGTCTCTGAGGGTGGGCTTTGAGGTTTCAAAAATCCATGCCATTTTCAGTTAGTGTTCTCTCTCTGTCTCTCTCTCTCTCTCTCTCTCTCTCTCTCTCTCTCTCTCTCTCTCTCTCTCTCTCTCTCTCTCTCTCTCTCTTCCCTCCCTCCCTTGTGCTTCTTGATCAGATGTGATCTCTTAGCTATGGCTGTAACACCACACCTGCCTGCAGGCTGTCATGCTCCCCACCATGATAGTTATGAACGCTACTAGCCTCCAGGACTATGAGGTCCAAATTAAATGCTTTGGGAGTTATCATTCAATGGATGAGATAATGCCCCAACTAGACATTATACACTACCAAATAAATCCCCAGTCCCAGGAATGGGCTCCATTATTTTTCTAGTCATTGTACAAGCATCACAGGCTCCACTGACAAGGCTGTTAGTTATCCTCCACAACCTAACCCTATTGCAGAAGACACCACATACTTAAGTCATTGAACAGGAGAAATGGAGCTGGTGCTCAGTTGAAAGCTTCACCCTCCATGACTATCATTCATGGTGCTGGAGGAGAAAAGTGATCATCAGTCTCACCCAGCTATGATCCTGCAAGCTACACTATCAAACTGCCCGCAAGATGTACTGATTCATTAGGAAGTAAGCCACCACCTTTTGATTGCATTTAAAGCTTTCTCCAGGAGATGGAACCCATATCTGACCCTGATAAAGTGGCCGAGAACGTGAGACTAGACAGGTCATGGGCCTATGGGAAACCTATGGCTGTTATTCTGCTTAAGAAACATAGCAAATAAAATGACCCCTAATTACATATTGCTACACCCATAGATCAGAGCATCGCTCACCTTCGTCAGAAAAGCTTCTGGCAGCAGATGGTAACGACGCAGAGAACACACTGCATGGCATGCAGAGAGTGAGAGACTGTGGGGTACTCATCCTTTCCTGGCTGGTTTTGTGTCAACTTGACACAGATAGAGTCATCAGAGAGGGAGGAGCCTCAGCTGAGGAAATGCCTCCATGAGATCCAACTGAAATGCATTTTCTCAATTAGTGATCAATGGGGGAGGGTCCAGTCCATTGTGGGTGGTGCCATCCCTGGCCTGGTGGTAAACCAGAAAGCAGGCTGAACAAGCCATGTGAGCAAGCCAGTAAGCAGCATCCCTCCATGGCCTCTGCATCAGCTCCTGCCTCCAGATTCCTGCCCTGCTTGAGTTCCTGTCGTGACTTCCTTTATGATGAACAGTGCTGTGGGAGTGTAAATCGAGCAAACCCTTTCCTCCCCAACTTGCTTTTTGGTCATTGTGTTTCATCCCAGCAATAATGGAAACTAAGACACATCCCTAAATAAAATATCTGTATCAAATCCCTCCCACGAGGATCAGAAATCTATGTGGAAGAGGGGGCAGAAAGATTGTAAGAGCCAGAAGTGGAGACAACCCCAAGGAAACACTGTTTTCCAGACAAAGCAAGGCCAATGTACATGTAAATTCACAAAGACTGTGGCTGCAGGAGAAGTTCAAGATAGACAAAATCCCATCCCAGAAGGGGAAGTGGGCACAAACTCCTACCCTTATCCAGAAAGCTATTTGTAGTTGGTAGCTGTTGGTTAGGAAAGAAATTCAGTTTCCTTCCATTGAGGAACAGTAGGTATATCAACCACAACCCAAAGTTGGCCCTATGCTCAGGAATTTTGGCCAACACAAAATGGACTCTTTGTGTGTGTGTGTGGGGGGGGGTAGTTTGCATGTTTTTTATGTTTTGGGTTTGTGTGTGCTGTGCTGTGCTGTGCTGTTTTGTTCTAAGAAAAAGAATATGAAGTGGAATAACTAGGGAGGAGCATCTGGGAGGGATTAAAGGAAGAGAAAGAATAGGATCAAAATGTATATAAAGTTCAATTTTAAACAAAGGCAAGTCCTAAATAACAACAATAGCAAAAGCATATCAATACCCAATTTCTCTTTTTACCCAGTAGAAGTGCGGGGGAGGGGGCAGATACCTAGCTATACTTTAGAGTTCAGAGTTGAGACTTAGGAATGGGCCCACCTGCCAGGGCTTTCATTCCAGGATTACTGCCCAAAGCCTTGGCAACTGTGCTCAGCTAGCTGAATGCTTTAACTCAGCATAGGATTCCATTTGGCTCCAAATGTGTGTTCCTCTTTGAGAGACTCTGGTGTATCTGAAACTAAGCCCACAAGGCAGATTTTTTTTCTTCCAACATTAGTACTTTGTTAAAAGAAGGTATTAAATTATCACACTTGAACTTAATTCAAGGCAATCATCCAAACATTTTGAAAAAAGTAAACATTAATTTGACCTCCGAAGCTATTAAGGAAAACTTAACCTGCAACATAAAGCCGCATCTAGTTCTTTAAAGGTGGTGTCTCTGTAGCTAGCTGTTCACTGGAACGTCAGTGTAGAGTGCAATCTTAGCTTACCACAGGTTAGAGTCAAATGGTAGAATATACAGAGGAAAGAGGTTAGGAAAAGTATCACCCTTTTGGAAAGCATTTTCTACTGTCCATGAATTACCAAGAGAGTCTTTGTTCCATTGCTGGGATAGATTAGTGCCTTTTGAATAAAGAACCCACTGGAGAGGCTGGGGAGTTGGGTCAATGGTTAAGAGTACCGGCTGTTTTTCCAGAGGACCCAGGTTCATGCATCCACATGGCAACTCGCAATCATCTGTAACCCCAGCTCCAGGGGATCCGACAGCCTTTTCTGGACTCCACAGTTACCAGGTAACGAGGTACATGTGTGGTACACAGACATGCACAGACATGACATGCGAATCAATCAATCAATTTTAAAAAGGAAGCAAATGGAATAACCGACGCTCATTTAGGGTTGTAGATATTTAAGTGCCTTCAGAACATGAGACAGAAAACAAAAAAAGGCATCAGGAAAAGAAACATGATAGGAGAAATAGGAGGATACAATGAGGATTGAGAGGTAATTATAACCAAGGCATATTGTATGAAAACATCACTCCTGTAAAGTTAATAGATGCTGATAAGATTAAATAAAATGTCTTCAGCAACAGAAGCAAGCTCAGTTTTGCAAGGTGTTCACTTTGTAGGAAGCCCTTGGGAGATGGCTTATCCATACACAGCTAACACTTATTTATTGAGTGGGATAGTTGGCGGATCCTCCTAAACTACTCTAAGAATATTTCGTTCTTATTTTTTTTTTGTTCCAGAGAGTAATTCACCCAGTTACATGTAGCTATGATGCAGAATAAATCATTTTGAACCAAATAGGCGCATTAAGAATACATTTCCACCGTGTGATAGCAAAGATGTGCAAGGGTGTGGTTTCTGACTTTGTTTGAGAAAATAGTAACACTGTACCTTTGAGCTCCCTTAAAGCAAAAAAAAAAAAAAGGCAGAAATTATGATGTGGAAAAGAACATTGGTTTTGGTTGTTAGTTATTTGTGTGACAATCCTAATAAAGCTGTAATTTCGAGATGAGAGATGAGAACTCCACTGTGAAAAACAGGAACTTTTTTACGAGACCTGGCGGCCAGAGCACAGTTCACTGATGGTACATGAGACCTTCGAATCTATCCCTGGTACTCAGGAGAACAAAATTAAAAGATAATACATGAGGACGGGGCGAGGTTATGGGAATCCCAGGCAGAGGAAGCAGGCCTGGGAATGCTCGAAGTCCAGGAAGTGTGTGGTTTATTTAAAAACTGGGAGCAGCTGAGCACAGCTGTAACAAGAAACCGAGAGTGACAGGCAGACGAGGGGATAAAAGGACATCCTTTCATCCTTCGTCCAGACATTTGTTCGGATGCACAAAAGTCCCCAGAGAACTACACACTGCATTTCTACGGGGGAGGGGACTCTGCAGCACACCACCCTTAGAGGGTGACTAACGGCAGCATGGGTGACAGGAGTCTGGTTTTTAGCTCATAGCTTTTACTGAAGAAATGTCTGCATTCTTCGGTGAGGCTAAACTCTCTGTAAAGGTGGTACTGCTAGGACAGAAATACAGAAAGCTCATCAGAAAGCTGGTAAAAAAAATAATAAAATAAAAAAGAGAGAGAGAAAAGGAGACGGGAACAAGCCCTACCTGGAGGCAACAAGACAGTTACCTACGCCAGGACTCAGTAGCTGGACTGTCCTCTGTGCTCAAGCTCCTTGTCAGCGTTTCCATTGTCTTCATGATGACCTTGAGGTTCTCCTTTTAACAGGTGACAATCTATGCTCCCAAAACACAACATCAATTACTTGGCGTCCTTGCTGAGTGCCCACTGTGTGCTGGTTTATCAGGGAGTGGAAACTCTGGGAATTTGCATGCCAGCAGGAGTGAGATAGAGTTCACCCAGATGATGAAATAATGAAGTGATACAAAACTATGATTTTTCTAATTAGAAAGACCAGACTTTCTCTTTCCGTGATGAGTAAGAACGAGATTTTCTTTCTTTCCTAAATTGATAGCCAAGACCTCTGAATGATTCACTCGCACTGAGTTCTATTTTGGTGTTGCTTCAACTAAGCATCGCATTATGTTCTGGTAGTGACAAGAGATCTGTTGATTATTACTGAGCAGAAACTGTGGGAAGGCTTTCTAATGTAGAGTTAGAGTCACTCAGAATAAAGAACGGCATGAACACCGCCTTTGAGCGCTCTGACTTGCTTTTCTAACTTGCTGGCTTTCCAGTCACCTCCTCCCAGCTCACTTGCTTTCTTATATATTTGGAGTCCTCAGAAAGAAGGCAGACAGTCCCTGCCTCTACACACACACAGCACAAATTTTCAGGGCTCTGCTCATCATTCAGGTGTCTGTGATGGTGTCCCACATCTAGATCTTTGGATGACATCTCGGGAGAACTGGGCAAGGGTTTAAGACTCTCAATTTTAGAGTTCTTCTAGCCCCTGTCTGCTGCCCTCCCAACATTCAGGACTGGGGGAATGTTGGGTTATCCCATGCTGTACATCCCAAAAGGATCAACTCAAAAACTCCCACAGGACAGTGTAGGGGTCCCTCAGGCTTTCATTTAGAAATGATTTCCTAGGCTGTAGCTATGACAGAGAAGTGATTGGAAGAGGAAGAGGTAGGTTTTCTTCTGTTACTTTGATCTCCTACATTCTAAAAGCACAGCCACAACGTAACACATTTAAACCAGTTTTATCCATAATACTTCTCTAGTCACATTCAACAAGTTGGATTTTTTTTTATTTTCCAATTCATTTTTATTTAAATTCTTTTCATACATTTTTATTTTGATCATGTTTCACCTCCCCCAACTCTTTCTAGACCCTCCCCTACCCACCTAAATTTATATTTGCTTTCTTTGTTTCCAAAAACAAAAAAAAATCAAAACAAACAAATACCAAGCCAAACCACAATAAAAACAAAAGACATGGAGTTCATTTTGTGTTGACTTGATTCCTGAGCATGGGGCCTGCCATGGAATGTGGTTAATAAACATATCAGTGACACTCCATTGGAGAGAACTGATTTTTTTCTCCTCTCCCAGCACATATCAATCGCAAATAGCTTCCCGGTTGGGGTGGGGCTTTATAGTCATTTCCCTATCTTGATACTGGGATTTTTGTCCTCTTGGAACCTGTGCAGGTCTTGGGTATGGTGCCACAGGCTCTGTGAGTTCATATGTTTATTAGGCCTGTTGTGTCTGGAAGACGCTGTATCCTTGGAGTCATCCATCACCTCTAGCTCTTTCTTGTGCTTCCTCTTTGTCATTGAGCCTTGAGCCTTGAGTCGCCAACTATGTTTTGATCAGGTTTAAGGTTCATTCTATGAATGGGGGCCATACCTGACACTGAGAAAATGCCCAAGAACCAAAGACCAGATATGTCACAGGCCTAGAGGAGAACCTACTATTATTCTGCTGAAAGAATACAGCGATTAAATGAAAATGACTACCAGTGACATATTGCTATGCCCATAGATCGTGTCTCACAGAGAAGTAACAGAGACTGGGCAATGGAGCGAGAGGCGTTGGAGCACACAGTTGGAATTTTTTTTATAGGCCTTGTCTTTCCTTTTCAGCTCTTTAGAGTCTAAATTCATCCATCTATTTTTATTGCTCTATCATTATTTGTGAAGTTTGCCAGAATGAAGCTTTGTTTTTAATAAGAAGACATTCTTCTAGAGACAGGTTTGTGCAGCCCCCGGCAGCTTTCATGGGCACAACCTGGACACCTCCTAAGAAAGAAAGCGCTGTGTGCGTTGTCTTGATTTCAACTAAAAAACAAACCCAGCACTGTCCCGTTGTGATGCTCTCGCTAAGGACATTCACATCCATGAAATTCTCCCAGATCGATGTGTTACATAAACAAATATAACTGGAGCAAATAGAAGATTACTGATCACAGCTACGAGAACACTAACTTCAATGCTGTGTAGCACAGAACTTCAAACTGTAACCCAACGTGCCAACATGCTAGGCTCATTGAGAGAAAACACATGATTTTCTTTCTTTCTTGGGAGATATTAAGGTTGATATAAAACATTCAAAAGGAGATATCAAATATTCAAGGTCGAGCATTGTGGCACATGCTTTTAATTCTAGCACTCAGGAGGCAGAGGCAGAGGCAGAGGCAGGAGGAGCTCCATGAATCTGAAGTCATCTGGTCCATACAGTGAGTCCCAGGACAGCCAGGACTCCATAGAGATCCTGTCTCAAAAACCAAAACAGAAAAAATGAAAAAAAGGAAATGTTCAGCATCTTATTAAAGGTTGGCATCAAAACAGAAGTTGTAGTGATAGCTGTACGTTCCATGTAATTTTAGAGTTTCTTTTGCAGAGGTCATAGTGTCCCATGAGGTCTTTGTATTCTACCGTGACTTTGAAAATACAGTATCACTCACCTCTCTGTCTTCATTGACATTTCACCTTCTGGATAGGGCCTTAGCTTGCTTGGACTTCCATAGTAGCTCCTTAACTACTCTCTTCATTTCTACCTCTCTGATCCATACAGCAGCAGAGCTGAAAACAGCCTATTCCTCGTGGTTCTCTGCTCATCACTCTGGCTTCCCTTTGAACACGGGTTAGACTAGGAAATCTATGACAGCCCTACCTGTGCCTCTGGGCTACATCTCCTTTACTATCTGATTTCCCCTTTTTTTCTTCTTGTCTTTGTTCTTTTCCTTTCTCCCCTTTCTTTCTGACAAGGTTTTAGTAAGTACCCAGTTCTGGCCTTGAATTTGTGATCCTCCTGCCTCAGTCTCTCAAGAGCCAAGCACCCGAACTCTATACTGTCCATTGTATCTCTTGAAGCTGCAGTGTTTTTCCCACCTTAAAGGTTTTGTATAGCCAGGTGGTGATGGTGCACGCCTCTAATCCCAACACTCAGGAAGCAGAGGCAGGCAGATCTCTATGAGGCCAACTTGGTCTACAGAACTAGTTCCAAACTAGTTCTCAAAACACAAAAACAAAGCAGCAGCAACAACAAAGATTTTATATATGCCATGCTGTCATCCTGGAGTTTTCCCCCCTGTGCCTCTTCCCCTTCTCAGTTCTCCCGTAGAGAGGCCTGCCCCCTCACCTCCATCTAAAGTATATATTTCCACCCTCTTTTGTACTCATTCAACAAATCAGCCTTCATTTGTATGTCTGTTTGTTCTACCTTTACTTTCCCTGCGAAAGCAAATCTGGGGTCTGTACTGGTCTAGTGTCTAGAGCAATATGTAGCACAGGACTGGCTATACAGCAGATGGTTAAGCATGAAGGAGTAGACAGATATTAGTGAAAGAAAAAGGGAATCACGGCATTCTAAAAGTCCACAGGTATCTGAGGATCCCTCCGATGAAGCGTTATGTAACCTCTAGACCATCAACTGCAGCTCCTCTTAGACATACTACAGACCTCTCTGAAACTTGAGAAAAGGGTGAGGAAAACTGGAACAACATGAGCAAAAACAAGCACACAGGACAGCCATAGGGCCTGGGGAAAGCACACAGGACAGCCATAGGGCCTGGGGAAAGCACACAGGACAGCCATAGGGCCTGGGGAAAGCACACAGGACAGCCATAGGGCCTGGGGAAAGCAGAGCTGAAGAGGCCAAAGGCAACGTGACAAGGACACTAAAGAAAGCCTCAAAGATGGGGAAGACAAGACCAACATGGTCCCCTCCTCCGCCTCTTGCCAGACCTCCATTGTTTGTATTCTGCTTTCTGTATAAGAAAGGAAATAACCTTAGGCAGCAGCATCTCTAAGATTGCATTTATTTGTATCTCATTCAACCCAGCCCATGAAGTGCCATAACACATACTACATTTAAGAACCTAACTGATGTGCATAAAATTCAAATGCCTCCTAAAATAACTGTGATGAGGGCATTGCTGAAGATCCTGTAAATGCCTGGGTTTGGTCCCATGTCCAGTGAGGGACAGTGACCTCCGGTCTGTGCTCTGACTTTGCACTACTTTGCTTCATCCTTGCATATTGACTGACACCATATGGAGACGGTTGAAAATATCGTCAATGCATCTAAATCTGAAGATGCTTCTGGACTCTTAGTTCCTGTGTAAAGTGTCTGAGGAAAATATTTGTGCTTATTTATCTACTTCTTTGGGCTTCAGAGTCTCTGGGTAAACATGTGTGTGTGTGTGTGTGTGTGTGTGTGTGTGTGTGTGTGTGTGTGTGTGTGTGTGTAGAGACATATATATATATATGTTTATATACATATTTAGAGAGAGATTTCAAAAAAGTAAAATGGCACTAATTTCAATTGGTGCTGTGTGGCAGGATTCTACCCCTGCCATCACATGCATCCTTCACCAAAGTCCTAGGAAACTGATACCATTATTAGCCTTATTTGATAGATGAGAACCTGGAGCCACAAAGGTCAGTACCCTGCCCAAAGCCACACAAGTGGCAGAGCTAAAGTGTAACCCAATATTCCGCTTCAGGAGAACCCAGGCTTTCTACCCCCTCGCCATACTTCCTGAGTAACAAATTCGAGGATGTTTCTTTTCGAGAGGGAGGAATGGAATGCTAAAACAGTGGAGCAAGTAGGTAGCACCACAGTAAGCGTTCTAGGATTCTGGATATTCCTTGGCCCAGTTTTCCTCTGCAGCTCCACGTTGCCTCTCTTATCACTCTCCCGTACTTAACAGTTCTCAGGGTGATGAGTTTGCTAAAATAAAAAATGCCGTTTTATTTTCTAATGTTATGTTTGGCCTGTGTGTATGTCTGTGCACCGTGTGAGTGCCTAGTGCCCAAAGAGGCCACAAGAGGGCATCAAGTTCTCTGGAATTAGAGTTACAGATGGTTGTGAATCTCCACGTGGGTTCTGGGAATTGAACCCAGGTCCTCTGAAAGAGCATCCAGTGCTCTTAACCCCTGAGTTATCTTTCCAACCCCAAAGCTCCGTCTTTAAAAACTGTCCAGTGAATAAAATCCCATTTTCTTCAAGTTCAGGATTTCCTAAGAAAACAGAAATTAATCAACACCAATCACAGGCATGTAAAGATTTCTAAAATCATTACTTTGAACCCTTGAGGTTTCTATTTAAAAATCAAGGAAATCCTTTGGGCAGCTTCATCCTTCCTCCATAACCAGGAGAAAACAGTGCAGGGGAGCAAAACCAAGCTTAAGTGCTGGCAGCAGCTGTCGTAAGGAGACCACTTGTCTTCCAACCGCCCAGCAGCTCAGACCCAAAATGATCACACAGAAACTGTATTAATTAAAATCACTGCTTGGCCAGTTACTTAAGCATATTGCTAGCTAGCGCTTACATTTAGAATTAACCCATCTCCATTATTTTGTATTTTACAACGAGGCTTGTGGCCTACCGGCAAGGTTTCAACATGTGTCTCTAGCAGCAACTCCATGGCTTCTCTCTGACTCCGCCTCCTTTCTTCCAGCATTCAGTTTAGTTTTCCCCACCTAGCTCTACTCTACCCTACCCTATCACAGGCCTAAGACAATTTCTTTATTAGCCAATGGTATTCACAGCATACAGAGGGGAATCCCGCATCAAGCAGCCACACTGTCTCTGCAGGAAGCACAAGAGCTTCTGTCTAGCATTCTCTGTTTTATCAGTCTGGCTGATACCTTAGATCTTGATACAGTTAACAACAACCTATAAAAGGAAATCCAGGAGGGAGCCTTGATTGTCCTCTAGAAGTACTAATAGCCACAGAGCTGCAAAGATCATAATGGAGTGTCCCCCTCCCCAAGCCAATGGTCCCAATACATGCTCTGATGGAGTACCCATGAACACAGCCATACTTGGAACAAGAGGGAGCAAGTTTGTATACTAGAAATAGCCAAGGCTGGAGTAATAACAGTAGCGGTATGGTTTGTATGTTGGAAACAGTCTGAAAATCCTCCTACAGCAGAGAACCAGAAGCCTGCCCCGGCACCAAAGCTCACCCTGGAAACAAAGCTTCCTTATCTACCATCTAGTAGATGTGTTGTGTTTCTCTTTTTTTTTTCCCTTGGCCCTTTAAACTTAGATGACATCTCTGGTTGATTAAAAAAAAATTAAAAAAAAAAGAAGTGAAATCTTCCTACTGTTGCAAATTCAAATCAAGAGCCGCCAAAGACATGAGCATCTGGGAGGTACTGTGGGAAAGAGCTCTGTCTGTACGTTCTCCAGGATCCAGAGAGTGATCCCTGATATCTGTGTTTTTGTTCTGAGTGACTGTGTTTATGATGTCTATAACAAACCAAAATAAAAGAATAAATATTGAGAAGTAGATAGAGATAGATAGTAGATAACAAAACATAATCAAATCAGGCAGGCACAATATCCAGCAGAGATGACTGCTGTAGTCTGATTAAGAGAGCAAGCAAAAGTAGTTTAATAAAATCTGGGGCTTACAAACATCCTGCAGAAACTGACTGAGGAAGTTAAGCTGGCCAGCTAGAGCTCCTGATTTACATTCTCCTATGGGAACTTCTACTTACCCTTCCCACTGCAGGCTCCTTCTACTGTGGGATAAACAAGAGTCACTTCTGTTGGGGAGAGTTCTTCCTCTAGCTGCTCTCAGGGGTGCAGTGTTCTTACTCTTAGGCTATTGAGTTGTTCTCCTCTCTTCCTGTTATAGAGTCAGGGAGCTAACCTGGCCTAGGACTGGAGGCTTTGAAGGAGACAGGAGAAGGCTTTTGCTCCTAGAATCTGATTTCTTTTTTTTTTTTAAGACTTATTTATTTATTATGTATTCAGTGATCTGCCTGCATGTATCCCTGCAGGCCAGAAGAGGGCACCAAATCTCATTACAGATGGTTGTGAGCACATGTGGTTGCTGGGAATTGAACTCAGGATCTTTGGAAGAGCAGGCAAAGCTCTTAACCACTGAGCCATCTCTCCAGCCCCACCCCAGAATCTGATTTCAATAGACTTAAACAGCTCATGACAAATTACCAATATAATGTATATTGTATCAGGTATGCATAAATGTATGGTTGTCAGGCATAAGAAATAAACGTTTTTAGTTACTTTGAGTTCATGTGGTCTTACTGAACTCACCTGTACGAACAGAATCTGATGGTGCTCACGTTGTCTAATATATGCACTTGGTAATACAGGGCCACTGTTCTTTTCAGTAGGGAGCCCTATGTGAAAATCCAACAAGTGCAATATCATGACTTTAGCAGGCTTGCCATCTGTAACAAGTCAGCTAATGTGTAGCCTTTCCTTTTAAAAACTAAGATATATCTTTCACATACAGTAAACTATTCGTCTTCTCTCTCAAAATTTGGGAAAAGTCATTATGCCAACAAATAATCAATTGTTATGCCCAGATCTGCAAAGTCCTCCAAAAACCAACAAGGAGACCAAGTCCCGTATGTAAAATCAAAGAGCCTTTATTCTTATTCAAGTTCAGACTCCGATTTTCCATGTGTTCAATGAATTGACACAATCAGAGAGCCCTGAACTCAGCTGGGGTGGGTTTTTTTTTTATAATAGCAGAGGTTGGGGTGAGAGATTGCTAAGGTTCAGGACCCCTGATTGGCTGACATTTGTCTAGCGATGCCCTGGTGAAAAGTGAATGACTGTGTGCAGATCCTATCTGCAATGGTTGGAATGTTAGGTATTTCCTTTGGAACACTGGGTACTTTTCCCTCGGATGGTCTGTTCCTGGGTGGTCTCTGTTGAGCCTTTTGTGCCACGGTTGGGTCCTGCTTGTCCAGGGGTTTAAGAGAATGGCATTAGGACCTAAGAACCATTAGCGGTATTAGTGACCATATTCTGCTACCAGGCCCTGTAGCTCTGATCTTTGAGTACAACCAGATTATAATCATGAATGTCCTCTTGGTTCTGTGGTTCTGAATAAAGAACCAAAGTATCTTATCTTATTGTAAAACCATTTAAGTTAATAAATCCAAGAATTGACAACTCTGGGCCTATTTTTCTGGCATGCCAATGGGCACTACAGGTAGCTATTTTGTCCCCCATCCTAGGTAGTTCCCCCTTGGCTTGACATCTCATCCTATTTGGGGCAGGAAGCATGGACCATGTGTTCTTTTCTGTAACTACTCCGGGTTGACATTGGGGCATTGTTATGAGAGCCCATGAAGTCTGAAAGGCTAATCAAAGGCAAGGAGGGAATTCAGGCAATGGGGCATCCATCAGAAGCATCTGTTTTGCTGACTGCACTGAAGAGACAGGGAGCATTCACATAGACTGAACTGGTCCACATCAGCCGTCAGCAAGTCCAGGGCTCACAGTCATCCAGAGCAGGTTGTAGTCAGCAGCTGCTGCTTGGATGCATCTGTCAGCCAAGTGGAAACCTGTTGAGACAAGTTTAAACTAGGAACATAAGTTAAATTTATGAACTTAAAGGAAAATATTACATTTGGAACTTTCAGGCCCATAGTCTTAGTAAGCGGGAAGGGGAGAAGTTCCAAGACCAGAAGAGAGAAAAATATCCTCAGGAATAGACAGGTGGGGAAAACTTAGGCTGTACTTCTCTGGAACCCTTTTGACCTGTGAGAAGTGAATCTAGGTTGTTTTTTTTTTTTTTCTGAAGCCTATATGAATTTATTTTACAAAAGGACGTAAAAGTTTTAGATATATTAGTATCACCAGAGTATACCGAAATTCACATAGCAAAATAAGGCAGGTAATGGGTGTCTGTAAAACAGCAGGAGTGAACTCAGTTGAGTCCTATCAAAAACTTCAAACTTGGGTTAGAAACAAATACATTTTAGTTCAGTCCGGAGAGCCAAGTATAGGTTGGACATAGATACCTTTGGCCTGATGAGAGCACCTTTAAGTTTATATTTAGATGGCAACCAAAATAAATCCAAAATCTTGATCTTTTAACTGAGCAGTAAGTGGTCACTGCTCTACCAGCTTATGAGAACTATTCAATGCTCAACTCTGAACTTCTATACCATAGAAGGGTGAAACAGTCTGAAACATTCTTTATATCGTAAATTATCTATTTGCATTTTCATAACTGCATTTATATCTCAAATCATCTTCTGAGACCCTTAAAACTTACAAGCTTTTATATCCTCAGACCTTTTTTTAGACCCATATCAAGGCTTTATTTTTATATATATATAAAATGAGCTAACAAGCTGGCTGTAGCCTTGGGGAAGAACCTAGTTACCTGCTGCTGAGCTGACAAAGTTATAGCTAGCCCAACCATTAACACTATCAGAGATCCAAGAAGGATAAATTATACCTGAGTGCAGACCAAGCAGCTTATAAATCTATTAAAAATGACAGGGACCAGTCCATACCCAGTGAGCCATTCCCAGGTCTCCAGTGTTGGAGGCAGAAATATCAGAACAACATTTTTTGCCAGGCTCATAAGGAGGGAGACTTTTTCCTATGGAAGAGGAACATGGAAAAGACTGACCTTATTTTGTCTAGGCAAAAGTGGTGCAATCAATTCTCTAGTGTCCTGCTGCTTGACCACAGTCTGGGCCATGTCCTGGAAGCAGGTGTTGCATTGGTCAGCATTGTCTTAAACCAGGTGGAGACATTGTGGTGCCCCATAATCTTCTTTGGAGACGTTGGGTCACTGCTAGGATCTGGGGGTCCCTATCATCTGATATAATAAGCCTTTTAATCAATCATTTAAATTCCATATTCTTCAAATCTCTGCAGTACTTGAGGACTTCCCAGGTATAACTGAATAGATAACTTTGTTTCTAGTTATTTGTTTTAAGCCTAACTTTTGAGAACATATGCTGAGTAAAGTTTACCCCTGTAATTAATTATACCAGTAGCACATAGCATGGCTACAATTAGTGAACTTGATCATTTATAAGGATAGCTATTAACTTGTACTGTTTTAACACTCTACAATAGGTAAGCAGTTTTATATGACTAGGACTTTATACTACATCTGTCAGGTTTAGCTTTTAAAATAATGGTTTTGAATTGAAGTTTTTTTTTTTTTTAGTGAAGCGTGAAACATTTATATGACTCCGTTTATCCAAATAGCTTAAGCTTAGCAAAGTTAGCAAAGATAAGGCAGCTAGACATACATTTTTAAGCCTTAAGAGACCTTGAGTAAAGAGAGACATTTTCTAAGCCACTGGGTCTCAACTTTTTTAATGCTTTGACCTTTAAATATAGTTCCCCATGCTGTTGTGACCCATTATTTCCCCATGATGTTATTATTTCCCATTTTTGTACAACTGCAGTTGGGTCATTGTTATGAATCTTAATGTAAACATCTGACATGCAGGCTTTTAGACTTCTTTTTTAACCACCAAAGGATTGAGACTCAATGGGTTGAGAAACTGCTCCAAGCCCTTTGTCAGACTGCTTAGATCATTGTCTTGCTGCATCACAAAAAATGAACATGCCAGTTTCTGGTTAGCATTCGATGCTTATGGCTGTGACCCTAATGTTTAGCCTTTTAAGTCCAAATATTAACAATATAAAATATTTTAAAGGCTATTCTTAAAAAATAAAATCTCTTAAATGTCTTCCTGCAATATCAAAAATAAAGTACCTCTATTTATTTTCTGAGAGGCTTGGATCACCTCTCTGGCCCCACCCTCGACAGCATATACAGAGCCTGTCTTTTAGAGCTCAGCCTGCTCGTTTCACTGGAGTTGATGGTTCTGGTGACTGTCACCTGGCACTGGCATTTCTAAACCTGTTAAGGTCCATCCTGTAACTGGGCTCTCTTTGGGACTCCAGTCCTGCTGTACACTTACAAACCTCAGCTGTTCCCTATGATTCCCTTTGTGTCTTTAACCTGGGTGACTCTTCAATTACAAAATTTAGCTGCCAGAGCAAGGTATACCTCTGTGTACAAAAACATGGAGGTTTAGTTATAATGTCTTAAATTCTATTTTTTTATAAACCTTGTGTTTAGGACAGGACATAAATCATCATATAAAAATCTACCCCAATCCAAACTATCTTGGAGATCTGTGGTTGTCTTCTAGTTATGCCCGTTTCATGAAGTCACCTCTAATCCAGATGGTGGTGAAATCCCATGATATCCATCTTTGTTTTTAACTCCAGCAAAATGGCAACCAAGCCATGTGACTGACTAAGAGATGGTGGCAATCCAAATCGGAATCACGTCATATGAGTCCTTTAAAGTTGCACATACATGGATTTTAAATTATCAATTTCCAGGGTTACTAGTTTTAACTTTTTAACTAGTTTTATTTTAATTTTAATAGATTTTTTAACACATCTAACAAAATAAACTTGTAAATTTTAAAGTAGAGAATGTTCATATAAGCCAAGTCCAAAGCTTTTTCTTTTCTTTTTTTCTTTTCTTTTTTCTTTTTTCTTTTTTTTTTTTTAGCTGTTCTGCTTTGTTTTCTTCTCCTTGTCGCTGTGTCAGGGGCTCAGACTGACATGGAGGGAGCTTTTAAATAAGCATGCCTGGGTCTAGCAAACAAAGAGCTATAACCCAACTCTAGAGTCATCTTTCCTGAAGAACAGCATAAAACAGTTTCAATATTATCTATATCAAAAAGACATCTGCATTCCTGCTAACCCAAATCCAGAGACCAGAGCTCAAGATAAATTCTGAGCCCTGCCAATAAAGGTGGCCACAGTAATGGTGGGTGGCAGAGACAGCAAAACTATCCAAACCATTTCTGTTTCCGCTCCATGCTTGCAACAAAACTTATGAACACACCAGAAAACACAGACTAAACTTTCCAAAAAAGCAAGCATACACAACTTTTCTTGAGAAATAGGCAAAACTTTTTAACAAGCAAACAAAACTAATATGATCAAATAGCTTTAAATTTGCAACAACACATAAAACCTGTGCCAGCCTGAAGGATCCGACCCCTTTAAATAATATTTATAACCCATGGTCTCTGAATGACGAAAGCATCCCTGGCGGAGCCGTAACAGGCTATTTCGCGGTGGCAACTGCCGCTTAACAACCACAGAGCCCAATGCAGTCAGGTTTAGACAGAAGTTGAGGTAGGCAAGCCTCAGGGCAGGCCACAGGAGTCCCACCCACCAGCATGGAAAGGGGGCAGCATGGGGGCAAAAGATGGCTAACTTTTCTAGCCATAGAAACATAGAACATAGATTCTCTGTTCAGCTTTGAAATCCTAATGGGCATGGCTGCCCCTTGCAACTTGTGCCTGGCAGCCTTGCTACATTGTCACAATAAGGCTGCATCGCCCAGCTACCCACCCACACAAGATGCTGTCCCGCAGACCCGTGCTTTGTGCTTGTAAGGCATGCCCGGTGGTGTTGCCCCCACACTATGGGTCAAGGCCGCCTCTTTTTAACAAAATGTTCAAAGCAGATAAAGGTTATTTGTCTCATTCCTTTTAGGGAAATATACTCCTTTTTTTAGTTTCAAACTTACGACCTACACTTACGACCCTATCTCTAAAGTCCTATAAGTGACCCAATATTAAAGTCAAAAGAGTCATGCTTTAAATCTGTCCAGTTATATAAGTCAGGTAGAGGATGGACCAAAGACAAAATCAAAACAGTAAACAGAACAATACAGAGTTCTCCTAGTGACCAGAGGCAAAACTGAACTGAAGACCCTGGATCTATGCCAGCAAGTGGATGCAACCCCACTCTGTCTTTTTCCAGAAGCCAGTGGGATTCAGTCTCATACAGAAGAATCCTAGGACCCAAATTTAACCAGAGAGATTGACCACGTAAGATGGGTCCTGGATAGTGTTCTCAGATTCCCTCCACCCTGTGGGGTTTTTTGGTGTGCATCCGCTCAGACCATCTACAGGCTCATGCAGATTCTGGGCCCACTTATAGAAGGATACCCAAAAGAGAAAGATGAAACATAAAACTTAGCAGCCAGCTGAAGACTCTACAGGATGGTAGTCCCAGTGGGTTGGGGGGATCCTGGACAAGTCCCCAAATGTTATGCCCAGATTTGCAGAGTCCCCCAAAAACCAACAAGGAGACCGAGTCCTGTATGTAAAAGCAAAGAGCCTTAACTCAGACTCTCTGTATGTCCAACACATTGATACAATCAGAGAACCCTGAGCTTAGTTGAGGTGAGGTTTTTATCATAACAGAGGTTGGGGTGAGGAATTTTTAAGTTCAGGACCCCTGATTGGCTGGCATTTGTCTATGGATGCCCTGAGGAAAAGTGAATGAATGTGTGCAGATCCTATCTAGAAAGGTTGGAATGTTGGGTATTTCCTTTGGAAAGTTAGGTACTTTTCCCTTGGATGGTCTGTTCCTGGGTGGTGCCTGGGTGGTCTCTATTGAGCCTGACATGGCTGGGTCCTACACAATACAAGTATGAACTGGCTCAGGGTCTGCCCCATTTTCTGACTTTACCATAATTTTGTTTTTACTTTGTGTGGTGGTTTGAAAGAAAATGGCCCCCAAGAGAGGGACTCTATCAGAGGTGTGGCCTTGTTGGAGGAAATGTGTCACTGTAGGGGTAGGCTTTGAGGTGTCTTCTGCTCAAGCTTCCCTCAGTGTGGCAGTCAGTTGACTTCCTGTAGCCTGCAATACTACTATAATATTTTCAGCTGCTGCAGCACCACAACTGCCTGCATGTCACCATGGTCTCTGTCATGATTCCAAAGGACTGAATCTCTCAAAGCTATAAGCAAGCTACCCCAATTAAATGTTTTCTTTATAAGAGTTGCCTTGATCGTAATGTCTCCTCACAGCAATAAAAACCCTAATTAGATACTTCCACTTGGCTTTTTCGTTGGCAACATGTAGAGTTTAGTGTACAGAGGAAATACATTCACACAATAGTGGGGTAAATGACTTCCATGTTGTTAAACCAAACATATTATTATGGATTAATTAATAATGGATATAAATAATAATTCATCCAATGTGTAAGACAGAGAAATAGACCAAAACAAACAAACAAAACAAAATAATAATCAGCACTTTAGCTCATTCCTAAAGAAAAAGACCACCTCTAATTAAAAGGAATCTCTGGTTCATGGGCTCTCTGTTTTTTCTAATCTTATTGTTGCTTAACCACCCTGTTTGTTAGCCAACCCTTACAAAATCCCCATGAGATAAGCAAATGAGGATCATAGCCTGTGTGTGGTGGTGGCAGACTGAATGAACGTGAGCATTTAAAGATTCTCCTAAAGTCACCAGGAAGCCCAGGGAGATACCCAGAATAGAACTGATAGGCTTCTGCTTTTACATGGCTGCATAGCATAGCTAAACCTGCTCCACCCTATCCTTGCTGGGTCACATCCTGGCCCTGAGCACAAAGTAAACACAGAAGACCTGAGTTGTTATTCCTCTTCCCTAAGGGAAAAAAAAACTGCATACGTTGTTAAGATTCAGTCTATTTTGAGGTTCCCTTCTCAGTAGGTAGATAAATTAAGTAAGCAGTTTTAGGAGACTGGGCATAAAGAGCAATTGTCTGTCTTCCAAGCATGGCACAGTCCACATAGCCATGACTTCGCAGCAGCTATGAATGCCAGCTATGAGCTTACAGGGGGCTGAGCCTATCAACACTCAATTGCAGACTGTGGAGGGGCGTGCAGGGTTCTACCCCTCCCTGATGAGCTACTTCTGGGAAGAGGCAGTGCCTGTTTCCCATTGAGTACCCATGGAGAGCCCACTAGATTCCAATGACTCGTTCCAAAACCATGGTCTCACACCCTGGTTAAACTCAGTGGGTCTCAAAAACAGCTCATGAATGCAGGAAAGGGACTTGTAGAGAATTGGGCTTAACATAGAGTTGAAAGGAAAATTAGAGAGGGGGTGCTATTATAATCAAAATGCATGTTATATACACATGAAACTGTCGATTAAATTCCATCAAAGTTTGTTTTTTGTTTGTTATTCATGGTAAATGTAATGAATCCTTTCTAGAGTAAGGAGGATCTAAGACATTTCCGTTCAATAGTCTTGGGGAGAAAATTAAATTCAGTTCACACTTATCTTTCAGGCAGTGTTCTTAATCGGCATAAAAACAACTGAAGCCAATGGATGGTTTGTTAACAAAAGCAGTTTGATTGGCACCAGACTGAAGGCATTATTCTCAGCCTAGGAAAGTAGGAGTGGACTCCTCAAATAGTCAAACGGGCCTGTGAACAAAGTCATAGTTACCTCAAATCCTCTGCTGTGTCCCTCTCAGCTCCAACCTCAGAACCTTGGCATCTCACACTCCCTTTTTGCATTAAAGCCTTTTCTCCATCTTAAAACGGCCACGTGAAAAACCAGATCTAATGATGCAAGCCTGTAATCCCAGTGCTTGGGAGATGGAGGAATTAGGATCAGAAGTTAAGGTTATCCTTAGCTATGTAGCAAATTTGAGGATAGCCTAGACTACATAAAATATATTCTCAAAAATATATTTTTTTCTATTAAGCTGGGAAGATAGGTTAATGGGTAAAAGCACCCGCTGCTAAGCCTGATTACTTGAATTCAATCCTCAGAGGTGGAAAGACAGAACCAACTTCTGTAATTTATCTTCTGGACTTTTCGGCTTTTCTTTCTTCTCTTTTCTATCCCAATAACTTGGACCTGGAAACTGATGGAGTATGCTAAGGTGACATCCGGACCTTCTAGAGAGAGCCATAGGGTCCAGAGCTGGAACTGGGGGCCTTAGTGGAATGAGAGGGTGTCCGCATAGGAGGGCTTCTCAGTGTGGGGCCAGAGCTAGAATAGGGGAGGACAATGTTCTTGCAGGGCAGCCTGGCTTAAAATGGCAGAATCTAAGTGAGCTGAGGAAAGCATTCCCATAAAGGGTGGCCGGGAGTGAAGAATCACAGCCCAGGCAGAGCTGGAGCATACCTTCCAACGTATCAGAGGAGAATAATCAAATAAGTCACTTAGTAAGGAGAATGAAAGACAGGTTCCCATCATCACAGGAGGAAACTGAAGCAGATCTAGAATAAATTGGGTCAGAGGTATCCAAGTTAACTAAGAATTTCAATGTATTTATTTAGACAAAGAAATATGTATGTGTACGCATACATGCATACATTCATCCTGTGGAAGGGAGAATGACAGACTTTCAAAGTTGTGCATATTTCAACCCTGAAGCCTGTAAATATATAGCAGAGAAGAATTACAGGAGTCATTAATGACCTTGAGACTGGGGTAGGTGGCCTGGATTATCCAGGTGACTCTAACTAACATCATCCTCACAAGGGTAAAGGGAGATACAAAGACAGGGGGTGATTTGAGGATGCTATGCAACTGGCTCTGGAAATGGATGAAGGTGCCCATATTGATCCACTTTTCACTGCTGTAGTGAAATACGCAAGGAAAGCTACTTGATAAGGAAATGGACTTATTACCTTTCAGTTCTGAAGGTACAAAGTCAAAGGGCCTCATCCGCTGACAGACTTCTTGCCAGAAGATTAAAAAGATGCTACTTCTTCCTTTGCATTGGAATTCTGTTAGAAAAGCATAGGAGTCAGAGGGATCAAGGGCATAACAAGAAAACCCACGGAAACAACTAACCCAACTCTGAACTCACAGAGTCTGAAACAACAACTAGGGAGCCTGCCATGGGATGAGGTAAACTCTCTACAGATATGTGACAGCTGTCTAGCTTGGTCTATTTGTGGAACTCCTAACGATGGAAGCAAGGACTGCCCTAATACTTTGGCTGGCTCTTGGGGAACTATTCCTCATATTGGGTTGCCTTGCCCAGCCTGAATACAGTGGGAGGTGCTTGGTCTTCGGGCAACTTAATACGCCATGCTTTCTTGATACCCATGGGAGGCCTACCCCCTTTCTGAAAAGAAATAGCTGAGGAGCAGACTGAGAGGAGGGGAGCGGAGGGGAGGGGGTAGGGAATGGGAGGAAAAAAGGAGAGGAAACGGCAGTCAGTATGAAAAACAAACAAACAAACAAACAAAGTATTCAAGTATGACAACATACTGTTTTCACCATTAAAAGTGCAATTTAGTAATCAAAACTTAAGCTATTTTATGTTATTTAATAAAGTGATCAAAATGTTTAAAAAAGATATAATAGCTAAAGGCCACATATGATTTTTTGGACTGGATCTTATTGCTATGAGGGAATCTGGTCAAACATAAGTGAGGTCTGAATGTTCGGTGGTAGCAATGTATTAATGTGAATTTCCTAATATGGATGACTGTATTGCAGCTAAAAGGAAAGGAAAATACCAGAAGACTATGGAGCATAAGATGGCCAGATTGTAGTCATGGTCCTTAAAAAAAACATTGTACTTAAAATTTTTCTCCCTTTTGGGGATCATTTTTTTCAGTTGAGTGTAGATCACGTGTTCACAATTCACTTTTATGCAGCAACTAAATATTGTCCCTCTGCTGTTGCTTCTATTCTGCTATTATATATGGGCACCTCTCATTTTCTTAGGAGCCTGTCGCTTTCATCAGAGGTGGCCTGAGTCTGTGGTGTGGAATCTGGCAGGGGCTGACAAGGGACAGCGAGGAGAGGAAATATTCTTCTTAAAGCAGCCACGGTGTTCTTACTTCACTTGACCCCTGATTAAAAAGCCCAAGAACATTCATGAAGTAACAAGAAGAGCTGAGTATTCTGTATCAGCATTTTTGTTTTATGATCAATTTCTTCCTAGGTCTCTTGGTTAGAAAAGGATGGACCCATTTTGTGCCACCTCCACCTCGCCACTCCACGCATAGACTTCCCCTGTCCCTCTCCGGGGTCTAGGGCGGTAGACTCTCATTTTCCCACAGTTTGCCAGATCTAACTCAGGTCCCACAGCCAGTACCGCAGACCAGTCTAGCCAGTCTTCCTGCTCTGCAACTAAGCACAAGACTTCCACCAGGACCCATCCTACCCACAACCACCCACAGTTCCCTTCTGGGCCATTTCTACCACTCAGCTGGATACACAGATTTCCTATGTCCCCCTGGGTCTATCGTGGTGAATACCCCAGACCTCCCCATCCACACCCTTGTACAATTTACCAGATTTAGCCTGGGTCTGACAACCAGTGCAATAGTCTGGCCTTCCCTGCCTTCACTGCAAAGGAGCTCTGGCTGACCAGTATCCTCCCTGCCTTTCCTCCCACTCTCCCACATCATATCCAACCTTTCCGCTCTGACCCCCACACTCAGGCTTTGAACATGAAGCGCATCATTTATATGAGCCCAGGCCCTTCTAATTACCTGACCCAACATGCCCACATCTTCTCTTCTTCCCCAACCTGCTTGGTCCATAAAAACTCAGAACTAACAGAGAAAGGCCACATGCACAGATCTCATCTCAAGAATGCCAACAATATGAAAGATCAAGCCAGAATCTTATTTCCAGAACCTACCAGTCCTATAGAAATACTTGCCATTGAGAATTCCCTAGATGAACTCCAGAACACAGAAGTTAAAAGAGCAATCATAAACTCCTCAAGATATTTGAAGAAGACACAAGGAAACATCTTGCGAAACCAAGGAGAAAGAACTTAAAGAGAATAAAGGCATGATTGCTGCCCAAGCAAAAACAAACAGGGAGGGGATGGCACACGCCTTTAATCCCAGCACAGGTGAAGCAGACACAGGTGGATCTCTGTGAGTTTGAGACCAGTCTGGTCTACAGAGCAAGTGTCAGGACAGGCTCCAAAGCTACACAGAAAAAAACAACATAAACACAAGGCTGGTGGAAATGACAAAATCAATCCAAGACTTGAGAATGGAATTTATTCAGGAGATAGAAACACTGAAAAAGATTCAAGCTGAAATGAAGTCAAGGACGTAGACAAACTCTTCAACAAGATCATAGGAAAAAAAATTCCCCAAACTAAGGAAAGACACACCTATACAAATACAAAAAACACACAGAAAACCAAATAGACAAAACCAGAAAAGAAAATCCCTATGACATTTCATGGTTAAAACATTAAGTATAGGCTGGGCGGTGGTGGCGCACGCCTTTAATCCCAGCACTCGGGAGGCAGAGGCAGGCGGATCTCTGAGTTTGAGGCCAGCCTGGCCTACAAGAGCTAGTTCCAGGTCAGGCTCTAGAAACTACAGGGAAACCCTGTCTCGAAAAACAAAAAAAAAAATTAAGTATACATAAAAAAGAAAGTGTATTGAAGCATCCAGAGAAGAAGGAAAGGGAGAAATATTGTAATACATAATATATATAATATGAATTATTTGTATATATGAATAATATATGTGTAATACATACTATACATAATCATATATCACATTATGTTGCATATGTTATATACATTATATAGTATATGCATGTATGTATATTATATTGTGTAACTGTATTATATATAATTATACAGGAGGATGGGTGTGGGTGGAATCAGGTGGGATTCTGGGTGGAATCAGATAGGATTGAAGGAGAGAATTCAGGGAGAGGTGGCTGGAATTGGGGGGCATTTGGAAGATGGTGTGGAAACCTAGAGTAGTGGAAACTCCCTGGAATCTATAAAGATGATCCTAATAAAGACTACTAGCAATGGGAAATACAATCTCTACTGTCCATCATTTATAGTCAAGGAAGACTTACAGTGGCAGGACTGAGTTACATTCAATTGAGTTGTTGGCTGAGGAGGTACCGTGGAGATCCCCAAACAATCCAGGCTGGTTCTAGGAAAGAAGGTTACTCTCTGCAAACTGGTAGCAGGTCTCCATTACTAGAACAACATCTTCACAGTTCGTTGAACCTGGGGAGATAAAACTGGTGCCTGCATGAAGCCTTAACCCCTACATTCTCGTTTTTTTTTTGGTGTGGAAAGGTACTCTGTAGGCTACCCAAAGAGAAATATGGACACCAACTCAGCCATACAACCTAGCCCCACCCTCAGAAAACTGGGTCTTCCCACGCCAACCATTAATCGAGAAAATGTTCCATAGACTTGCCTATGGGATTATTTGGTGTCTTAATTATTGGGGCTCTTAATTTAGGTTCCTTTTCCCCCAGATGCCCAGCACAAGCTTCCCAGGAGCTTGTGTTGAGTTGACAATAACTAATTAGCACAGATAAAAAGGCTGAGAGTCAATCAGGAGACGTCCTGCCAAATGGGGTTGTGGGGAGGACCACCAAAAGGGCTCTTGCTTCCACCTGAAGAGTTTTACCCAGGGTACTTCAGTGTCGGTGAACATGGGGAAGTGGGAACACAACTATCTGACCTTGGGGTGAAAACAGTAGGCACCCAGTAGTTCTCTTCTCCCACTGATGGTCATCCATAGTAAGGGTGCAGAGAGGGAGCTCCTATCTCTGTCACTTCCAAAGGACAAGATCTTCACAGCGCCCGTACGAAACCCAACAGTTAGGCATGGCAATCAGGCTAAATTCAGAAAGCTCCATCCAGAAAGGGAGCATTCTTTTTTCTGCCAAGTGCCACCAGCGTGTATGCCCAGTTGAAGGGCTGTCGGTGTTCTAACATTCAGCCCCTGTAGCAGACCTATAACTTAGGCTCTGTCATCCACACTCTCTAGGTGCAAAGGTTGAGAAACGGGCAGCAGGATGGTTCATTCACCTTAGAGTAGCCGTGTTCTACGGTGGCGCTGCTCCGGAACCTGTGTTCTAATCACAACGAGCATATTACCTGCCTATCAGTAGACCTATCAACGTATCAAACACTAGATACACACCATGAGTCGAGGTCCAAAGGCGAGAATTGAGACCCAGAGCAGGGCATGGCTGCTCCTGGCTTACAGAGCTATAGCTTTCTCCCGTCTGATCTGGGCTAGAATCAAGGACCCTGGCTGCCAGCCCTGCTGGCTCTCTCGGGTGGCACAGCACCGCTGTTCTCACTTTCTCATTAAGTGGCTTCTGAAAAATGATACGCTGCTTATCATGTTATCCTTCAGGTCGGTTTAGAAACAGAGAAATTAGCCAGTGCCTGGCATGGCGGTGCGTGTATGGCTGTCATCTCACTTGAGGGACAGAGGTCAGAGGGTGGTGGTTTTAAGTTCAGATCGAACAACATTGTGAGACCCTGTCTCAAGATGAAATAAGAAATGAGTCTATAGCCGGGCGGTGGTGGCACACACCTTAAATCCCAGCTTGGGAGGCAGAGGCAGGCAAATCTTGGTGAGTTCGAGAACAACCTGGTCTACAGAGTGAGTTCCAGGACAGGCTCCAAAGCTACAGAGAAACCCTGTCTTGAAAAACCAAAAGAAAAAAAAAAGAAAAGGAAAGGAAAGAGAAGAAAAGAAATGAGTCCGTGTTCAGCCACATGATATCAAGGAATTAATCCACCACACTCCCAGTCAATGATGTATAATAATAGGTCCAGGCTAGGTTAGTCTGGTAACCACAGTGAATGGGACAGAAATTCAAAAGTAGAAGGGAGAGCACGAAATAGAAAAAGTGCATAGGTCTGTTTCCCGGCCACCAAAGTTCCATTCTTTCACAACTTGACCAGCAGAAGTCCCTGCTGGAAGTGTTTGAACACTGGCTTTTTAGCAGCTCAGCCACCGGTTACCAGGCCTCAGTGCAAAGAACTCTGAGTAAACAGACTTCACCTTCTTTCCCTGGATACAGAGCTTTGATCAAGGCAGTAGAGGCACGTGATGAGAGACTCACAGGAGAGGAAGCATATTAACCAAGATGATTTTCTCTGTAAGCTCTTGGTCTTTCTGAGTTTATTCCCCAACTTATTTATCATTTACATCACTGTCATGAGATTTTTAGGTCTTCCAGTTTTCGAGAAAATTTTGAAATTAAATCGAATAGAAGCTTAAATTTCATGTGTGTCCCAATATAAAATAAAAGACAGCTAACTAATAATTTGCTGTCCTACGTTCTCTGCCTTCAGACAGAGTAACAGCATGTTCCAGAAATCTGTTTAGCAAAAGGAACAGTAATTTGTAATGTCTCCTCCTTTTCCTCCTGGGAAGGTGCAAGGGGCCTCATGGTCTCCTGCCTGCTCCCCAGGGATGACAGGTTTCTCAGGATCCACTTCTTTCAAACATGTTAGAAGCCAGTTCTTCTTTTCAAGTATGGGGGACTATTTAAGATAAATGTAAAAAGTAAACGAGATGAAGCCACATCAGGACCACCTACTTGGTGGAATCCCGATTCATTGTCTCTTTCAGAACCTCTTTGCTCTCCTACAGAAGTCCCTGCTTGGTTGCCATAGTATCAGATAACACAATCAGTAATAACATTTGGATCATCAAAGCAGCCATCATCCTTGAAGGAGCTCAGGTAAGACCATGTCTCGTAACTCAGCAAGGCTGGATTATACTCTTAAAAATGATTTTCCAGTCAAAGCAGGCTTTTTTTTTTTAATTTAAAGGTCACAGAACAAGGGGAAAATGGCCTGCAATTGCTTTTTGTTTTCCTCTTGGGAATAAACAACCCTCTCAAATGCTACACAGTCTAGTCTGTTATGAACTCTTCTGTTGCTTTTCTTCCCTTGTGATGTGTAGTAATTTGGTCATGTGTTTATTAAAGTTTAGATAGAGCCAGGGTAGCCATTAGATGTTCTGGCCTGACGTCTGCTTCCTATGATCGTTGCTTTCAGAGGCTTCTTCCCTAGTTTGAGTTTTCAGATGTCAAGCACTGGTGTTTTATGACAGAAAACTTTCTGGCATTCTTTACATTTATAGGGTGGCTTATCTACAATGTGGATTCTGATGCCAACTGAGAGTTGACGTTAAGAGTTTTCCTATCTACCTCAGATTCTCAACTTTTTCCTCTTTTGATGGGTTGGTGATGGTGTTTCCAACTTGTCTATCTTGATTTTCCTAGCTGGTCTCAGTGGGGCACTCATTTCATGAACATCTGGACAGCTCTAGATGAAGCTTCACGGCCCAATCCTGTGCTCCAATTCAAAGATCAACTCAGAATTGCTCATTCAGTTTGCTTAGAAGACTGAGATGTTGCAGTTCTCCAGCACTGTATCCCAGCAGACGATCCCCTGAGCAGCATCTTAGTGCTGCCATGCATGTCAGGTGAAGTCCACGGCTACGAACTCACCTGACACCTGCCACATCCCACATTCTCCCTGCAGTTCTTTCATAACCGAGGGGGTAGCAGAGTCTGTGAGAGTCTCCTGCGTACCTGAGCAGAGAGGAAACGGCAACAGATCCCCAAACCTAGTTATACACAAATATATATATATGCAGCCTTCTTTATGTGCACACTAAATGAGGCCCATCTAAGTCAGACTTGACTAAAAGGTTGAAAAAAGGGTGTCTTAGTTAGGGTTTCTACTACTGTGAAAAGACACCATGACCACAGCAACTCTTATAAAGGAGAATTTTTGACTGGGGTGGCTTACATTTCAGAGGTTTAGTCCACTGTCATCATGGCAGGAAGCATGTAGGTGTCCAGACAGATATAGTGCTGGAGAAAGGGTTGAGAGTTCAACGTCTGAATCAGTAAACAGCAGGAAGAGTGGCACTGGGCCTGGCTTGAGCGTCTGAAACCTCAAAGCCCACCCACAATGACACACTTCCTCCAACAAGGCTGCACCTCCTGATAAGCCACTCTCTGGCGCGCGCGCACACACACACACACACATACACACACACACACAAATTTAAGCACGACGATTTGGAAACAAAGAGGAAAATATAAATGGCAGAGTTACTGTAGATCATTTTTGGCCAGAGTCATTTCTGTGACTGTGATGCTGATGAGATAAATAACCCTTGACCTGCCTTCGCTTTCCTCCAAAAATAAGCAATGATGTGTGAGTCTACTTCATGACAACTGGCTTGCTTACTGCTCTGTTCTGAAGAAGCTAAAGTTACTAAAAGCCACATGAATTTCTTTAGAAACAATATCAGGACGGTGCTAGGTAAGATTTAGAAACTGACTTTGTCATCATGCAAATATTTCCTGCCCTAAGAGCTAGACACAAATTCCTTTAGAGTAGTTCTTGGCTTTCATCTACTCAAGATGAAAATATGAGGTGACACGTTCCAAAGGCTATTTACCTGGACGATGGTTTTCTGTGCCGTCTAAACAGGTGCTGTTCAGAGCATGAGAATAGGTTATTTACCCCCTATCTCAGCAAAGTTAAAAAACAAGCACACAAACGAAGCAGAAAGACAAAATTAGATGCCATTTTAAAATACTTAGATCTTGGGCTAAAGAGATGGCTCAGCAGTTAAGAACATTTGTCTTTCTTTCAGAGAATCTATCAGTTCCCAGCACCCACACGACAGATCACAGCCATTCCACAGGATCTGATGCCCTCTTCTGGCCTCCATAGGCTATAGTGAGTCTTTCTCTGTCCTACCTGCCAGCACCCAAATGACCACACAGGGACTTATTAGTAATTATGAAAGCTTAGCCAACAGCTTAGGGTTGTTTCTAACTAGCTCTGATAACTTAAATTAACCCATTTCTATTCATTCACATGATGCCACATGGCTAATGACTTATTACCTCAGCCCTACATGCCATACTTCCTCTGCGTCTCCTTATATCTCCCTTTTTCTTCCCCGAAAATCCTGCCTGGCTACTGGCCATTTAGTTCTTTATTAAGCCAATCCAAGTAACACATCTTCACAGTGTACTAAAAGACTATTCCACAATAGGTACTAGGCAGGGACATGGCAACATACATACCTGCAGGCAAAACTCTCATACACACAAAGTAAAATAAAATAAGTAATTTTTTAATGTTTAGATCTTTTGTTTGTTTGTTTGTTTGCTCTTCTGTTGAATTCCAAGAACTCTCTACTAGTTCCCCTTGCCTGAACTGTTGGCACACACGTACAAATTTTTTTGTTTTTGATTTTTTGAGGACAGGGTTTCTCTGTGTATCTCTGGCTGTCTGGGAACTCACTCTGTGGACCAGGCTGGTCTTGAACTCACAGAGATCCGCCTGCCTCTGCCTCCCCGAGTGCTTGGATTAAAAGTGTGTGCCACCGTTGCCAAGCTACAGGTGCAATTTATCCTCCAAGTACAGTGTTCCTCGGACACTGGATCGAAACAGCTAACTCACGTCAGACTTTGCACACGTCTGAAGACAATTGTGCAATGATGCAGGAAGTTGATTCAGGCACAGCTCCTTCCTGGTGCTCACTCTCACTTCTCCAAGGAAGCAGCAAAGGTTGCTTTATCTCGGTTCCTTTATAATTTCGTAATTATCCTGGTAGAGATTTGAAGAAACAAGGACTTCCTTTTTCCACTGCGGGGGGGAAAGCAACTAGGATAAGTAAAAGTCTTTTTGGTCTTCCCTTTTCAAGATAGGGTTTCACACAGCCCAGGATGGCCTGAAAGTTTCTTCTGAGTGCACCTCCTGGATACCGTATTAAAGGCGTTCACCATCATGCAGGTTTATGCCCTGGTGGGAGTCAAACCCACTAGGCAAGCACAACTGATCCACATCCTTAGCTGCTGGCTCCACAGAGGAACTTGGTCCAGCGGATCTGGCTGCTTATTTGATGACCGCTGCCTGGGCTGCAGAGCTTCTTTCTGTCCAGGTGGCCAAATTAAGCCCCTCCCTAAGGCCAAGCTCCTCCCTGTGTTTGCTCCAGGAGGTGTGTGTCACTGCACCCTTTCCACCTACCTGCCTGGTATCCACTCACAAGGAACCACGGGACGTATTTCCTATCCTACAATCTTATGAATGGAGGCACCTGACTCAAGTTATGGATACCTACTACCTTAGTTAGGGTTTCTATTGCTACAATGTAACACCACGACCAAAAATAACAAAGTGGGGAGGAAAGGGTTCATTCAGCTTACACTTGAGCATCGCTGTTTACCACGGAAGGAAGTTAGGATACGAACTCTTAACAGCGCAGGATCCTGGCAGTAGGAGCCGATGCAGAGGCCACGGAGGAATGTTGCTTACTGGCTTGGTTCCCATTGTTCAGCCTGCTTTCTTCTTTTTTTTTTTTAATTTATAAAATTCTTTATTTAAAATAAAATGTTTTTCTTTGTTTTATATGGTTTATTTTTTTATATTTAAAAATTTCCATCTCCTCCCCTCCTCCTCCCCCTTCCCTCCCCTCCCCTCCACTCATACCCCCCCTCCCTCCCTCTCCAGGCCAAGGAGCCATCGGGGTTCCCTACTCTATGTTAAGACCAAGGTCCTCCCAACTCCCCCCAGGTCCAGGAAGGTGATCAACCAAGGCTCAGCCTGCTTTCTTACAGCACTCAGGAGCATCAGCCCAGGGATGGCACCCCCAACCCTCTCTATTGATCACTAATAGAGAGAACACGCCTTATAGCTGGATCTCATACAGGCATTTCCTCAGCTGAGGCTCCTTCCTCTCTGATGACGATAGCTTGTGTCAGATCCCAGCCGACTCTATGCCCCATTCCCTGGGAGTCTTAACCATCACATAAAGACCCGGATCTAGACCTGCCAGTTCTTAAAGGCATCTGTCTGCACTGGGGTTCGGGGTTGCGCTCCCATAGTTATGGATCACTGGGTACAGTACTAGAAAGCCGACAGCGGACTCATGACTGAGGACAGTGTCTATGCAGAAAGCTGAGAGGGGAGCCTGGAGAGCTGATGGTTCTGCCCGCCCCCTTTCATCACGTGATTTGAAGATCCTCTTACTAACTGCAGGGGGCGGTAGGGCCCAGGCTTATCATTTAAGGACTCGCAAGAAATAAGAGAACTAGGCTGGTATCTGAGCAAACTACTCAAGTTTTTTATAGTCAGAAGAACTCATGAAACTTAGCTTTCACATACATTTTGCATTCCATCCTTCCACGCTGCTGACAAAAATATGAAACATTAATAGAAAGCATAATAAGATGTGGAGAAACCCATCGGTGTGCCTAGACTCAAATTGTATTTAATCCACAATACTTTGTACCCAAAATAATACATTATCTTGAACGACTTCAACTTTGGAAGTAAAACGTGTGGTACCTGCAACATGAAACTTCATCCTCCACAGAAAGGACTGGCTGTGGTCGGTCTTTTTCTCTCATGCCCCAACTCTCTTACCGCTGTGTTTGAAGTGTGACCACCATCAGAATAATCTGATGGTCTCCTTCACACACTTAAGAATACGTGGCTTAGTTTATACACAATTCTGTATTTCAAACTGGTATCTGTATATTGCTCTGAATGATTGATTTATAGACCTAGCCGTCACAAATGTAGGAGGGGCAAACACTGCAGTACGGTGCTGGAAGCAGGCGGGGATGAAGGGACGGTCTTCTTGCTCAGTCAAACTACTTCTTGCATGTGTCCCAAGTCGCATGTTCTTCTCTGTCATTCCTGCTTTCCTTCTACGGCTTGTCTTCCCACCACATCCTCAGTATGGCTCTCCTTTCTGCTCTGGGATTCAGAAGTAGCTAAGGTTATGAGATACTTTCTCCCCTACACAAACTCAGAATGAATCTTTGGGCTGCACTCAAACTTAATGTGATTATACGTTTCTTGGAATGTCTTTTCCTGTAAATCCTTCTGTGACTGTTTGGCAGCTTATGAAATCTCTTCCTCAGAACATCCCTGTATGTCTCTGTCACCTTTGCTGGTGATTCCTTTCTTTGGCGTTTGGTGAACTTAAAGAAGTTGCCTGAGTTCAGTACATAAGAGCAAACTAAGCAAACCGGATCAAAACACAGATTCAAAGAGCAGTGGAAATCTTGTTCCTGTGGAGTTCTGACACATTTCTGTATTGTCTTCTAGCGGGGAGACGCTGAATGTTGCTTGCAGAACTCAGTCTGTGGGCATAGTATTGCTTTATGATCTTTGATGAACCATAAACTGGAATTGTTAAAATAATTGCGGTTGGATAGATGCCAAATGGCAAAGCAGAGGAAAGCAGGGGTAAGAAGCAGCGTTTACTGTTCCATTGACTCACCGAGAAAACCCACCCTGCAACTTCTGCAACACACGGCTGCCATAGACCGAATCCTCTGTTGATCTCTAAAACCCTGAGCTCCTGAGTGTGGGTGAGTAAAATGTCCTGATTAAAGTCATTAAAACAAATGCCAGTCCTAGCACCCAGGGAAAACCGGCAGTATCTGCTGAGAAATATCCTAATTGTTTCATATTCCGAAAGCTCAGTGCAGTGATCATTTTCTGGGTCTACTTGCCAAAGCCGCCTGGATTCTGCTAATGGACAAATATCCTGGGGTGGAGGCAAAGAAGTCACCCAGATGGAGGTTTTCTAGCGAAGATGGCTGTATTGGCACAAATCTCACAGGACAAGCCGACTGCTTCAGGCCATACTGTGGAGAGAAGCCTATTAATAGGGTTCCAAGAAATGGAGCCTGTCTTTTATCAAGGAATCTTCCAAAGTGTGCTCTGGGAATCTCAAATTCTAGTAATACATTGTAACCTGGCACCCCAGGTCTACAGCCAAGTGTGTGGCGACTCTGTCCTTTGGCCAGATGTAAACTTGAACAAACCAGGACTGCCCTTATTTGCACAACTGACTCATATTTACGGGGTAGAAATTATACAACTGGAAGATTATTACCTGCACAGTGGCTTGAATAATCTCTTAGACTATATACCGGCCAATTCTGACTGCTTTTCTTCTCTTGTCATGAATTAACTTGCCAAGAAAGTAAACACAAAGAACCTCACCCTCCCAAGGGCTTCTCCCAGTGGTGGATTCATCCTCACTACCTACCTGACTGCCTTAAGCTACAAGTATCTGGCTGTTGCCCAGCACTTACATCTTGTGGTATACTCGGATTCTCTTCCTATTCTGTTATAAGGAATGATTTCATTAGTCACCCCCCCCCCCTTTCCTGCTACCTGGGTGGTGTTACACCAATTTTCTCATTGTCGATAGAAAGCACTCGGATACAAAATTGACAAGTAAACACAGGAATAAATTCTGAGGGAGGAGATAGGACCTTGTATAACATGAGCCTATTTGCATGAAGAGAATAGAATGGAAATCACGCTGGAGAACGAATCAAGAGATGGAAACCATAGGCAGCACCCTATGTGACACTTCAGCTCAGCCCCGTATCTGACCCTAAGGGGAGAGAGGGCTTTGTGCTGTCATTTTATAAGTGAACCCTGTAAGACCAGTAGACCTTGGCCATGGTGCTGGGGTGCCAGGGGTGACACAGAGTGAAAGCGTGTCATGCTTGGCATGGGCCTAAGTGCTGAGCCAACACCTGTAATGTCTTCCTAGGTCACAGCCAATCAAAGGAGACGCTACTGGTGACAGAACATGAGGCAAGTCTGATGATCCTGAGAGACGTTGACGTTGTGCGTGTAAGAGCAAGAACTAGTAAAGTTTAGGTTTGTCGTTATATACCTTTCTTGTTTTCTTTTTATTTTATTAAGTGCCACCGCATGCCTCTAGAGATCAAGTGACAACTTTTAGGAGTTGGTTCTGGTTTATTATTATGTGTTCTGGGCATCAAACTCAGGTCATCAGACTTTTGAGTCTAGTGTTTTTACCTGCTAAGGCATCTTACTGGCCTAATATGTTCCTAGTTATAGCAACAAGCTGATAAAGAAAGCTGAACAAGAAAAGCAGATCATCTGAATCATTTAGCCTAACATAAAATAAGTTTACTACTCAATTTTTTTGTTTTTGTTTTTGCAGACACCATAATCCATTCTTGCTAATTTAAAAATAAAATGAGTGTATTAAGGGGTGTCAGCACAGATTTTTCTCTAAGGAACAGAGAATCACGCTTCAAAGCCACATGCAAGACATCATATCCAAATTACACTATTGGGGCATGGCAGCAAAAAGTGCCACCAGCACTCTGTACCAATAAACCCTGCCAGAAAGCCCAGAAAGCCAGGCTAGCAGCTGCTGCCATTTCTGTGTCTCTGCCCTGCATGGCTCCTGAGTTTCCTTCTGCATTACAATCTTGTAGGGCTGCATGTGATGGTAAAAATCAGGTCACACACTTGCATCTTGGTTGCAAACAAGGCTGAAAAAGAAAGCTCTAGTTATATGCTGGAATATAGAACTAATCAGTTTCTTTGATAAGGGAACTTCCAAGTAGTGATGTGTGTCCACAAATATAACATATGTGAACTGGGGAGACATGAAATAATTAGACAATGGATCTCCGACAAAGCTGTTAAAGACTAGCATTTAACTCTGCTAGTCAAGGAGACTTGTGGTTGGGTCAGGAGTCAGAAAGGTCTTTTCTGTCACCAAAGGAAGTTTTCCCAGTGACATTCAATTCATAAACTGCTCAGTTCTTCCCTTCTTTGTGCCAGTCTTGAAGGATATTCTCCAGTAATTAGCACACTGGAGAAGACTCAGTTTCACTTTGTCTCAAATTTTAGAAATGGTAGACAGGGGAAAAACAATAACGAAATAAATATTGCTGTTGAAATTATGTAGTAGAAACCCGAAGATCCCCATCCCAGATTCTGAGGAATGCAGATAGAGAGCCTGAGAGCTGGGAGTACTGTGGATCAGGACACAGAATCCGGCAAAGTTTGCAGGGACCTGAACCAGGACAGCCACTTTACCTTAGCCAAAATCATCCAAGGCAGAAATAGGTTTTGTCTTCCATATTTAGAGTTACGGGCTGGTCATGGCTCCCTTAGTTTGCCCTCTTTAGAACTACCAAGGAAAAAAGTCCGTATATAAACACATTTCCAGGGGCTGGAGATATGGCTCAGTGGTTAAGAGCACTGACTGCTCTTCCAGAAGACCTGGGTTCAATTCCCAGCACCCACATGGCAGCTCACAACTGTCTGAAGATCCAGTTGCAGGGGATCTGACACATTCACACCAATACACATAAAATAAAGTTAAATAAACCATAAAATAAATATAAATAAATAAATAAACACATTTCCACATCGTTAATACTTAAAATTTTGTGTCCTTTTTTTTTCTCATTCTTTGAAATGCAAACATCTTTTTGGGCCATTTGATATTCACGTTTCTCTTTCCTTTTTAATCTCTATTTTGTGTTCCATATGTGGATAAAGCCTAATTTGTTCAATCGTTTTGCCATTATTTTATACTTTTGAAGATCAAGCAGGAAACTGCTCTATTATTTTAGAGAGATTTTCACGGATGTGGTCACACTCTGCGTGGTTCAGCCTTGGCCCTAGGTCCTATGGAGATTCAAGCACATATAGAAAGAGAAGTGGACTGGGGCGTGACACCAGCAGAGAGTTCATCTACCGTGCATGCCCTGCGTTGATCCACAAAGTTACTAACACAAGATAAACAGAACAAAGCATAAGGTATGGAAAATCAGGTTGAATCCTTTCTTAGGAATGTTATATGGAAATACTTCAGAAGTTCTGAAATGTGTCTCCAGGTGACAGCTACACATCACAATGCCATCTCTGTCCCTGAAGAAAAGACCTCCCGTGAAGCTAGCTACCTCACAGCTGCAGAATTCTTGAAACCTCGGTGAGCAGAGCCGGGATGCGTGGGAAGAATGCAGAAAGCTGTGTATCCTCCTGTCAGCTTTTAAAAAGATTTGTTCTTATAATTTTAATTACATGTACTGTGTAGGCATGTGCACATTGTGTGCACATGCAGGTTCCTGAGGAAGCCAGGCGTGTCAGGGCCCCTGGAGCTAGAGTTCCAGGTGGCTGTGAACAGCCTGATGTGGGTACTTGGAATCGAATTCAGGTCCTCTGCAAGAGTAGTATATGCCCTTAACTTCTGAGCTATCTCTTCAACCCTTCCTTTTTAATAAAAAGCAGCATTTTTTATTAAGTCTTTGAGAATTTTATACAACATAACAACTCGTCCCAGATCAACTCACATCTCCCTACTGATCCGATGTAATGTTCTCCTTTTATATATATATATATATATAAAACATCTATCCATTGCTGCCAAAACACTCTTTGGTACAGACTATCCCCTGAGTGTGGCTGACCTATAAGAGCCACATCCTTAACAAGAACAGGCATTCCCTGTCCCAACAGTCATCAGCTTCCAATAGCTACTCAGCTGTGATGGAAGTTCATCACCCCTCTCCCCATCCATGCTGGGATTTTGTCAAAACTGAACTGGTCCGGGTCTTGTACGCGCTTTCACAACCCCTGTAAGCTGATTTATGCAATGTCCCTGTTGTGGCCAGAAAACACTGTTTTGTTGTCGTCATCCACCCCTGAGCCTTGGTGGGAGTGGGTGTGATGTGGATGTCCCATTCAGGGCTGAGCACTCATCTCTTATTCTCTGCACATTGGCCAGCTGAGGGGGTCTGTGTCAATCACTGTCTACTGCAAGAAGAACGCTTGTCTGATGAGGATTAAGAGATGCACTAATTTATGGTATGACATACTACATCCATCTAGCAGAATGATTAGTAGTAGGCTTTCCCCTAGGGCCCATCTATCCACGGGTTGTTGACCCTGATAAAACTGCCAGGTATGGGTTCCATCCTGTGAAACAGGGCCTTACATCCATTCAGATATGGTTTGGTTATCCCCATAACATCCACGCCACTATTGCACCCGTGAACATCTCCTGCCAGACCAACCGTAGTTTGCAGGGTTTGCAGTTGGATAAGAGTGACAATTGCTTTTCTCTTCTGCTAGCATGCATAGCATATTCCAGCACTAGGAAAGCTATCTTATAGGGTGAAGATTCTGGGTCAGTACCAGCCTGATTTCTTCATATTCTCTGATGCAATTGTATGCTGTCTTGAAAATAGAATTTTAGCATCAACTTTTATATATGGGACCCAATTGGCCAACAGTTCCAAAAGAAATATTCCACTTCTGGCAGTGAGCTTTTTATTTGCTAGCCTAAGGTGTAGTGATATTTTATTTGTATTTTAATAAATAAAGCTTACCTGAAGGTCAGAATACAAAGTTAAGCCTCTAGAAGCCAGGGAGTGGTGGTACATACCTTTATTCCCAGGACTCAGGAGACAGAGACAGATGGATCCCTCTGAGTTCAAGAGCACCCTGGGCTATACAAGATCAATCCAGAAAGAGACCCAGATAGTGGTGTCTCGCGCCTTTAATTGCAGTGTTTGAGAGTCACACACCTTTAATCCCAGCACGAGGGAGGTGGGGGTAAGGGTGATATAGCTGGGCAGAGAGAGGAATATAAAGGGGAAGAGACAGGAACTCAGTGGTGTGTGGAGTCTGAGGATTCATGGAGGCAGGCTCTTGCCCTTTCTGTCTGAAGATTTGATAGAGGTAAAAGGTCTCTCTAGTGGTTGGCTGCTTTCCTTTTCTGATCTTCAGGTTGAACCCCAATATCTGTCTCTGGGTTTTTATTATTTGTGCCACACTGAAGTGTCTAGGAGAGCCATTGCCACCCCATTACAAAGTAACTCCATTTAGATATTTATGTATGTATATATTGTAGGAAAGTTCTACAGTAGTATGTTTTCATATCTTTTAAAAAGTCTTTAGTGTTAGATACCCCTTCCCATAGTGCCTCCTCTACTCTGCTTTCTCATCTTCTACCCTATTTAACTCTTACTGCCCCATTAGCTGTCTCTTGCCCTATATATCATTAAACTATACCTCCCCTCTCTAGAGCCAACCCCACATTGCTCCTAACTAGTTTCCTGACCTCTGTGGGTGTTCTAAATGAGACAGACCTATCTAAAGATTCAACGCTAGCATCTACATGTGAAAGAAAATTTGTGATGATTATGTTTCTGAGTCTGGATTATTTCACTCGGGGTGCTTGTTTCCAGCTCCATCAATCACCTGTGAATTTTACATTCTGCTTTTCTTAACAGTTGAATAATATTTCATTATGTTAATATATTACATTTACATTATTCATCAGTTGATGGACATCCAGGTTGTTTCTATTTCCTGGCCATTGTGAATAGCGCAGCAATGAACATGAATGAGCAAGTATCTCGGTAGTAGAATATAGAATCCTTTGGGTACATGCTCAAGAGTGGTATAGCTGAATTATATACAGCTCTTGTTGATAGATTACTAGCTTTTTGAGGAAACTCCACCCTGATTTCCATAGTGTCTGCATCAGTTTACACCCCCATACGTAGTGAATAAGTGTTCTCTTTTCCCACATCCATGCCAGCATTTGTTGACATTCTTTTATATTAACCACTATGGTTGGGGTAAGATAAAATCTCAGTTGGTTTTTATTTTCCTGATGGCTAAGAATGCTAAACATTTTTTTAAAAATTTCCTGGCTGTTGGCATACAAAAGAGCTCCACAATAGCCTGGAATGGAGTATAACAAAGGTTTATTTATCTGGGGATAAACTCACAGAAAGAGTAGTGATTAGCAGTTCTCTGAGTGCGCTGGGAACTGGAACCAAATCCAGCAACCAAGAGGCTCATGCATGCTTTCATCTACATTTATAGTACAAGAGACCACTAGTTCCAGGACAGGCTCTAAAGCTGCAGAGAAACCCTGTCTCGAAAAAAAATAAAAAAAAAAAATAAAAAATAAATAAAAAAAAAATGGCTTGGCTAAGTCATGAGAGGAAAGTAATTATGACTATCTAGTCTTCAACTCCATCAAAGACCTGAGAGGGAAAATAGTACTACTTGAGTAAACAGGAAGTGAATCAAGCAACTTCCAAAAGGTGCAATAAATGACAGAGACAACTGGTTATTTGGGCAATCACCCAAAGTCTCATTTGCAACATTGGGGCAACCAACTTTGGTTAAGTCCTATTAGTAGGCACTGTGAAAGCAAATTTTTCTCTTTTACTTGTAAAGGTATAGTGAAGAAACAATCTTACAAATCAATAACTATAAGAAACTATCCTTTAGGCAATATGGAAGGCAAAGGAATTGCAGATTATAGAGGGCAACTGGTTGAATCTGTTACCATTCTCCATTTTCCAGATACAGAAGAATTCCAAGGGCTGAATGATTCTTCAAAATGCTGAGCACCTAGTTGCTCCTGTACCATCTGTTCTAAAGCCTGCAGTTTTTCTATTGTTAAACCTACATCAGTTTTTTTAAATGGTGAATGCATGCCATAAGATACTACTGCTTGCTTAGTTTCTTTTAAATCTTTTATATCTATAGGTTTCCATTTACAGTCTTTGTATCCATTTGGGTACTGGGTATTTGTTGGCTTTCAGAGGTAATAGCAGGATAAGTAGCTAAAACTTTTGGTAAATCACCTCTGACTCTGAGGGTTACTGGTGATGCTAAATCCTTTGCCTCTACCTTATCTCCATGCTTATAAGTTCTGACAAGTTCCTCAATTGATTCAAATCTTTTTAACACTGTCTTTTGTAAAGCCTGAATCTCTTGTGAATATTTCTAATGATTTTATCAAGTCAATTAATTTCTGGTTCTCATTCTGCACATGTGATTCCAAGGTTTTAAATTTTTCCATTAATGATATCTTCTCATCCTTAGGTATTATTTGGATGGTGTGTGATTGCCTTCCTGGAGGGATGGTCTATTTGCTAATTTATCATAACTTTTAACAGATTTTTGATTGTCAACCTTAACAGTATGAATCCTTTCAGATAATCTCTCAATACCCTTGTGTAAGGTTTCATAACCCATTGGCATGAATTGAATTTCTCTTATCAAATTAAGGTTATTATTTTCATTAGTATAAATCCTTTCAGCTAAAGACTGTATTCTTCCTAAAAGTTTCTCATCTTGGCTCTGTTATCAAACCATTGCTTTAAGGACACAATACAAAGCTTATGGACACCATGATCACACACACACACAAAAAAAAAAATATGTACATAGTAGCTCATATAACTCTTGCAGAATTCCATCAATACTAGAAACAAAAAGGTTGTTAAATTCCTGGATGGTGGGGCTAGAGAGATTGCTCAGAGGTTAAGAGCACTGGCTTCTCTTCCAAAGGTTCTGAGTTCAATTCCCAGCACCCACATGATGGCTTATAACCATCTATGAGATCTGGTGCCCTCTTCTGACATGTAGGAATATATACAGGCAGAACATAATAAAAATAAATAAACACTTAAAAATCCTGGATAGTGATATTGTCTGCAATTATCTTGGGGTTGGTTTACAATTTTCAAATTTATTTATTTATAATTTTCAGAAAATTGTTGTAGGTGTAATAACCTTGATTGGCCAGCAGGTGTCGCAGTTGCAGCAGTAAGGCAGGTCCTAGATCAGTACCTGAATTACATGGGACTTCATTACTAACAAATTTAGTTAATTACTTAAGAGCAGCATATTTGCATATGGAGGTCTGAGTTGGACAGAATCTCAAGGAACCCAGAGCTTGCAGGCAGTCACTAGCTGTGAGGTTATTGTCCAAAGCCTGGGACAGACATTCAAGGATCCGACCTGAATGCAAGTCAGAGCAGCCCTGCTCCCAAGCAAGCCTGGCAGAAGCCAAAGAAGCCATGGAGGAGTCTTGGCAACCGCCCAAAGTGGGCCAGTATCTTAAAGTCTATTGGCTGAAGGAGTTCCCACAGCACCAACCATTTACATTTTATCTTTTGACAACTCTCTATTTAGAGTCTTCTCTCATTTTTAAATTTGCTTGTTTTTATGATATTTTGCTTTTTTAGTTCTTTGTATATTTTAGATACTAAGCCTCTTTCATATATATTAGGGGGTAAAGATTTTTTTTTTCCCATTCTATAGGCTGCTTGTTCACACCTTTTCAGTTTTCTGAGGTCCCATTTATCAACTCTTGGTCTTAATGCCTGTGCTACCAGGGCCCTGTACAAAAAGTCCCTATCTGTGTCTATAAGTTCAGGTAAAGCAGATATATCATGTCTTATGTTGAGGTTCTTGATATGTTTGGACTTGAGTTTTGTTCAAAATTAGAAATAAGGATCTAGGTTGATCTATCTACATGTAGTCATCCAGTTTGATCAAACTATTTATTGAAGATGCTGTTTTTCTCTAGGGGGTACTTTCTGGCCTCCTTGTCAAAAATCAGGTGACTGTAGGAGCCTGGACTTATATAAAGGTCCTCAATTCTACGTCACTAATAAATGTGGGTTTTTGTTTGTTTGTTTATACCAGTAACATACTGTTTTATTATTGAAGTATAACTTGTGGGTAAAGATTTTTCTACTCTTAAGTATTACTTGAAGTCAAGGTCAAGGGTGTTGATACTTCCAGGAGTTCCTTTATTGCTTCAGATTGTTTTGGCTAGCCTTGTGCTTGTAATTGTTTTTATTTGTATGGAATTTGAGATTATTTATTCAATTTCTTTAAAAAAAATCTGTTGGGATTTTGAGAGGGATTTTGTATGGATTAATTTTGACAGGATGATCATTTTTACCATATTAATCCTACCAATCCATAAGCATAAAGGTCTTTCTGTATTCTGTTATCTTCTTCAACTTCTTTCTTCAATGTCTTAAATTACAAATATTTAACTTCTTTGGCTATCTTTATTGTAATGGATTTTGTTGTTTGTTTTTTGTTTTGTTTTGTTTTTTGACTATTGTGAGTGGTATTGTTTCCAGGATTTCTTCTTTGGCACATACAATGTTTTTACATAGGAGGGCTACTGATTTTTGCATGTTTAATTTGCAACCTGCTATACTGCTGAATATGTTTATCATCTGTAGTTTTCTTGTGGAGTCCATAGGGTCTTGTTTGTACAGAATCATCTCATCTGCAAATAACAGTACTTTGGTTTCCTTTTTATCTGTATCCCCTTTATCACCTTCACTTGTCTTGCTCTAGCTAAGACTTCAAGCACTAAACTGAGCAGGTATGGAGAGAGTGGACAGCTTTGCCTTGGTCCTGATTTTAGTAGAAATGCTTTGAGTTTTTTTATGCCTATCATGATTATGGGTTTGTTGTATATTACCTTTATTATATTGAGCTATATCCCCTGTATCCTTAAATTCTTCAAGACTTTTATCATAAAGAAATGTTGGGTTTTTATTAAAGGACTTTTCTACATCTAGTGAGAGGAGTATGTGGTTTCTGCCACTCAGTTTATTTATATTATAGATTATGTTAACTGGTTATGTATATTGAACCATCCCTGAATCTCTGGGAGGAAGCTGAATTTGTACATATATATCCATTTCTTTTAGGTTTTCCACGGTAGTGGAATATTGACTTTTAACTTATGTCCTTATAAGTATCTAAGTTGTCTCAGTGTCTGTTGTAATGTCTCCCTTTTGTCTCTGATTTATTGTAATCTCTCTTTCTCTCTCTCTCTTTCTCTTTTTTTAATTTGGCTAGAGATTTGTCAATCTTGTTAAGTCTTTTCAGAGAACCAGCCCTTCATTTTATTGATTGTTGTTTGTTTCAATTTCATTAATTTCAGCTTTGAATTTTATTATATCACATCTACTATTTTTATTCTTTCTTATTTTTCCTATGTCTTTGGGTACATCACTATTTTATTAAATAATATCTCTTAAAATTTTTATGTGGTCGCTCAGTGCTATACATTTTCATCTTAGAACTACCTTCATTGTGTCTCATATGTTTTTGTATGCTGTGTTTTCATTTCCACTCAATTCTAGAAAAATTTTAAAGCTTTTTCTTGATTTCCCCCTTGACCCAGTTTTCATTCATAGTATGTTGTTTAGTTTCCTTGAGTTTTTGTACTTTCTATTGTTGTTAAATTCAGTTTTGTTCCTTTGTGACCAGATAGAATGTAGGCTGTTAAGCTGGGCAGTGGTGGCACATGCCTTTAATCCCAATACTCAGGAAACAGAGGCAGGTGGAGCTTGGTGAGTTCGAGGCCAGCCTGGTATACAAGAGCTAGATCCAGAACAGGCTTCAAAGCTAAAGAGAAACCCAGTCTCAAAAAAAAAAAAAGAAAAGAAAAGAAATGTAGGATGCTATTTCAATTTTCCTATATTTGTTGAGACAGGTTTTAATATTTGGCTCACTTTGGAGAAAGTTCCATGGGCCAATGAGAAGAAAGTATTACTTCATGTTTGGGAGGAATGATCTGTAAAAATGTCTGGTAGAGCCATTATATTTATGGTGACACTTAATTCCAGAGTATCTCTATTTAATAATAGAGATATAATAATTGTCTGGATAACCTGTCTATTGGAAAGGGTGGAATATTGAAGTCACCCACTATCACTGTGTTGAGGTCAATCTGTAGTTTTAGATTTAATTGTATTTCTCTTGTAAAGCACTATGTTTGGTGTATTTACTCTGTGACTGGTGCATAAATGTATCCTCTAATGTATCCTCTATGTGGATTCTTCCCTTATAGTAATACAAAGTATCTGTCTTCGTGTCTTCTGACTAGAGTTTTAAAGTCTACTTTGTCAGATATTGGAATATCTATCTATATGTCTGTTGTTTATTAGTTCCATTTTCTTGAAATACCTTTTCCCATCCTTCTACCCTAAAGTGGTGGTGAGGTGTGTTGAAGGCAGCAAAAAATGAATCTTTTTTCCTAATCTTGTCTGTTAGTGTATGTCTCTTTATTAAGGAATTGAGACTGTTAATATTTAAAGGTTTTTTTTTTGTTGTTTTTTAAGACAAGGTTTCTCTGTAGCTTTGTAAAAGTTATTATTTAATAATATTAACTCCTGTTGTTTTGTTGTGGTTGTGTTTTCTTAGACCCCTTTTGACTAACTGTTAAAGAATGGTTTATTTATTTCCTGTGCTACTTTTGGAATATTTAACCTTCTCTTCATACCCAAGTATTTAGTCAATATCCTTTGTAGAGCTATCATAGTGGTCATAAAGTCCTTAAATCGGGGTTGGAGAGATGACTCAGAGATTAAGAGCACTGCCTGCTCTTCCAGAGGACCTAAGTGCAATTGCCAGCAACCACATGGTGATTCACAGCCACATCTAATGAGATCTGGCACCCTCTTCTGGCCTGCAGGCATATATGGAGACAGAACACTGTATACATAAAAAAGTCCTTAAATCTGTTTTTATGACGGAAAACTTTCCCCTTTGATTATAACTGATAATATGTTGATATTGTATAGTAGTCTGAACTGGCATCTGTGGTCTTTCAAACTTGAACAACACGCGGCGAGACCCTTCTGGCTTTCCAAGTCTCCGCTGAGAGATCAGGCATTGTCCTCTGATGGGCCTGCCTTTATAATTGACTGAGCCACCCAGTCATCTTTCCAGCTCCTCCACTCAGGTTTTTACTTCACTGGCTATATTTTTCACTACAGTTTTATTCCAGTTTGGCATTTCTTCTGAAATTCTACCTCTATTTAATTTCATTTCCATACACTGAATTGTTTTCTTTGTTCCCTTCAACTATTTGTGTTTTCACAGTCTTCATCCTGGGGTTAACGCATCCCCTCTATGAGGTCCTTGAATGTAACTATAATTTCTTTTTTTTTTTTTTTTTTTTTTTTGGTTTTTCGAGACAGGGTTTCTCTGTAGCTTTGGAACCTGTCCTGGAACTAGCTCTTGTAGACCAGGCTGGTCTCGAACTCACAGAGATCCGCCTGCCTCTGCCTCCCGAGTGCTGGGATTAAAGGCGTGCGCCACCACCGCCCGGCTGTAACTATAATTTCTATTTTGAAATAACTGGTTTTGTGTATCAATTAAGTCATTTTTCTCAAGTAACGTTACAACGGAGCACTAATTTTTGGAAAAGACTTACCAGTTTGAATTTTTTATACCTGGGTTACGGGACACACCATGGTCCCAGTGGTGTGCTGGGTAGGGTGTTTGGTGGTCCAGCAGGCCCTCCTTCAGGCTTTGAGATCAGTTGTCAGCACCCAAAATCACCATAGTACTTACATATTCGTATATTTAAGTTTTTGAAGTCATTTGTTTTGCTTTGCTTTTTGAAAAAAGGGTCTCCTTTTGTTCCCTGGTGGTCCCACAACTCACGATGCCGATCAGACTGTCATTGGTCTTGCGCCAGTTGTGCCTTTGCCTCCTAAGGGCAGAGATTTCAGACATGAGTTGCCATGCCAAGGGTCCACATGAATTGTGAAGTGTCTCAGGAAGAACTAGAAGGGTGCTACAGAATTCCGCCTCGTTGGAACCCCAGGTTATAATGTGGTGACAGGAATCCGATGGAGAAGACACAGCTGCTGGCCCTCTGGGAGCAGGATAAACGTCTCACAGCTTCCTCCTGCTCCTCTTCCCGGACTTTACTCAGGTGTACGACTTCCCTGTTTGCCCCTGGGGCTTGTCTGATACTTCTTTGTGCCTCTCTCTTTGAAGACTCTGCTGACTCGTGGTTTCTCAGCTTCCCCTGGCTCTGATGATCATGACGATCCGGCCCGCTGCAGCAAGCCAGCTGGGCATGACCTTGCAGTCTGGCTCCTCACAGGCAAAATGACTCAGTCCCTGTCTCTCTTCCAAATTCCTCGGAGAAAGTCGGGTCAACTCGGCTTAGGTCACGTGCTCAGCCTTGAGTTGGAGTTGCTCCGGCTGGTGGAGCACAATAATCACATGACACATCCCGTCCCGCGTGGGTAAACCAGGGAGATTCTCCAAGGCGGAAGGTGAGAAGTACGAAGTACGGGAAGAGTGATTGTTTGGCATCTCTGAGGAAAATGTGGGGCTGAAGGGTAAAAGAGACTTACTTGCCTTACTTGCCTAGCTGTGATTAAAAGTAAATAAATGAATAAATAAACCATTAGTTTAGACAGTACAAAAGAGCCCTGCTATTTCTTAGTCATTAAACTGCAGTTAAAATTCCCAGTCCTTCAGATTCCTCATCTATAACCAGGGGGAACTAAACAAAATCATCTCCCAGCTAGCAGTCTATGATTACCGTTTGCATCTTAATAATGTCATAAAGAATGACCAATTTTAACATCAGCGATTTGGCAGGTTTCATATGAAAAAAAATCATAAAAAAAAAACCTGTCTTTCCAATAACGTGAGGGTTGTATTAGCCCCAACCTTCCCATTACTGTGAATATTCTGGAAGGCAGTTACGTGAGCTAGCAATGCAAAGGTTCTAGGGAGTCGCTTGGTGCGGCGGAAGGCATTTGAAAAGGAGAAATCTGACATTGCACCCAAAGAATTTGCCTGTCCAGGTGTTAGAGGCTTGAAAGAGTAAAATAGTGAATAAATGCTTCGTTTCTCACTGAAAATCTGCTTGATTCTCACACAGCTCCAAAATCAGTATTGGTAAGCGACCTGCTGCATGAAGACAGAAGCTCTTTTATGGAAGTTGCTTTCTCTCCGGGCCAAATTAACATGACTGACTGACAGCGTGTGACAGAGACGCTCCTGCAAAGCTGTCTGCACAGCCGACCAACTTCTCCTTGAACATGTTCCTATGAAGAAAAGAACCGTTCAAGGAGAGATGTTTTTCTAAAATTTATCCTGGTGAGAGTTGTAGCTTCTCAGCCCATTAAAGTTCTAAAATAACCCACACAAAGCTATGATTTATAACAAGCAAGGGTGTTTCTGGAAGGAACCTAGCCTACCCCCAGTTTCCCAAGGTTCACCTCCAGTTCTTTGTATGTGCGACCCTTCAGTCAGCTGCATGCCTGGACTATCCTTATCCACCTGCCTCCTCTTTCCGTGTGTAAATATAGATATGTATTACTTCTAGGCTTGTGCAAAGAGTTCAGTTCAAGTGCATAAATCCATCTATAAAAAAAGAAGGCGCTTTGGTTATAGGTAAGCCAAATTCTCTGAGTAAAAGAGCATTAACATCCCACCTGAGGATGTGTCCGCCCTACAACTTCTCACAGCCCAGGCTCCGGTGGGACAGCTATCTTTGTCGTGTTGGGTCTGTATGCCACTGGGGAAATGCTCAAGTTATTTTTGTTATTGGTAGTGGTTTCATTCGTTTATAAGACTGGAATATAGTATATATTACTATGAATAGTATACACCATACACATCGTATGTTTAAAAAATAAGACCATTCTTGTCTATTCTGTTTTTATTTTTGGCTTCAGGGCTTTTGTGTAGGAAGCACATCTTAGAATAAACATTGGAGAAACCAGGATTGTCCATCACATGGACCTGTGGAATGCAATGAACGTTGCCTGATTACCTGCAATGCTGGAGTGGCAAGCAGGTCAAAAAACCTGGTTATACCTTGCTATTCTATTAGGAGCCAGGCTCCACCTGCACCCCCGCAATATCCTGGGCCTTGTTCAGGCCCTAATTCTGCAGCGAATACCACAAATCCCCATAAGAGAGTTCCCATGTGCTTTGCATCCTCTACCAATAGAATCTATCCTTAGACTTATCAGATCCTTCCTCCAGGCCCTAGCCCTAAGCTCTGTTTATCAGTCAGTAAAACTCATTCTTATTGTAAAGGTCACCAGTCACAAATTTTACTGTTTCAATATATAAGAAAAGTAAACCACGCACCAGGTCAGTCTCTGGAAGATTTTCACCCAGTGCCTGGCCTGCAAAGATGGAACTGCCCCCAAGTTTCATTCCTTCACCTCCTGAAGATTGTCCCCTACAAGCTATGAGATTGGCGGGGAGGGGGAATACTTTCATATACGTCTTATAAAAGGACTTTTCTCATCCTTTGTAATGCTCTCTGAGTGGTCCTTTGTACCACAATCCCTCCATCCACTGAAGGGCATTTGTTAAGCTTTAACAGGCCTATGCACATTCTAAGTCATTTCCTTACAATAAATTCTTACAAGTAAATTTCCTGGGTTGATGGTATACACATTTCAAATACCAAAACATAATGCCCAATAGCACACAAACATATATCATTTTCTACCCTAAAACTTTGCAGTCACTTTTATTTGTATGCATATATTTGTGTGTGTGTGTGTGTGTGTGTGTGTGTGTGTGTGGTGTACATGTGCTGTGGTACCCGGTGGAGGTCTGAGAGCAATAAATTTACAGAATCAGTCCTCGCCTTTCACCACGTGTTTCCTTGGGATCCAACTTGGGGTATCAGGTTTGGTGGCAAGTGCCTTTCCCAGCTGAGCAGTCTTGACGGACCTATCTGTATTTTTATTATTGCCAATCTGACAGTCCAGAAACAAAGGCTTGCATTGTTATACTGATTTGCATTTATTTGCATATTAGTGAGGCTGAGCATTTCACACGCTTCTTTAATTGTCTGAACCTGCTTTCCTATTGAAAGGATCTAGGGTCCTTTTTATATACCAGGACCCAGGGATAGCACATCCACCATGGGCTGGGCCTCCCATCAATCATTAAGAAAATGTCCTATAGCTGGATCTCATGGAGGCATTTTCTCAATTGAAGTTCCCTCCTTTCAGATGACTCTAACTTGTGTCAAGCTGACATAAAACTAGCCATGAGGTGTCATTATTGCATTCGTCATTTGAATTGTCCTTTCAGGATTCTTCAACCAATCAGATATGTAGACCTTTGCCCCACTCAGCTCCTTGAAAGTCCCATCTGGGACACTCTTTATTGAGCTCTCTCTGTGTGCTTTGCTTACATCTAAAAACTGAACAGAGGTAGATACGTCGTTGCTCAATGACAGTTGAAGATAAAGAGGAAATGATAGCCCAGTACATTGCTCTAAAGAGCCAGGCGTGGTGGCACACGCCTTTAATCTCAGCACTTCAGAGGCAAAAACAGGTGGATCTCTGAGTTTAAAGCCAGTCTGATCCACAAAGTGAGTTCCAGGACAGCCAGGGCTACACAGAGAAACCCTGTCTCAAAGCAAAAACAAAACCGTCAGGTAGAAAGTGGTAAAGGCAGGAGTCTGGTGTGTGCCGTCTGACTGCGAGTCGCATCCCTGTGTTCTGGCTCTCTCGCTTTCAAGGACCCTCTAACGGCCACCTTCAGATCCTTGGCCTTCTCTTTCTCAGAACAAGAGACATGCTTGTCTAAACGAGTGGCAGGCAGTTCTTTTGACCACACTGTCCTTCCCACATAAAGTTTATGCCAGAACTTAGTGTCCTAAGAGACACGCTGGGGTGACGTCTGTTGTGGTCCAGCCACAACTGGTTCATACATTCCAGGGTAGGGGCGTGTAGATTAGAAAAGTTACATAGGAGGAGCAGAGATAGGAAAGAAATACAGAGACACAGAATAGCACTGGGAGGGCAACTCAGTGAATACTGAGTATTGAATCCGCCCACATTTATTTTCCATACACTCATTTACTCCAATACAAAAGGGGGGGGGAGCAGACAAAAGACTGCTTTAACATGGCACAAAGAACAACCAGAACAGTCACTTGCTTCAATACTTGAGACATCAAGCCACTATTTCCTGAGTTAAGCATTCTGATGTTTTGGGCAGGATATGCAGCAAATACACCCTAGTCATCCTAGTATCCTGTAGGCAACCACTCCCTAAGTCAAACTTCCTGTTTTAAAATGAAAGGGCAGGAATAGGCTTGAATTCTCTGACCTTTGGTCAAGGTGGAGTGGATCCACCTCTATGGGCCTTCTTAATGTCCAAAACACCAAGTAACCACACCTAGGATATCTTGTTTGTAGACATACCTGTTGTCAACAACTTTGAAAGAGCAAAAATAAACTCAACCTCTCTGACCTTTAGTCAAGGTGGAACAGGACTCACATTTGTGGGCCCCCACATTAGCGTTGATTGTGGGGGAACTGAGGGAGCACAAGCTGGACCTACAGCATGGTTCCCCATTCACTTCCTAACACAAGGCTGTTCTGAAATGGGTTTCTCACCTCTTTGTGGTCTGTGGTCTGCTTCCTTTATGAGAATGTTAGTAACTACTCGTTTGTTCCTCATATCGGCCCTTCTATGAGCCTGGTGCTATAAAGTCCCCATTTCACACACGAGTCAATCGAGGTCAGTTTCATGACCTGCTCAAAAGTCACAGAGCTAACGAATGGCAGCCCAGATTCCAGTCCAAGTGTCAGTGGCTCCTTTGAGTCGTTGGCGAAGGCTAACCCTTTTAACTTCACAAGAATAGATACGTTCATGGTTTCCTCGAGTTCTGGGGAGGTCAAGCACTCGATAGAGCAAGGTTGGGAGAACTCACTTGTCCTCCAGGCTGAGACAAGGAAGGGCGAAGAGGGAAATGGTGAGATGAAGAGAGGAGAGCGGCCAGGAGAGCACTACCTGGTCCTGTCCCGGTCTGCTGCTCTGCGGCTGTGATAAACACCGTGACCAAAAGTGACTTGAGAGGAAAGGGTCTCTCTGGCTCACAGGCCCCAATAACAGCGCATCACAGAGGGGAGCCAAGGCCAGAACTCAAGCAGGGAAGGCATCTGGAAGCAGGAACTGAAGCAGAGATGGATTATGGAGGCGTGCCGCTTACTGGCTCACTCCACGGCTTTCTCAGCCTGCTTTCTTATACAAGCCTGGGCCACGTGCCCAGAGAAGACCTTGCCTACAGTAGGCTGTGACCTCCCACAGCAATGGTTAATCAACAAAATGCCTTCATAGAAAATTGCCTACTAGCCGGGCGATGGTGGCGCACGCCTTTAATTCCAGCACTCGGGAGGCAGAGGCAGGCGGATCTCTGTGAGTTCGAGACCAGCCTGGTCTACAAGAGCTAGTTCCAGGACAGGCTCTAAAACCACAGAGAAACCCTGTCTCGAAAAACCAAAAAAAAAAAAAAGAAAAGAAAATTGCCTACAGACCAGTCTTATAGAGGCCATTCCTCAGCTGAGGTTCCCAGGTGACACTACGTTGAGTCAAGTTAACAAAAACTGATCAGCATATTTCTCCCAATGCATTAAGATGAAAACAGTCAACCCTAGTACATGCTCTCCTAAACCTCTCCTAAATGTATTGTCACACTGCATATAAAGTAATCTTAAAAGAAATTCCTGTTCACTTGGAACAAACTAGAACAGAACAGACCATAGGGTCCTGGGATTTGGATTTATCTAAAAGACTGCCTGAAAGACACACACTTTGAGAACTACTGTGTTAGATAATAAACTACAATCAAGAGTCCAGAGCTCCAGCCCTAGGAGGAAAGAAAAAATTACAGTCATGGTCTAAGGGAGACAAGATGCAGTCCACTGACTTTAAAGATAGAGACATCTAGGTCTGAATCCTCGCTTCTTACCTTCTTACACAGTGGCCTTGGGGGGATTGTTGAACTCAGATCTATCCTGCCTTCCTGGATTGTTGAAAAGTAATAAAGGATTTTCCACACTTCATTTAGCCGTAACTTTTGCCAAGACAATATAAGATGTGTCCCGTTAGCCTATGTTTTCTATAGTTCACTTTTTAAGCTTAGATGTTGCTAAAGGAAATTTTATGTTCCTATTATAAACAGTAAATTACTTATCCTAAGCGGAAGATTCAGTAAAAAGTTTCAAAAAACCTATTGCAGGGTCTGAAGTGACGGCAAAGTGGTTAGGAGCACTGCTGCTCTTCCAGAGGATCCAGACTCAACTCCCAGCACCGACATGGTTGCCTACCTCCAGCTTGAGGCCTTCTTTCGGCCTCCTCTAGCATGGCATGCATGTGGTGCACAAATAAATACACTTGCAGGCAACAACCTATACACATTGTATTTGTCTTTGTTCTGTTCTGTTTTGAGGCAGGGTCTCTCTACGTAGCTCTGGCTGTCCTAGAAATCACTATGTAGACCAGAACTGGCCTCAAATTCAGAGCTCTATCTGCCTCTACCTCCTGCACATCTGGCTCAGTTTTTTAAAAAGCCTGTTGCAAAGGAAAGTGAGTCGATTTTGTCACCGTGTGGCCAATTTAAGGAAAGAATTATCTAGTTTGCCTGCTTCAGAGGATGTGGTCCAGGACTGCTTGGTTCCACGTTTCTAGAATTGTTATGAGGCAGAACGTAACAGTAGGAGAATGTGGCAAAGAAGTCTCTTCATAGCAGGAAGAAGTAGGGAAAAAAGGAATAACGGAGACCTTAATGATAAAATAGTCTACAGGAATACACCTCAGGTGACCTGCGTCCTCTCATGAGGCTCCATGTCCTTCCACCATTGTCCAATAATGACTTTGCATTTATGAATCTGTCAAAGAACTAATGCATTTTTATGTCGGCGCCCTCATAATCTAATAATGTCAAGGAAGCTCTCTCTCACACACACAGAGGTGTGCTTCACTAGGCTCCTCGGGTTTCTTAATCCAATAATGCTGACAGACAAGATTAACATCACTAGTAACTGACGCTGGAAAGCCCTTCAAGACCAAAGATTGGGACCAGATATAATCCGAAGAGGTCAGAAGTTAGAAGAAAATAAATACCTTTCTTACTGATACACAAATTAAAAAATTCTGCATGTGTGGGGCAGTGGTGGCTCACATCTTTAATCCCAGCACTCGGGAGGCAGAGGCAGGTGAATCGCCAAGTTTGAGGCCAGCCTGGTCTACAGGATGAGATCCAGGACAACCAGGGCTGTACAGAGAAACCCTGTCTTAAAATAATTGCGCCTTTAATCCCAGCACTCAGGAGGCAGAGACGGGTGGATCTCGGTGAGTTCAAGGCCAGGCTGGTCTACAGGAGCTAGTTCCAGGACAGGCTGCTGGTATCTCCCTACAACAGGCTGCAAAGCTACAGAAAAACCCTATCTCGAAGAAAAGAAAAATAAAAAAATAAATAAAATTCTGTGTGTCTGTAGCATGTACACATGTGTGCACCAAACCCAGAGCTCAACATTTTGGTGATGCTGGCTGGTCAACATGCCCCCGGGACCAGATTGTCTCTGCCTCTCAATGCTGGAGTTACAGCCACACGCAACCCTTCTGCACTTTTTACACAGATGTTAGTGATTTAAATTGACTTGCCCGTGCACTATTGAATCATCTTTCCTAAAAAAAAAAAAAAGAAAAAAGAAAGAAAGAAAGAAAATACGTCACCTTCTTTACCACCTGCATCTCAAGAGTTAAAAATTCTTGAAAGGAACATCCTTGCCATGAAGGTTTACATAAAGAGTTCAAGGCCGGCCTGGTTTACACAGTGAGTTCCAGAACAACCCAGGCTACACAGAGAGACCCTGCCTCAAAATAACAAACAAAACAAAACACAACCATTTGTACAGGTGCTTTTGCCTATACATTTGTGCGTCACATGCATGTCACCGCGGAGGAGGCCTAGCCTTTCTTTTATTTTACCGTCTACCAGAGGAGCCATGCCTTAGCTATCTTAGTATCACTGAAGACTCGCAGGGGTATGATGCACACCTGAGAACCACGACATAATGCCATTGGCACATCTGCAGGGAAGAAGATGGCTAAGTTAACCTCAGCAGAACTTCTCAGATCTCAAATGCTACGGTACCAGACGCTCACGTCAGAAGGCAGGCTTTGAGGAAGTAGCTCCAGGCATATACACAGGTGAGACCAGGGCGTTAGGTCTGTGGGCCACAGTTTAAGTGTCAAGAAATCAAGAGAAATGAAAAGAATCTGTAATCAGTCATCTTTTAAAACTTGACATTCAAAAGCCAGGTTCCACCGAGAAGCACAACATCGTGAGGCAGTCATAGGTAACATTCTTGTGTGTTCTAGAGAATATAGAGACATGCTTTAAAAATATTTACTGCTGACCACTCGCTGCATATATGTTTTTCAAAGTTTAAACGATTGCATGTCTTCTCTTAAAGTTGTCTTTGAGGCCTAAGTCCAGAGTGTTGAACACACCCTTACGGCTTTATGAGTCTGGGTAATAGCTTTTTTCATTTTTAGAGTATTCAACTTAGCATGAGCCACAAGCTCAAAAGTAAGATGTGATTAAAAGACTTCTGCTTTGTAGAATTTTATTGGGGTGGACTGGGAACACTCCTGAGTCATAGTGGGATCTCTATGAATAATGTTTACTCCTCCCAGATGTTGCCGAGAAAGACTCTAAGTTATCTCTTTAAGGGGGTGGGCAGAGACCCATACTCTGACCCCGGCCCCACTGATTTGGAGCTGCAAACTTCTTTGAATGGAGAACAGTAACATGCTCATCTCAAAGACTGCAAAAAGTGTTTTAAAGACAGTGGCTACTAGATGCACTGTACAAAGAATATTATTCTGCATTTAAAATGTTTTTAGGTGCACCTCATCTCATCCTTCAAGTCACATTTAATATCCCAAAATAAGCTACCAAGGCAGTATTTAATTAACATGATCAGGAACATCTCTTGAGTACCAAGAGGCAGGGTGGACTTTAAGCGCTATAAATTGGGCCATATTCCTGACATTTATCACCCTTGGACTCCTCGGAGAACCTTCAAGTTAGACTGGCTGATGCTCTTCAATCCATGTGGCCTTTGTTTCAGTAAGTATTTTAAGTTTGGTTGACAACTGTGAATTATCAAACCAAAAAAAAAATAAAAAATTAAAAAGGAAGCTCATTATAATTGGAGTATGGTAGCTGGTGAATGTTTGCTGGAGAAAAAGAAAATTCTGGACCCGAGTTTCAGAGGAAATCTCTCCTGTCTTGGGTCCACCATAAAGCCTGAGCCTTAAGACTCCAGCGGTCATCAGTGACCTTTCTTCTTAGTGAGTCTATGTCGAACAGCTGCCCCTGGGAGGAAAGGTAAACTCTTCTCATTGTCTCCACACCACACACCTGGACAGCCTTTATGGTCACACATTTGCAGAAGGAAGCCCGGACTAGTAGAGGCGCGAAAGGCTCATCTTATGGTCTCGAAGAATCTCATTGAGTGGCATCATGGAATCGCAGCACCAAAGGCGTAAGAGAGGCAGGGAACTGGATGCAGAGAGTGGCTCCACTGCTGACTCAGGTTGGGACTTTGGTGGGAAAATGCAAGGGACATTTGCAGCAGGTGTGGCTGTGTTCTAAAACCACAAGTCTGAATGGGGCAAGGAGCTATCTTCAGAGGACGGAGGTGCCCACCTAGGTGAAATGGTCTATGGAGCTTTGCAATCGTCAAACAAGTCTTTTACTGGTCTCTGTGCCTCGCTCTCTGTTGTTAATAGAATGTCTATGGCTCAAACTCTTTTGTGTAAATAGCTTTCCAAACAACTACAATTTTAATTTTTTTTAAATCATAGTATGGATGGGATACTTTCTAGTATATACCTCTTCAATTGAGCAAAAAACCTAGTTTGAGCATTTCTTGGCGACTTGGGGTTCACCATCTTTGCTCTTTATCTAGGGCTGACAAAATACAAGACACCTAGTAAAATCTGGCTTTCAGCTAAACACATACAATATTGTGTCACATTTGTAAACAAATTATTCCTTGTTTGAAGTCCAAATTTAAGTGGGTATCTTATTTTTATTTCTGAAACTTGGTCCCTCTACCACTATGGCATGGTCCTATTGTAATGCAGCAATGCTTCCAGTGCAGCTGAATTTAGGAGGACTGATTATCCTAACAGACAGGGGTCTCGAGGCTACTGAGCTTCTTGAAACCGCGGCTGTTTTTGCAATCTCTTTCTGTGGTGCCCAGGGATTGCATTCTTGTAGCATGTGTGTTGTATTTTCAATTTCCCTTTCTGTTTGATTCTGTTAATCTGCTCAGGGTGGGAAATACAAAATACTCTGGCCTTCTGTAGAGAATAGGTCGTTTCTGAGTAAGGGGAAAGATGTTTGTAAAGGCATACTTGAAGAAAGCAGGCAAATTTTTAGACAAGGTCTTCATAAAAATCTTAGTTTGACTTAGAGACTATCCAGTGGCTTAAACGTCCCTTTGGCTAAGCCACAGTTTATTTCCTGGTATGTGCATGTGTGCGTTCTATAGGATACTGTACAGGGAGAAATCAGCCCTTGATAACGAAGCTAAAGCAGGATGTCGAGGAATTATGATTGTGGATCATGTTCATGAAAATGTTTAGGAGTCAGGCAGACACTGATTTGGCTAGACAGATAATCTTGTCTTGAGATTGGGACTGCACTAGGTGACTTCTGGAAATTATTGGCAGAAGCATATGGTTCAACATATGAATTTTCGATTTGAAGATGGTGGGGGGGAATGTTAATGCATTCTGTAGAAATTTTACTTTCTAAATCTTTTCTCTGGTGCAGCCATTTTAGTCGATCATATGATCAGGAGGGAAAACAAATGATTCCTATAATACACTGTTGGCTAGCTTCTGGGTAAGGCGGATTAGGGTAGTAATTATTTAATGCAGTTTTGACTTACATTTTCAACTTACAAATGTATTGAGACTGTCCTAGAGCTCTTTATTTATAATTATTTTATAATCTATTCAATCAATTAAAAATAATTACTACATATCAACAATGAAAATAAATTAATATTTTATAAAATAAAATTTATAAAATTATTAGCAATCATATCTGTAACAAAAATTCTGTATATCCCAGATCCAGAGCTGAGAAGAGGCCTACACAGCCTGTAAAACATTTGACGAAGGAGTTACAATGTCTATGCTTCTCAATTGCACTCATTTCCACAATGATTACTTTTTCCTGTCCTAGGCAATGCTTGCTCTGAATATAGATTTGAAGTGGCTTCTGAATTAGAATTGCTGTTCCTGATGCTACACGTATAATTACTCAAACAGCATGAAGTTAGCAAACATTTCTCCAGTCCTTCTATATTTGCATTTATTTTTACTACTTTTTTTTGTTGTAGAGAATTGTTTGAAAATGATTTATGGTATGAAGAGGATCTTGAGGCTCCAAATGATTAGATGTTGTGTTATCATCCGTGTCTACTTTTACTGACGCTAATCAAAGAATGCCTCGTCAGAATCGACTCCAAGGACTATATCTGGAGTTGTTTGAAAGTCTAATACTAGGGTTGGAGAGATGGCTCAGCAGTGAAAATACTGGCTTCCTTTCCAGAGGGTCTGGGTTCAATTTCCAGCACCCACATGATAGCTCACAACTGTCTAACTCCAGTTCTCTGGGATCTGACACTCTCATGCAGTTACAATAATAATACATTAACAACCCCCCCCCAAAAAAAAAACAAATAAAAAAGCAGGCAAGAAAGAAAGGAAAGAAAGTCCAATACCAAGCAAGGATCAGACTCTTGATAAAGGCGGTGTGATTTCTACTCAGACTTGGGAGATTTTGCATCTCAGAAGATAATTGCTAGCGACGTAACCGCCCTACATATGACCAGCCTCTAAAACTTCCCTGTACTTACAACCAGAGCAAGCCTGGCTGTGTAGGTCACAGGAACATTAATTGTGCTATATATTTAGATCCACATGACCTAATTTGTGTTAATTTTGATGCATACACTCAAAATTCATTTCTAAATTATGTTAAAACTGAATGTTTTTTTAAGAGTCATATTTATTTCCTTTTTTCTTTCTTTCTTTTTTCTTTTTTTTTTCTTTTCTCTGCAAGTTTTTTTTTCTGCCCTGAAAGACTTGTTAGGCATTTTAGAAGATAACTTAAAAGTATAATGTGGATTCTTGAGAGGACAGAATGGAAAAAAAAAAAAACTTAAGGGATATTTATGAAGTGAGGGAGAGGCAGATCCCCTGAGAGACGTTTTTCAATGTGGTGAGGATGGGGTGAAAGCATGTGGACGAAACTCTGTCATGAGGCGCTGAGGAAGGGGTCCTGGAGCAGCTGATACCTACGCTGTTGTCTGAGTCACTGATCCTTTGCTAGGAAGGGGCACCATGACTAAGACAACTCTTATAAAAGAAAGCTTTTAATTGGGGGCTTGTCTACGTCTCAGAGGTCTAGTTAATTATCAGCGTGGCCGGAGCATAGGTGGCAGGCATGGTACTGGAGTAGCAGCTGAGAACTATATCATGATTTGCAGGCAGAGAGAAACAGTGGGTTGGGGGGCGGAGTCATCTTTTGAAAATCTCAAAGCCCTCCCCCAAGTGACACACTCATCCAACAAGGCCACACCTCCTAATCCTTCTAATCCTTTTAGGGAGCTTCACACACACACACACACACACACACACACACACACACACACACCCATGGCTCAGCATCCAGATTATGAGCCTATGGGGTATTCTCATTCACGCTAGCCCGCTGTCTTCCAAGGTGAGTGGTCACGTGAAAGTATAGAGCAGAGAGCCCAGAAATATACAGAGGTCTGCAGAGACGGATGTTCCTGGCCCTCTCAATTTCTCAGCGAGCTCCTTAGTCACTAGCAGAAGGGATGCTAGTGACTATCAGGATTAAATACCACCTTTCTATCATCTACCTAAAATGATGATCACAACCCTCATGGAGTAGTTTCTTATAGCTGCTAAAAAGTACCACAAACTGGGTGATTTAAACAACACAAATATATGACCTCAAAGTTCTGGAGGCTAGACTTCTAAGATCTAGGTGTTGTCAGGTTGGCTCCTTCTGAGGACTGTAAGGGACAACCTGTTTCGTGCCTGCTGTCTAATTATTGGTGGCAAGCAGGTACTCACTGGTGTTACTCAGCTGCAAACGCCTCACTGTGACCTCTGTTGCCAAAAGCATCTGTATTTTGTCTTTAGCCACGTTCTCCCTTTTTACAAAGAAATGGGTCTTTATGGATTTGAAAGTCCCACTACTCTAATATAAATTCATTTGTTGTTGACACAGAGTCCATATAGCCCAAGATTGTCGCGAAGTTGCTATTTGGTCAACATGAACTCCTGATCCTCCTGTCAGCCATTTGAGCCTATAGCAGCAGGCCTAATAAAAAGAGAATTACAGGCAAGGTTGGTGGTGGTGCACACCTTTTAACCCAGCATCCAGGAGGAAGAGGCAAGCAGATCTCTGTGAATTCAAGGCCAATAGAGTGAGTTCCAGGACAGCGAGAGTGATTACACAGAGAAACACTAGGTTACACAAAGAAACCTTGTCTTGAAAAAAAAGAGGGAGAGAGAGAGAGAGAGAGAGAGAGAGAGAGAGAGAGAGAGAGAGACAGAGAATTACTGTTATTGACAGAATTTCCAACTTTCCAACTGAAACTGCTTCAGCCATATTTTAATTTAAACCAGAGAGAGTAAAGAATTAAGGGAAACCCACACTACTATAAATATACCAATTAAAAATATAGGAAAAAAGCCAGGCGGTGGTGGTACACGCCTTTAATCCCAGCGCTCGGGAGGCAGAGGCAGGTGGATCTCTTTGAGTTCGAGGCCAGCCTGGACTACAAGAGCTAGTTCCAGGACAGGCTCCAAAGCTACAGAGAAACCCTGTCTCGAAAAACGAAAAAATAAAAATAAAAACTAGAAGCATAAATGAGCAAACTCTGCTAGGTATATGGATATTCCCAGTAGAACGTCTAACTCTTACAATCCTTACGAATTTCTCTTTCTGAGTTCTACACAGTTGTTTTATTTATCCTACTGAATTTCTTGTTTATATGTTAAAATTAGCACACAATGCAATAGCTTTCATTATGACACTTTCACACCTAATTCGTTTCTGTTGTTCCCTCTAGGTCTTTATCCTTCCACCCCTGGCAGTTCCCTTTTTGCTTTTACGCCACACATTTTATTTCTTCGCCTGGTCCACACAACCTCAATTTGTCCCACTCATGGTTCCCCTTTTACTTCCATGCTACTATGGTCAAATCTTAGTGGGAAAAGAAATCCTGTCATGCAGAGGCTATAGCTTAGTGGCTAGGGTGCTTGCTTTCACCCCTGGCAGTACCTACACTGAGTATGGTGGCAGTGCTGGGAATCTTAATCCTAATTCTCGGGAGGTAGAGGCGGTTGCTTCAGAAGTTCAAGGTCATCTTTGACTACACGGTGAATCTGAGGCCAGCCTGGGTGGTATACACGACACCTTATCACAAAAAATAAAATAGAAATATTCCTCAAGAACCTCTCTGCTTTTACACAAAATATTCCTATGTGCTCAGTTTCATCATAAAAGCAGATTTCGTGGAGTGTTCAGACCTTAATAAACAGTTCCTCAGTAAATGTCTTAGTTAAGCGATTGTTTCACAGGTCTATCCCAAAAGATACCTTGTAAAGAGTACATTCTAAATTAAAATAAGCACGGCTCAGCTGCTTATACAGTGCGATCAAGTGGGCTGATCTTTGCGGTGTTGAACAATTCTAGACAAATGGAGATAGCGAATTATTGCCACAAACCACTATAATGCGGCTATATATGTTGATTTCTGAGTAATCGGCAGAAATAAGCGTGCGTTAGACAGTTAACATTTATAATCATTTGATGATAGTCAAGTAACATTGTAGCGTTAGCATCCACAGGCAGAAGATAGAAAGCATCGACATAAAGAACTTCATCAATGCTGCATTTGGTCCTTATTTTAGATATTGGATTAAATATATACATTCTAGAAACATTTCCCCCTTTGCTTACAAATGGGTCCTGCTCTCTAAGCATCTGCCTTTCCGCAGACCCCGCCCCACCTTCCAAACTCAACTAATTGCTGGTGTCAAGTGCTTTTGGCTCAGAGTAAAATAATTTACTCTGTGCTTCGTTCAAATGTTACTCATTTTCAGCTTTGTAGAATTCAGTAAGCACAAACAAGTAGCTATCTGGGAAATGCAAGGCATAGACTTCAAAGATCCTGTAATCTATTATTACTGTCGTTCGGTCTCATGGTCCCAAATTGGTGTTTTCATTATTTCCTATTCTGTCCATGTGCAGATTTGGTTTTGGGAGCTTTTGATAGCAAAATTAATCTCTCTCAGGCTATTAAATTAGCTGTTTGCTGTTTCCCGTTACTATGCCGAGTCTTAACGGGACCTCTAAGTTGCTTAGCTTGCTTTTTCTAGGGGGTTCGTTTTCTCTTTTCCACTGTCTCAGAGACTCCTTTTTCTCTTCCTTACATCTTTTTACTCTTACTTAAGAGGGGGTATTTAAATTTCAACCCGGAACTCGGGACCGCGCGCCTTGAATGACGGGAGTCGTAGTTTCTGTGACTTCTGAGTAACCGTCTTTCAGACGGATTCCAGCCCTGAGCGAAACCCCACAAATCCCAGAATGCACTCGGGTGGGCCCGCCCCGGCCCGCCCCGGCCCGCCCCTCGTGCGCAGGCGCCCTGGAGCCGCAGGATTTGAATCGGCGGCGTTGTTATTGACGCCATATTGGGGCCGGCGGCGGGTGGCAGAGTTGGGTCTGTGGAGAAGGAGAGGGTCGAGTGCATTGCCTAGCGCTGTGCGGCCGCAGCCACCTCCCAGCCGCCTCGCGTCGCCGCCGCTCGCCAGCTTCAGTCGGCCCCGGCGTGTGGGAGATCGCGTTTCGGTTGCGCCCCCGGCCGGGTCCACTTCCGAAGGGAGCCGGTCTCCGCGCAGCAGCCTCGGCGCGCTCCAGCCCGAGCGAGCGAGCGAGCGAGCGCACGGCGGGGGTGGCCCGGCCTCTCGGGAGCGGTCCGGAGCCGGCGGCGCGACCCTCGCGCCTCGCCCACCTGCCCTGCCGCGGCCCCGCCGTCCCGGGCCCCACACCCACCGGGCGCATCCGAGGGCCCTCCTGCCCCCGTCCTTCCCGGCCCCGCCCGAGCCGGGCCTCGGCTGCCCGCCGCCATGGCGTGCGGAGCCACTCTGAAAAGGACTCTGGATTTCGATCCTCTGCTGAGCCCCGCGTCTCCGAAGCGGAGGCGGTGCGCGCCTTTGTCGGCCCCGGCGTCGGCTACCGCCTCCCCTGCGGCCGCCACCGCCGCCGCCGCCGCCTCGGCCGCCGCCGCCTCGCCGCAGAAGTATCTCCGGATGGAGCCTTCCCCGTTCGGCGACGTCTCCTCCCGCCTCACCACAGGTGGGCCTCGGCCCCGGGGCCGCCGGGGTGGGCTGCGGCCGGGCGCCTGGGGTGCGGACACAAAGGAAAGGGGCCTGAACCGAGGTGGGGGCGGTGTCGGCAGGTTGGGTGGGTACGGGCGGTGCTGGCCGGCATTATGGGGTAGCTCATTGTGAGGAAGATCATTTGGGGGCAGGGTCACTGGGATTGTTTCCTTCTGTAGAGACCCGGCGGAAATGATCAGAGAGGATGATATTATTTATAAGTCCTGCGAGAGAAGGGTCACATTTCACCCGAATCTCCCGGTCTCTTGGGCTGAATCGATTGGTTGCAGCTATTAACTCAGTGACTGAGTGGTTTGAGGCGAGAAGGCAGCCCCTCCTCCATTTTAGACTTGGCTGGTTTGGTATAGAAGGGGTGGGGCTTGAAGGGGGATGGATGTCACTGGGGCGAGTTGTAGGCCTGTCATTAATCACCCACAAGAACGCCACTTTGGCTGAGTCAAGACCTGTTTCCCTAGCAGGGTCAACAACAAAGCAAATGTTCTTCCCCAGTACTGTAATGTGATCTCGCTATGCGTCTAGTCCTTAAGAAATCTGAACTTTTAATGAAAAGAACTTGTCCTTTAAATTGGGACTGAATTTATTTGTAAACGCTTTAGTTATCCCAACGAAAACCACCCTAGCCTCGAGAGTAACGAATACCTCAAGATTCCGGTGGACTTCCGACTTGAAGTCTTGAAACATTCTGAAAGTGACTGCCGGGTGTACCTTTGGTTGCTTTTGTACATGATGTGTGTACCTAGGGATCTTCCCCCCTGTGCAAGTCTTAGGGCAGGCAGACTTTTGTGGACTTAAAATCTAAATCTATTTCCTTTGTGTGTGGCATGCAAAGGTTTGTGAGTGCCAGAGAGAGAGCCCCCGTGGTGATCTCATCCTTAAAGCTTTGATTAGCTTAATTGAATTTTTCCCCCAGAACCTCATTTTAAAAAAGACGGGAATTATATAATTCTGTATCTGGTAACTTCCATATACAATTAGCTGTACCAAGTGGGTTTTTTCTTAATGTCGGATTTAAATAGCCATACCCAAATCCATGGTGAGGCCTCAGTTACCTATTCTTGCAATTAAATATTTGATCTAACTTAGGGCAATACTGTTTTAAAGAGTTGTAGTCAGTTTTCATAGGAATGCCAAGAATTTTATTTAATGATTGTATGTACCTAAACTGGTCCCCTCCCCCTTATATATGTATAAAGGCATTCATGACGGATATGTTTTAATGAGTGGTTCTCAACATGTGGGTTGCGACCCCAGGTGGCATATCAAATATTTACATAACGATTCACAACAGTAGCAAACTTATAGTTATGAAATAGCAACGAAATAATTTTATGGTTGGGTCATACAACGTGAAGAACTGTATTAAAGGGTCACAGCATTAGGAAGGTTGAGAACCACTGGTTTAGACATTACAGAAAAAGCGAGAACAGTGAAGAATGGATTCTGTGGGGCAGACATATTTAGTTGTGTCTAATGGTATCTTTGAGCATTGAAATGGTGCCCTAACTACTAATGAGGTCTTTTCAAAGTATCTGTAACTAGCAATAAATTTCATTAGGGTAGTGTTAGGTTTGTGAGTTATAGTATATCCCTATGCAATTAAAATAATCTTGAACACATACATGAAACACCAGGGAACTATACACCTTTCTTTACTTAGAGGAACTTGTTCAGAAATAATAGTGATCTTTCAAATTTGTCATGTCATTGCTCTCTTTGGAGCAGAGGTTAATATACTTCCTGTTATCTCCAATTTCAATTAGGTAAAGTACAATAGTAAAATGATTAGAATTATTGCTAGTCTTTAAGCCAGCTGATAGTTTGAGCCTATCTTGAAACCTAAAATCACATCCTAATTAATGTTTATAGTTGGCTAAATAGTAAGTGGGTATTTTTAATTAATAAGACTGCTGAAAGTTTAAATTGCTAAAATGTAACATTTTCTGTAATTTTTGATGATACTGTAAATGTATGGTTGAACTTTCTTGGGTTACAACTAAAGAACTGGAAGTTTATACAGAGCTTGTGCCATGTGCAGTTTCTTTATCGTTGCTCTTTTTTAGGCCTCATGGTCACCTGATGGTGGTGTTGAGGCTTTGATGGGGCTTATTAGTAGCTTCAGGAACTTGGGCACTGGTTTAAACCCTGACTGTTATTTTAGACATTCCAAGAAGGTGATTCCAAACTTTGATTTGATGACTGCTTTTGTTTAAGTCAATATTTTTCAAACTTGCAACTTAATACTAGAGAAAAGGGCTAGTTGAAGGAGTCTAGCTTATTTTCTTACCCTCAAGACTTGAAACTGTTACTATGTTCATTAACAGTGGCTTCAGTTCTTGCCCCCTTTTACACATCATATCTCAAACATGATTTTTGGTGTGCCTGACTTACTGATTCAGAACTGTGCTTTAGGTAGGTTTGACAAACTATGGCCATCTGTTTGTACAGACTGGGAGGCAAGGCTTCTTTAAAATAACATTTTAAAATGGCTGAAAAAGAATAAAAATGATTGTTTTATGACATTGAAAAATCAAAAGAATTCAAATGTCAGTGCCATGAAAAACATTTAAAAAGTTGAAAGTCCATTACAGATTATCTTGGTAAGGTTGTGGAGAGAGTATTTTGCCCTGGAATTATTCCCTACCCCCACCCTCCAAAAAAAGTTTGTACACACTCTAGTCTAGAATTATAATTCAGTGATTGATGTCTAAAATACTTAGTGTGTAAAAGGATAGTGGATTGGTTTGGAGACAGAGATAAGCATTTAAATGAAGATGGGGAAATGAGTGTATCAAATACTTATCCTGGGAAGTTGGTGGAAAAGGAGGGAGGGAGGGAGAGATTGAAATGTTCTCATCATGCAGGCCTAGCTAGCCTGGAACTCAGTGCTCTGCCTCCAAGTGCTGGGATTAGAGGGTGGGTGCACCTACCATGCCTTACATAATCTTTTAAGGATGTATTTTTTTTCCCTAGTACTTTGAGAATTTAATGCATACATACATGAAGTGTATTTTGATCAAACACCTAACTCTTCCCCAGATCCACCCCACCCCCATTCCCTGCTTCCCAATTTCATGTTCTCTCCCCCGCCCCTTAAAATAGCCTATCAAGTCCCAATTTGTGTTGCTTATAGATTTGGGGTCATCCATTGGAGCATGATTGATCTACTAAGAGCTTAAAGAAAATTGACTGTTTCTACACCAAATACCATCAGCTGTTAATAGGTCCTTAGCTAAGGGTGGAGTCTTGTGCATAAGTGTTGACTGGCTTGATCTTTTATGCAGGTCTTGAACCTGTGATGACGATTGCTGTATTCAGTCCTGTCATGTCCAGAAAACACTGATTCTGGTCTTCCCTGACATCTGGCCCTTACTTATTTGCTGCTTGTTCCATGATTGTTCCTGAGTATTGGTGGGAAGAGATATGATATGGATCCTTCTTTATAGCTGAGCTCTGCACTTTGACTAGTTGTGAGTTTCTGTGTTAACTGTTATAGTATACGAGAAAAATTCTCTGAGGTCTGAGAGCTACATTAATCTATAGGTACAGAGATACAATTTATTGGGCAGTTTGTTACCATGGCCATTTAACAAAATAATAGTATTAGGCACACTGCTAGAGCAGTCTTGGGGTTTTGGCCAGGTTTACAGTGACAAACATGTGTTTCTGCCTTGGAGCAGGTGGAAATCATAAACGCATTTAGATAGCAGGGCATTTACCCCGTGACATTCATGCCACTGTTGTACTCATGAACTTGTCATGCCAGACATCAGTTTTGTAGCTCAGAGTTGACAGCTGGGTGATGCTGTTGGGGTGACTTTTCTTTCATAGTAGCCTGCAAAACACCTGCCACTGTGGAAGCTAGCTAACAGGGAGGAGCTTCTGGGTCAATACCAGCTTGCTCCATATCCAGTGACCAGGGTGTGTGGTGTCCTCAGCAAGAGTCTTAACCATCAAGTTCTGGAGGGCAACTAATAACATTGACAGTAGTCTTGGAGAGATCTCTAGGACACCTCTCTGACCAACACTGTAAGGAGCTGTATTTCATACCAGTACTGGATTTTCGTTTGGCAATCTAAGTTTTTTTAATATCTCTATTGTATAACCAAAAGATTATTAAGGCATTCCTAAGAAAGGAGTTGTTTTTATTTTTTATAATTTCATTTTATTTATTTTTTTATTAGACTGGGTTTTTCTGTGTAGCAGCTCAGGCTGTCCTGGAACTTGCTTTGTAGATCAGGCTGGTTTTGAATCACAGAGATCTGTCTGCCTCTGCTGGGATTAAAGGTGTGTACCACCACTGCCCCATGAGAGGAATTGTTTTAATAAAACCATAGACTGTCAGTACTATCAGTCAAATCTAACACATTGTTTTTGTAATTATACTATGAATCAGTGGTCTGGTGAATGACCTTCTGTGGATGTTGACTCTGAGTTGGCTAGTTAACTTTAATGTGTACATTGTTTGTACTTTGTTTTAGGAACTGAGTTGGATAAAAAGTTAAATTCCATTGTAAGAACTCATTGTATTTGTTGGAAGCTTTCCATTAAAAAATGGAAACTACAGCTTGTGAATGGGGAATAGATTGTTCACTAGACATTGATACATGCCTCCAAATGGAGACACCAGCTGGCTTAAAGAAAATATAAATGCTTCTAGGCAAACAAATGAGATGTCTGTTGGAGAAGTCAGTGTCTCACTTCAGATGTCATTTTATTGAGTCAGAGTGTCTTTTAATATTTGTGGTTATTTAGACAGCTGCTAAATTACTTCTAGTTTCTCAGTGGAATTGGCAAATAAATGCTTTAGTAGTGGTCTTTGTACTGTGGATTGTATTGTAAACCTGATATTTAAGAGTGTGTAGCTCCAGTTACCTATAACTGAATTAATTAGTTCATCAGAATTTTATGATCCTATAGTCCTAGTATTTAAACAGTGCCCCTTACTGTTCACCTTAATACTGTGCAGTATTGTTAATCCACAAAATTTTCTCTGCATATGTGAAAATTTGATGAATTACTTGCCTTTGATAAGACTATCAATTTTAAAAAGGCAAAGAGAAGGGAAACACTTCCACCTATTTGAATGTGTCTGGCATCTGCAGATACTGCTCTGTATGTTGATATGCTGAGTATAGCAATTCTAGAACTCAGTTTATCTCAGTATATCTCAACTCTCTGAGAGATTCATAAATAGTCTGGGAAGAATGACCACAGACAGGTCTCTGAAGTTTTAGGGCTAGTGCTGGTCAAATGAGAATGATACCAACTTTGAAAATAGCTTCAAAATTATTAGTACCCTCCTGGCTAATTACCACAAAGTTGTTCTATTTAGACTGTTGTGTGACCCTGTAGTTAAAGTATCTTATGAGGAAAGTGTAATTTAGTAACTGCTGCAGCGAGAGGGTTTTGTTTTGTTTCTCTGTATCTTTGGAGCCTGTCCTGGAACTAGCTCTTGTAGATCAGGCTGGCCTGCAACTCAGAGATCTGCCTGCCTCTGCCTCCTGAGTGCTGGGATTTAAAGGCGTGTGCCACCATGGCCCAGCCGCAGTGAAAGTTTTAAATGATACTTCTGGGTACTTTTTAGAAAAAGATTTATTTATTTATATGTATGAGTGTTTATGAATGTGAATCCCACACATGTGGTGCCTGTTGAAATTAGAAGAGAGTGTCATATCCCCTAGAACTGGAGTTAGGGATGGTTGTGAGCTATCTTGTAGGTGGTGGGAATGGAAACTCAGTCCTCTGCAAGAGCAACAAGTGCTCCTAACTGCTTCTTAATATTTCTTCATATTCCTCTTGGATGGTAACTATGGACCACTAGCATTACAATATTGTGAAATTCTCATTTGGAGGAACTGCTCCATTATTAGAGATTTGCTCACTTTTCTGAAATTATATGTTAGCTGACTTTTTAGTATTCATTTTTGTTACTACTTATAACACCTTAAGAAAATAAGAATGAGGAGAGATTAGGGAAGAGCTTAGGAGAACTGTTGTTTTCTTTTTTGTTATTTGTTTATTGAGACTTGTTGTTTACTTACTAATTTACTTATTTGGTTGTTTACTTATTGAGGCAGGGTCTCTACATAACTCTGACTGTCCTGGAACTCCTTATGTAGACCTGACTGCCACTTTCTCCAGAGTGCTGGGTTGTTAAAGGCACATGTCACATTGCCCAACCTTGTTTTATTTTTCCGATGAGACAGTACTGGGTGTGCTGGGACTCAGGAGGCTGAGACAGGAGGATCACCTGAATATTTGAGGCCCGCTTGGGCTGCATAATTCAAAAATAAAGAATACTGGGAACAATGTTAAACTGCCTTAGCAATTGAATAAAATATAGTAGGATTTTTCAAGTATTATTGTCCCTATCCCTAAGAGACTATCCAGTGCTGAATATAATTACCTGAAAGAACTTTTATGATATAATTGGAAGTATAGATAATAGTTGCTATTGCAGGACAGGGTAACCTGATATTGACTGTATCAGCCTTCAGTGACTTAGTGTGAAATAATGCGTTATTGGAGACTGGCATTGTGATGTGCAGCAATGCTTATCTTCTGGTTTAGGGTAATCCCTTACTTAAAACAGCAACAAAATACCTCCCTGAATATAGATATCATAGGCAGTTTAGAGACTCATAGGACATCTCTTATGTGGATTTCTGATCATAGCATGAGATTTCTTATAATTTGTTTTGCATATAGTCAGTGGTCATTATTTGAGTTATCAATTAGATGAAGTCATACTTCATTTTAAATATCGGTATTGCTGTTTTGGCATTCTAATTTTAAACATTAGCTTTCTTTATTGTGATTTATTTAGGTAGCTTGTGGTACTTGTGGAATAGTGGCTTGGAGTAGCAATACAGCACAGCAGAGTAGTAGATTTTAACCTGAGGGCCCCACGCTTAGGTCTGTGTTGACTGACATTTCAGAAAGAAGACATTGAAACAGAGCACATTCATGTAAATGTGTAAGCGATAGCAGTACCTGCTGTGTCTGGGGTTGTGTGGACTAAAAAAGCATTTCTGCCTTAGTGCTGGGAATAGGCAGGAAGAGTTGAATGGGGTTTTTAAAATTTATCTAATAATCATACCTTTCAACAAATAATCTTGCCTTTCTACAGGAAAAAATGAGGTCATAACATGGCAATTTCTTTAGTTTCCTAGTAAGTACCAGCATTACCAGCTTTGTCCTTGTCTTTTGTAAGTATCCTTGTGGATTAACTGAGTTAATAAAAGTCAAGGAAGATTTTTCTTTTCCAAAGGAATCTTGTCCTCCTAACTACCCGCACCCACAGACCTCCTTGACTTTGCTGTTTTCGGGTCTTCAGTTGAAACATTTCTTCTAGCTTCTGCTCTTAAAGGAAATTGAAAGAGCTTTCAGATGCCTGTTTGCATTTGTGCCTCAGAGAACTTCCAAGCCATTCAGCAGTGATGTGAATTAATGCCACTTAATTTTCATGTTTTGAAATTTTTTGGCTATTCTTTCTGTGCTCTTCTAACACTAAATCTTAGGATTTTTTTCTCCTGTGACACGGTTTCTCTGCGAAACAGCCCTTGACTGTCCTGGATCTCACTCTGTAGACCAGACTGGCCTTGAACTCCCAGAGCTCCACCTGCCCCTGCCTCCCGAGTGCTGGGATTAAAGGCGTGCGCCACCACCCAGCAAATACAGGATTTATTTAGTTCTAGTTTCAGCTCCATGGCCACCTCACTTAATAGTTCCCAAAGGAGTCGCATGACTTAAGTTTCTACCCACAGATGACTCACTAATTTGTATCTTTAATCCAGACCATTTCTCTTGATTCCAGCTGTGGGGACTTGGGCCTTTATTGTCTGATCTTCCTTGTGGATACCCTACTAACATACTAACAAAAGCCAGCATTTTTGTGAAATCTCCTTATAAATCTCTCTCTCTCTCTCTCTCTCTCTCTCTCTCTCTCTCTCTTTCTCTCTCTCTCTCTCTCTCGGGGGTGTAAGTGTGTGTATGGTAAGTGTACATGTATGTATACATGTTTGCATTATGTCTTAGCTTAGGTTCAGAATTGACATTTGGAGTCTTCCTCAGTCACTCTTAACCTTAGTTATTGAGGCAGGATCTCTAGTTGAATCCAGAGGTAGCCATCTTGTTCCTGTGCTGTCTTCACTTTCTGAGGGCCACTGCACTGTCTCCTTCATTCCCAGCTCAGAATCTTTTGGCTTTTAAATTCATGAATTAATCTGTAGATTCCAATCAGTATTTTCTTGTGGAAAGTTGGTCTTAATTCTTCTTTTATAGTAGTCACTATAGAAAAATGCATTTGTTTGTTATCAATCACATGATGATTATCTTAGGAGAGAAATCAGAGACAGTTTTTCAAATGTTGGCCACATATTCGTATTTGTTTTAAAAAAGAAAATATGGGGCTAGAGAGATTGTTCAGCAGTTAAGAGTGCTTATTGCTCTTGCAGAGAACTTGAGTTCTGTTCCCAGCAACCATGGTATTCAGCTCACAACTATTTGTAATTCCGGCTCCAGGGTTATCTTGGCCTCTGGGCATCCACACACACATGCAAAGACAGACACATATAAACTTTTTGTTTGTTTGGAATCCCCCCCCCCCCCCCAAACAGGGTTTCTCTAGCTTTGGTGCCTGTCTTGGAACTAGCTCTTGTGTGCTGGGATTAAAGGCTTGCGCCACCACTGCCTTACTTTTAAAAATAATAAAAGAAAGTACTAGAGTCAAATCGGATGTTATTTACTGTGTGAAACACGACTTAGCAAGTATTGGCACCATTTTTCTGTGTAGCTTATTTGGGAGAAAGAATGCCTGAACGCATGAATAGGAAATGGATTCGTATTTTAACTTTAATTATGCTGTCCTTAAAATAAAGTCTTCTCCCCTCTGTCTTTGCAAACCAAGTTAGATTCTAAGTTTGCATTATGTAACATTTCTGTCTAAGAGGCATTCATTCATTTAGCATCTACATGAGGAAGAAAAATGCTGTAACCACTGCAAGGTCAGATTCTGTTATTTTACTGGTAATATAAAGCCAATCATAACTTGAGATATTTCAGCAGCTTACTGTAAACCCTTTAAGTAACTATAAATTATTTTGCCTTTATGACTGGTGAATTGGACTAAGAGCTGAATTATTAACTCTGCTTGTAGATTAGATTGGACCATGTATTCTCTGTAGCACATATATTTTCCCTGTTCTGGGTTTTGGTTGGTTCCATTTCCCCTTTCTCTCCCCTACTTATTGGTGTTGCTGTTTTGGCTTTGTTTTAAAGTTTTAAGATTGCCCACAGTTTCTAACCTGTAGGCTGTTGGAGAAGAGGTTTACATTAGAGGCACACAGCAAAAGCAGCTGGATATCCAGCACATCCCTTTTAGTGTCATAGGAACTGGAATTCAGTAGCAAGGGAGTCCACCTGCTAACTGAAGGTTTTTTGGGTTCTGAATCCCGTTACGCAGGTAATTGTTTTTCAGACAAAGTTTCATTACATAGCATTGGAGGGTGGGAACTTGAATGTTCTTAATTGAGAAATTAAGAACTGTTTTAATTTCTAAATTGATGATCCTGGAAAAATAGCTGCTTTACAAAGATGGGTCTCTACATCAGTCCCCAGTTGTTTGTATTTGAATTTATAGTAACATAGCACTGTCTGTGAAATTCAGAATTGTGTATCTGTTGTTATTTTATTTGAAAGTTTCTTAGTGTTCAGTCTTAATGGGCTACTGTAGATTTTCTGTACTTGTGAACAGATTTTATATCATTTGTGTTTCTTTCTATAAATTATAAACTTTCAAGATTCTTTTGTTTAATCATTCTTTGTCTAGATGAATGTTCGATTTTAGTTTTTCAGATACTCCGTAGATAAATAAATGGAATATGGGCTGGTGAGATGGCTAAGTGTGTGAGGGCGTTTGCTGCTAGTTCTGTTGACCTAAATGTAATGATCCCATGGTGAAGTCCTCAGACTCCCAACATGTTCATGTTGGTACATGCACACAGTACTTATTTTTAAAGAAAGAAATGGTATATAACATTAAAGAGTCTCATACATGTAAACATTGAAAACTACTCATAGAACCTTAGTTTTTGATCTAATAATGCCTGAAGGATCAGGGACATCTCAGACTTTAGAGCTTACAGGCCCTGGAAATGCACTGACAGTCCTGTCTTTCAGTCTGGGATTCTCCTGCTGTCGTTCTCACTTTTCCCCATGTCCCTCCCCTCTAAGATGTTTGACTTGAATTAGGATCTCTTACTGAACTGGAAGTTCATGCCAGCTAGGCTGGATGGCCAGTGAAACTGGGTCCTCCTGCCCTGTTCCCAGTGCTGGGTTTACAGGTACATGGTCTCTCCTGCACGCTAGGGGTTAACTCAGGTTATCACACTCCAGGGCAGGTGCTCCTAGCACTGTCCCATGTCTCCAGCCCCTCAGCTCTTTTTGTTTTTAAAGAGGCCTGTGCTTTGTTCTCTTATTTGTGATCTTGTTTGCTGTGCCTAGGATTTAAATAAGCAGTAAAATAAGGTTTTCTGTTCATCTTTACTTAGCTTTAGTTTTCCAAAAGGGCAGGGCAGTGGTGTCACACCTTTAATCCCAGTACTCAGGAAGCGATTTGAGGCTAGCCTGGTCTATAGAGTGAGTTTCAGGACAGCCAAGACTACATAGAGAAACCCTGTCTCAGAAAATAACAAACAAACAAACAAACAAAACTTTCCAAAAGGATATTACTGGCTTACCGAAAAACTTAGCTATAAGGAAGCAAATTTTATTACTGCTTATTGTTATTTACTAGGTATTAGAATGAAAATGCCTAGAGGTAGATTTTGCTGGTGCTATCACTTTTTTTTAATGGTAAAAGAGTAAGTAATACAGGCTTTAAAGTTTATAAAGAGGGTATAAACCACAGGGATACAACATGTCAGGAATACAACTGTGTTTTGCTTTAAGGGACCCCTGCAAACTCAGTTTAAGCTTCATGAAAGCTGCGTTAAAACTGGAGTATATAACTGATAAAGCAAATGAAGCTTTGGGTTTTTATGTGATATATTGTAAATTGTGTTGGCAACACAATGTTGATATTACATATTCTTAGATAAATACTTAACTCCATATAATTTGTTTAATAAAAAAATGACTGGAGCCGGGTAGTGGTGGTTCACGCCTTTAATACCAGCACTTGGGAGGTAGAGGCAGGAGCATTTCTGTGAGTTCAAGGCCAGCCTGGTTTACAGAGCTAGTTTCAGGATAGGCTCCAAAGCTATGGAAAAGCCCTGTCTCAAAAAACTAAAAAAGTAAAGTCAGTCAGGTATCTGAACAGAAGTAATGTGCATGGTAGACTAATGTGTGGGAAATTTTGGAGGGTGCCATCATCAGCTTCAAAACTGTTTAATTCCTAACTTGAAATAAATGAGACTAAATTTGTGGTTTATAACTTGTGCTGCCTGGATCTTGTCTAAATAGTTAAATCATCGACTCCATAACATTGATCATGCACTATCAGTATTAGAGCCTTTGTTTAAATGACAATTAACTGATACCTTGATTGGATTCATTTAAATTCATTTTTCATTTGAGTTTCTTTTTTCTTGTCGGTTAAAATAGAATTGGCAGCATCTAAAATGTTTAAAGTCAGAGAGGGGAGGGCTGGAGAGATGGCTCAGTGGTTAAGAGTACCTGCTACTCTTGCAGGGGGGGACCTTTCTGTTCCCAGCATGGGGAACTATCCTAACACCAGCTCCAAGAGATCAGATGCCCTCTTCTAGCCCCCACAGGCACTACAGGCATATGGGGTAGTTATGCACACGCAGGCACAAGACTCATACACGAAATAGAAATAAAAACCAAAAAGTAAATAAAATAATCCTTTCTTTAAAATTCTGAATATTTTCTTAGACAAAGAAAAGAGACTACTGAAGATTAAAAATGAAAGGCACCAGTATTAAATATTGAATAGGATTGTTACTGTGTATAAGTCTTGAAAATAGAAGTTAATGATTTGCTTTGTACATCGTTTTATTGCCTGTTTGTTGCTACTTTTCACTTTGTTTACTTCTGGTTTCACTAAACTTCTTGGGATTTAGTTTCACATAGAGCCAAAGGGGTTAGTGAGAAAGTGTGGAGGTAGTTGACTAGGGGAGTGGAAACCTCAGGCATCTTCTGGTTAGATCAAAGTTCCTATTTTCTTTCTTTCTTTCTTTCTTTTTTTTTTTTTAAGATGTTTAGAATTTATTTATAATGCATGTATGCCTGTACACCAGAAGAGGGCACCAGATCTCATAGATGGTTGTGAGCCAACCATGTGGTTGCTGGGAATTGAACTCAGGACCTCTGGAAGAGCAGCCAGTGCTCTTAACCTCTGAGCTGTCCCTCCAGCCCCAAAGTTCCTGTTTTCAATTAGAAATCTCTGTATAGTGAATCGTATTGGCTCAAAAATAATATTCTGGATATGATCTTAACTGTTTCAGTGGCTGTGTTAAAGATGACTGCATTGTAGTGCAGTGATTCTTATTGTACCACATGGGCTTTTCTTCCCAAGATTCAGAATGTTTTGTTGTTAGTGCTAGAATAGTTTCAGGTTTCACTGTGCTTCATATTACCTAAGGCAGTGACAGTTTTATGCATGGCGAAGTATTAATTGCCTTGTACGTTGTTATTTTAGATCTGTGGTCACTATTCACTGGCCTGCGCTGGAATGTACATAGTCTTCCCTTCTAATGATTGGAAATGCCTGTTCATTTAAGTAGTTCTATATATAATGGATAGATGAGTTCTAAGTAAATGTGTTTTAATCAGACTCTCTGACCACTGTTTTGAGTAAAAAGCTTAAGTTTAGCATTTACTAGTTAGTGCTCAACAGGATTTGACTTTGAATTGTTAGGTTTCAGGTGGGCTGTTTATTTTTTAGGATTCATTTTATGTGTATAAGTGTGTATGGGAGTGAATGCTGCATGTATGTGCCTGAAGAGGCCAGAAGAGGGTTGGATATACTACTTCTAAAAACGTGCCCCCTGAGCCGGGCGGTGGTGGTGCACGCCTTTAATCCCAGCACTCGGGAGGCAGAGGCAGGCGGATCTCTGTGAGTTCGAGACCAGCCTGGTCTACAAGAGCTAGTTCCAGGACAGGCTCCAAAGCTACAGAGAAACCCTGTCTCGAAAAACCAAAAAAAAAAAAAAAAAAAAAAAAACGTGCCCCCTGTTAACTGTGCTCAAGGAAATTGTATATCATGAAAACTTAGATCTTTCCAAATCTGTACTTTTTCCTTTTAGAACAAATTCTGTACAACATAAAACAGGAGTATAAACGTATGCAGAAGAGAAGACATTTAGAAGCTAGTTTTCAGCAGACAGACCCGGGTTGTAGTTCTGATTCACAGCCACATGCATTTCTCATCAGTGGACCAGCGTCACCAGGTAATAAGAAACTTTTTTTTTAAAGTCGTATTTTATGTGTAATGTTGTTAAGGTGTCAGATCGCCCAGGCACTGGATTTAGATACATTTATGAACTGCCATGTGGGTGCTGGGACTTGAACCCTGGTCCTCTGGAAGAGCGGTCAGTGCTCTTAACCACCTAGCCATCTCTCCAGCCCCAGTAAGAAACTAGTAAGTGAAAGAAATAGTACAGGAGAAGAAAGGATGCAAATGCTCACAGTGACTTAAAGAACTTGTTTTTCTCTAAGATTAAAAAAATTATGCTAGTTATAATATTAATCAGCACTTGGATTCCCAGCAACCAGACAGCCACTTTTATTAGCAGCCCTAAAGCGGACACTGTGTAAGTATAATGACTTGTAACTTCTGTTAAAAACTTTCAAGACACCCAATTTTATGTATTTTTATGCTTTTGTCTGCATGTATATACTTCAAAGTAATTTAAATGATTCTTAAAAAGGATGACTGTTTAAGGAAATATTTTTCTAGATGTATCTCATTATTTGATATTATCAGTGACTATTAAATTAATATTTCAGAACTCAGATCCATAAAATATAGATGTGTCCCCCCAACAGACTAGCCTAACTGGTGGCATTAATGAAAAACTGTTAAAGTACACAGCTCAAAGAAATAATCATGATAAGAGCCTTCCTCCTTTAAAAAGTCACAAAAATGGATTTTCTGAATGTTTGGTCATGAGTCAATTTGTTAGAGATATGTTGATCCTACTCGTAAAGTTTTTAATGCAGATCTGTGCTCTCTTTCTTAACAATTTTCTCTTAAAACTTTTTAGTTACGAAAGCATGGAAGAAATATTCTTGCTAATTTGAAACTGGGAAACACTGGTGGCGCAGCTGCTTTGGATGCAGCTGCATTAGTTTGATAGCTTTATGGTTCTGTTGCAGTTTTAAGAATGAATTTAATTATGTTAACGAATGAGATTATGATCACTATTCAAAACTTAGCATCAATTATGTTTTTAAATTAACTATCTACATTCCAGAATTTTCCCTACAGCAACTTTTTTAGACATGATTCTTTAATAGAACAATAAAGCATTTGTAGAATGAGGACTATTGAAGTGTGGTATAATCTGGCTGTGAGGCTTTACTGTATGGCCTTAAAATATAAACAGTTGATAATAAAACAAGTGTCTTTTATAGTATTACTCTAATTTTAAACTGAAGCTTTAAATCAGAGTTATATTTCTTTTGTGGCTAATTTTGTAAATGAGCCACTAAACGTTCTAAGCAGGTATTTGCTGGGACGATATTAAAAGTTTTGTAATGAGCTCCGTCATTTACAATGATTTTTGTTTTGAGGATTTCTCCAATTATCTTTAGGCTCTTCCTCTGGATAACATCTCTTTTTTCCAGAGGTTGATCGAATTACTAGTTGGACCTGTTTATCATAAAGGATAAATTTTAAAGGACATGGGACAGTTCTAATGAAACTTGCCTTCAGAATGCATTCTGTTATTTATGGTTCTAAATCAGGTGCTGTTTTATTTATGTTGTACATAGGGACTTCATCTGGAACATCCTCACCATTAAAAAAAGAACAGCCCTTATTTACTCTAAGGCAGGTTGGGATGATCTGTGAACGTTTGTTGAAAGAACGGGAAGAGAAAGTTCGAGAAGAATATGAAGAAATACTGAACACAAAACTTGCAGGTAACAAATGAATTTATTTTAGAATATCCCAGTGCTTTAGTCACTGTGCTGTTGCTGGGAAGAGACATCATGAAAGCATTTAACTGGGAGCTTGTTCAGTTTTAGGTTAGTCGATTATGGCAGCGTGCAGAGAGGTGCTGGAGCAATAATTGAGAGCTACATCCTGATCCCTAGTAAGAGAGAGAAGGCCTAGACCTGGTGTGGGCTTAGGAAACCTTGGGTCACTAACCAGCTCCCAAGTCACGAGAGACTTAGTTACGAAAGCTTGGCTTTATCTAATGCTTGTCCCACTAGCTCTTATAACTTAAATTAACCTGTTTCTCTTCATCTACATTTGCCTCAGGACTTTTTACCTCTTTCATTCTGTATGTCCTACTCTGGCTATCTGGCTGCCCCCCAGGCTTCTCCCTTTCTCTTGAATGCTCTTCTCTCTTCTCCTGATCCAATAAGTAGGATTCGTCCTCCTACTTATTATCCTGCCCTATAGCTCCTCCTGTCTCTCTACTGCGTAGCTATTGGCCATTCATCTTTTTAATAGACCAGTCAGGTGCCTTAGGCATGCAAGGTAAAACAACGGATTACATATTTAAACAAATGCAGCATAAACAAATGTAACACATCTTTGCCTAGTTAAACAAATATTCCACAATAAAAGACCAACCCCAGTGATGTAAGGTAATCAAATAAAATTTGATAGGAAAATTGTTCAACACTAAATTTTGTAGTGTTGCCAATGGGGGCTCTAGGTGTACCTTCCTTCAACAAGGCTACACCTCCTAATTCTAATTTTTTCAGAGTTCCACTCTTTGCAGATTCAAATGTTCAAATATATGAACCTATTGGGTCCGTTCTTACTCAAACTGCCACACCAAGAAACTGTTGTAAGAACTGAATTATTCCCACCATGTTTTACGCTGGTGAAAGTATTTTCTATACATTGACACAGTGTTGTCTATTAACCAAAGCATTCCTGCAAAAAAAAAAAAAAAAAAAAAAAAAAAAAGAAATCAACATTCTTAAAACCCACACCTCACTTTCATGGCCCTAGGGAAGAACTAGTTATGTTGATCAGCTGCAGTATTAGTAAATTTAATTTTTATGTTGTATCCTGTGGAAAACACTCCTTTGAACTATTTACAATTACTACTAAGGTTATGGGAAGATGAAGGTGTTAGAGTGCCTTCATGTAGCTTTATATTTTCAGATACATTACATGGGCTATTTGCAAGTCATATAATCGACACATCTTTATTTGTAGAACAATATGATGCATTTGTGAAGTTTACGCATGATCAGATAATGCGGCGATATGGAGAACAGCCTGCTAGTTGTAAGTATTTGACCTTTGAACTATAAACTGAAATGATCATGTTTTCATATTTAAAAAGAGTTGATAAAAATGTATTGATGTTAGTGTTAGGGTTAAAAAATGTAGAGATGAGGTTGGTTTAAAACAGAAGTAAAATGCTCTTGGTCACTTAAATACCTAGGGGTGATGTTACAAATGAATTAATCTTATATGTTTTAATTTTGTCTCATTCTTTGCACTAATACTCCTTTTCTCCTCCAGATGTTTCATGAATCACGCTTTTTGCATTTGTGGGCTGCCCTGTTCCTTGTTGAGTTGTTGCAGGAGGTCCCAACTATGACGTGCAACAATGCCAGTACCCATCTGTGAATACAGGTTATATCAAGCTTTCGTCAGTGGCAACCACTCTTAGGCAGCAGCAATTGGTTTTGGAAATTTCCGTGATGTCATTACCACCTGGATGTGGACCTTTGCTACTTGTATTAATACCAGTGGCCTCGTTTTGCTGTATCATTACAATTTGGCTTCTTTATATTAATGTTTGAAAGGGATTAAAGTTGGCATCTAGAACATGCCCTTCACTGGTTATGTAAATAAAGCTGTAGAATGACACGTCAGATGAAGTTAGTGTGATTTTAATTGTGCACTACAACCAAGCTGTAACCAGTTATTAATAATTTAGAATGTAATCCCAGGACAATTAAGCAGTTAGTCTACAGTACTTCTGTGAAATAGTGGAGGAGGAGGGCATTTCTGTATTTCAGGACTTTCATTGGGGTTTCAGAATGGGTTTATATGATTTCCTTTATTATTATTTTTTGGTAGTTCTATTTATTCTATCAGTCTTTTTAACAAATGTTTATTGCTGCACCCCCCTCCCCCAGTGTATCATTGTTTTACTGCCCTTGTAGCACTGGAGTTTAGTTGGAAAAATAAAACATTTACTTCTATTCTGCTTGTTTTCGAATTGTACACATGGGTAGTATTTGAATAAAGTAGTGTTTTAAATATAAGTATTTTCTAGAACCCAATAAAGTTAGTTTTCTGGTAAGGTTTACCTTTTATTAAATGCTGTTTCCAAAAATTAAGTTCTGATTCAGAATTGCTTCTGTAACTTGCTGTCATACAGCAAGCTGCATAGCAAGATCTCAAACAGCTGTAGAATTTTTTACCTTTGATTCCAATTTTAATGTTTTTGAATGATGTGATACATGACAGCATGGCTGCTCTAGTTGATACACCCAGCAAAACACAGTTTAGGGTAGAAAGAGTGTAGTTTCGTCCACAATTCCAGGCTATAATTCATCACTGGGGAAGTCAAAACAACAGGAAATGGCATCCAGGTAAGAGTAGAGAGCAATGGGTGCACAGTTCTGTTAACCTTTCTCTTAACAGTTTAAGGGATGGGCCACTTCTCTTTCAGGTTGGCTCTTCCTAATGAGTTAAGGCAATTCAACCCCCCACAGACATGCCCATAGGCCAACCTGATCTAGACAAACCTTGCCAGACTTAGGAAATCCTAGGTGGGTGGTGTTGACAAAATTAACATTAAAGGGGCTGGAAAGAGGCTTAGCCATTAAGAGCACTTGTTGCTTTTACATAAGACCCAGGTTTGGTTCCCAGCACCCACACAGCAGCTCACCAACAGATGCTCAAAGGTCTCAAGATGCACATAGTATACACATACACTCAGCACACACATACCCGAAACATTAAGTATTTTCAAAACACTAACATCACTTGAATGAATTAACACACTTTCTATTCATGATTCTCAAAGTACCTTTCTTAGAGCAAGCTGAAACTGCTAGCCATACACTTGTAATCGTGGTAGTGGGAAGACAGAGGTCAGGAGTTCAAAGCTAGTCTGGTCAGTATAAGAGGGAACCTCCCTCTCCCCCCAATTAAAAATATTGCTCAGTGAATTCTATTGAGTTTTTAAAAAAGATTTATTTATATATGTGCATGTGTGTAGGTACCTGAGGCCAGAAGACTCCCTGTGTGGAGACTGGGAGTCAAACTCCTGGGGTCCTCTGCAAGAGCAGCAAGTGTTCTTAACTGCTGAGCTATCTTTCTGGCCCCTTCTGAGGTGTAGTAGCATACTTCTAGTCGTTAGACTAGTCTTAAACATACTGTTTCATTTGTAATACATTCACTGAAAACAGGATTCTGTCTTTTTAACTTAATTGCATTCCATAACTTCATTTAAAAGCAAGCAGCCAAAGTGTTGTAGAGCCTTCACAAGTATCCCAGGCAGTTTGCAAGTCCATTAGTGTATGAGAAACACAAGTCATAATACAGTGGCTGGCTGTAAACTGAACAAGCCTTTCAGTCTCAACACTACTGGCACTTAGGATATGTCTGCATTCTAGAGCGTTAACAGTAAGTATCTTTGGCCTCTCGCTAGGTGCCAGTTAAACTTTCCCCTCCCCACATTGTGCCAACAAGATCACATCTTTCAAATTTAGCACTCAACAACTGGCTAGGAAAACATTCATAGAAGTTGAGAAAATTTTTCCTTCAAGTATAAGCTGCTATAAATTGTTTTCAAGAAGTTGTACTTGTAAATGCCAGATCTTGTATGCTTCTCTGTAACCTCAGTGCTATCAGTCCAAAGCAGAATGTCTACTGCATTCATAGCTCCTCATTTGCTGAGTGTTTTTAGCTGTAGTCCTCTAAGCCTACCTCCTACCCCCAGGATTCAATCAAGATTCTAAGCTTCTGGAAGGACTCTTAACTTTCTGGAAAGACTAAGCCTGTTACTTGGAACATTTCTTTATGCTACAATTAACATAACCTACCCTTTACAAGTTATAAACCAGATGGCAGGTTTAAAGTTTTAGGCGTTTAAGTGTGTGTACAGTGCCCACAGAGACCAGAAAGAGGGTGGTACATCTCTAGGAGCTAGAGTTACAGGTAGTTTTCAAGAGCCTGATATGGTTGGTACAAACCAAACTCTGATCCTTTAGAAGAACAGCAAGTGTTCTTAACTAGTGACCCATACCTCCAGCCCCTGAACTTGTGCTTAGGATAAACCTTTGTGTGAGAATATAAGGTGATGCTATGGTTTCAATGTATAAAGTAATAGTGAATGGCTTCTCCCCTGTTGCTGTTCAGTTTGAACACCTGGTTAGGTCATCTGGTATTAAATCCAATCAATGGATAACATTTGAGCTTAAAACACCAAGATATTTCCACAACTTCTTTACTGGCTGCTCTTACATTAACTTTTACTGTTTTCCTGAAATTTTAACTATAAATAAGCATAAACCTCAAAGCTATAGAGTTTGAGTTCCTTTCCTCTCTTTTCAATATTGATTTTGGTGATCTGATCTCTATTATAACAAGATTTGCCACCTCACTAGGTGGCATTTCATTCACTTAAATGCCTAACAGGATATCCCCTAATTTATATCCAAAGCCAAACTCATTTTTGCTGCTAATGTTTCTTTCAGTAAGCTAAGCCTTTCGTAACTACAATGAAATCCTCAAGAAGTTTATTTTATTTCAGCATTGAAGGTTTCAGTGGTTGGTTGTCCTTGTTGCTTTGGTCTATGATGAGGGAGCAGCGTATGGCTGAGGGCAGTGTAGACCTAAACCACTAGCTCCTCAGCCAGGGAGCGAGAGAGTAAAAAGGACCGGCAGTTGGATTCTACATTTTCCCTGGGGTCATGAGAAGTTTCCTTTGGGCCTTACTTCCTAGATATTCCACCTGTCATCCTAGGGACTAAGCCTCACACATGGTCCTCTGGTCCTTAACCAAACCATAGCAGGCCCCAATATAGCAATGCTTCTGGTTTTTAAGCAGAAAGGATCTTAGGCTTGTCATGTACATCGACCTGAAGTGTCACTGTCTCTCCTGTTAATCCTAGTCTAAGATTTGCCTTGCGGGATCATCTCAGTGGTCAACTGTCAGGTTACTGCTTTCCTTCATCTCTCCTCTTACTGTTGTATTCTCACAGTGGGTACTGATCACTTAAGAGTTTTGCTCAAGTGAGACTTGCTCTGACCATTCTTGAAGAATACAATGACAAGCCTACTTGTTACTTGTTTTCTACCTCAAGTAGTGTTCTGGAGTATCTCAGAAGTAGAGATACACAGCACATGCTTGATAGTTTTTAAACAAAGTACTTTAAGATTTCAGATTAGTATTTATTTCATTAAAACAAAAGAGAAATAGAATGAATGCCCTAATTCTAAGCTAGTTAAGGTTTCAGTTTTCTTCAACTAAGGGCTGAATTTTCGAGAATGTCAAGTAATTATAACACATCATTTAATGGTTTAGTATGACAAGTATTTTTGATATTATGAGAACAGTTCCTGTTGTGCTGCTCCTAATCTTACGGCATGTACAAATGTAGGTGAATACCTAGAACAAGAAAACATCTGCCTTGGCAAGATAAAAATCTGCCAGTGTTAACGGTGTTAAGACCAGCCTCTATATTTTACATGCATAAAACGATGTATTGTTTCAAGATCTAGGCATAATGGTAAATGCCTTTCTTTATAATCTCATCACTTGGGGGAGATCATAAGCTTGAGGCAGGCAAGCAGGCCTGGGTTACCCAACAGTGAAGCCAGTCTGGGGAGTCAGTTTCTCAGTTTTATCTGGGATACATACATCTGTGTTGAGGAATTAAGATGAATTTTGCTCTCAGAGCAGGCCTGAGTTTAGTTCCCAGCACCCACATTTGGGGAAATCAATAGCTGACTCTTAACTCCAGGTTTTTAGAGCCTATTCTGGAACTAGCTCTTGTAGGCCAGGTTGTCCTTTAACTCACAGAGGTCCGTCTGCCTCTGCTTCCCAAGTGCTGGGACTAAGCGTGCGCTGCACACCTGGCTGTGAAGGCTTTTTAAAGAGGTTTTTTTTGTTTTTTTTTTTGTTTTTTTTTTTTTTTAACACGGGCTCTCTGAATCACCTGTAAGGCAATTTTGGCATCTGTCTCTAAATTCTCTTGGGGGTTGAACATTAAGAACATTAAGCTTTAGGTGTCCAATCCTTAAGTTCTTTGCGTGAAAGAGATCCTGATATTTTATCCAGGCCTTTATATTTTTTTGTAAGCTTGGGTGCACTGTGAGAAGGCCTTTACTAGCTGTGCTGTGGGTATCTTCAACTGTTCATGTGGATATTTTCTGACATTAAATATAAAGCCAAACAGCAAGAAAAACACCTGTTTTTTATTTTATACAATACGCATAGTGTAAGGAGTGAAAGTATTTGGAGAAAGGCATGAGTACCAAGGCATGACCAAGTGTAAGTAACTTACTCTGGATAAGAAAGTATGTCATTTATACACTATACACTCAATGCTTTGTTTAGAATTTAGTAATAACTGTAGCAAGTATAGTTACATTGTGTAAAAGCTTTAGTCATTTATGCACTTGTTGATCAGATTTGAAGTACTCCAAAGATGTTTTGATGCGCTGATTTCAGGTTAGCAGTGCATTTTTTGGTTAAACTTAGCTCAGCAGTAGCTTCCTCTGGTAGCGTGTAAATGTATGCCAGTTTTTTCATCTTTTGTCAGATGTGGAACACCTCTCTTCACTTACTTGCTTTTTAGCAGCCTCCCCATGTCAGCCTTGCTACATGGTCAGTCTTCTGTTTTGTAGGTTTTATAAAGCCCAAAAGCTCAAGTTCAGAAACGGCTCTAATAAATCGAGCACTGGAGACTCTAGCTAAGGAAAATTAGGTTTTTTTTTTTTTTTTCCCACAAGAAGGCTAAAATTTCAAAGTTAAAACAGTAACTGGTAATTGAAATAGGTAGTTGAAATAATATTCCCTAAATTTTAAGTAATCCTATTGGAAAATATTAAATGCAATTAGAATACATGTCAATAAAGTTCAAGTGGAGCTGTGTGGGATGGTACACACCTATAGCAATCCCAGCATTATATAAGAACTGACTCTTTCCCAATCTTCTAGAAATATATTTAAAAACTGGATATAAATTGAATTCTAGGTTTGATCTCAGATTAATTCAGGACACTTGGAAATGTAGGCGGTTGTAGAATGGTATGGTTGAGAAGAATATCTTTATGAATTACTAGAAGTGGGGTTTTTTGGTTGTATACTTTTTGTCCCGGGGCTTGGATTCTAGGCCCTCCCTGTGTTTAATTAAGCATATGCTGTAGCACTGACCTGGACTCTCAGCCCCAAGAAAAAAGAAACTTAAAAAACTTTTACTAAGACACCATGGTTTTAAAAGGATACTGGATCATTTCATTCATTTCTTCTGAGCTTGTAGAATTTGCATCCATTTTTTCAGCAGCTGTCACAACTGTTGCAAAAGCCTTTTGAGTACACAAGAAAAGAAAACTTGTTGCTAGGCATCTGTTTTGTAGCTGTGAGATTGTGACTAATCAGGCATTAGTACTGCTGCTCTAGAGAACTAACTAACAACACTGGCTTTATAAGCTTGTTTTAGACAACTAAAGCAGAACAGCAAAACAAAAAAAAAACAAACAAACAACGTAGTTAAAAATTTAAAAAGCAGCCAGGTGGTGGCGGCGCTCACCTTCAATCCCAGCACTCGGGAGGCAGAGGCAAGCGGATCTCTATGAGTTCAAGGCCAGCCTGGTCTACAAGAGCTAGTTCCAGGACAGGCTCCAAAGATACAGAGAAACCCTGTCTCGAAAAAGAAAAAAAAAAAAAAGCAAAGAAAGCCGTTGTCTCTTCTTTCAGTCTTACTCCAGGAAGATGGATATTTTTCTTGGTAAGAGGCTAATTCAGCACATCCTTTAATGTTGACGAGGTAGCAGTCAAATAGTTAAGATCTCTTTACTACTCTTTCTCAATAGCAGCACTTGTCCTTTACCTTGCTGGGCATTTCCTGACTAATTTCTCCTGTTGTACGACGGGTACTCATTACACCCTGTGTTCTGTGGAGTGCACAGGATGAGAACAGGAGCTCGTGAATACAGACTGCTAAGATGCTACTTCCTAAGGAACTTCTGAAGTGTAACAAACTTTGTTTCCCAAACAAAAATTTTAAAAAATTGAAATCAAAACAACAAAAAGTTGTAAGAAACCTGCCTTAAGCGGTTGGACAACCCGCATGTTCTTTTCTGTGTGACCTACCTCTGACCAGTCGACCAGGTTAATGAGCCGGCTACACTCCAGGTGCAGCTTATATGCTATACAGATGTCGGGGGCGATATTCGGAATGCAGCCTTCCTCACTTTTCAGTGCTTCATTCTAAAAACAGATTAAAAGTGAACCTTTCAGAAATGGTTAAAAGCAAAAAGATTAGCTGAACTTCCTGAGGTGGTCAGAAAGAAAATGGCCCACAAAAGACAGTGGTACTGTTAGGAGGTGTGGCCTTGTGGGAGGAAGTGTGTCACTGTAGGGGTGGGCTTTGAGGTTTCTTTCCCCAAGCTTCCCTTGCCAAGACTGTCACTCCTCTTGCCTGCCTATGAAGATGGGAGGAGTCTCGGCTCCAGCACCACGCCTGCCTGCATGCCAGCATGCTCACTGCCATGATGATGGACTTAACCCGACACTGTAAGCCGCCACCACAATTAAATGTGTGCTTTATAACAGCTGCCGTTGTCATGGTGTCTACCCAAACTAAGACATTCCTAAATTTAGCAAATCGGAAAGTAGAATCTTAGTTTCCTTTCTTCATACTTAAGTAGTATTCTTACTTGGGTTTAAGTCTTGGCCAAGCTCTAAGTCATTCTTTCAGCAAGGTTTTTTTTCCCCCTAAATCTTAAATTATACATTATTATTTGTTGAGACTACCAAAACACATTTCAGTTTGTTGTAATTAGTTTAGAGGTCTCTGGGAATGGTTACCCAATGAAATGCTCCTTCCAACTGTTTAAACTCAATTCTAGCAATCATCATGTGACATTAGTAAAGACATCTCATTAATAGGAAAGTAAAAGTTATCTCTCAAAGAAAAAGACTTTGCTATCAGCACTGTACTATCTTTTTGTTTTTTGGAAACATATAACTTGGGCTAGCCATCATAACACAGATTTATTTTGTTTATCTGTATGAATATGTCTATGTGAACGGATGTCCCTTAAGTACAAGCATCTGCAAAGACCAAGAGAGGGCACCAGAAAAGAGCTGTGAGCACTAACACCATAAGCCCTATAGAAACTCAGTATTGGTTTAACCTATTTGAAACCCATGTTTTGTTTTTGTTTTTTTTTTTTTTTTTTTTTTGGTTTTTCGAGACAGGGTTTCTCTGTAGCTTTAGAGCCTGTCCTGGAACTAGCTCTTGTAGACCAGGCTGGTCTCGAACTCACAGAGATCCACCTGCCTCTGCCTCCCGAGTGCTGGGATTAAAGGCGTGTGCTACCACTGCCCGGCAAAACCCATGTTTTTATTAAGAAACAAATCCCATACACAAAATGCATCTAAAATTACATCAGTTTTTTCTGTAACTCTACCACTAAGCATTTTAACTTGTAATTTATACATTAAAACTTTTGTTATTTCTAAAAAATTCATTTAGTGGGGGGTGGGGGCGGGAGACTAATTTGCAGGTGTTAGGTTTCCTTCCCTCCAGTTTGAGTTTCAGAGAGTGAGTTTAATCAGGCTTTTGCCTACTGACTGAACCATCTAACCAGCCACTGCTGTTATTTAAATAGGAAATTACCAAGGACAGAGAGTAGGCTGGGTGAGAGCACCTGCTGCTGTAGCTCCTCCTCCAGGCAGCCCACAGCACCTCTAATTTAAGCTCCAGGGCCTCTTGTGGGCACTGGGCTAACAGGAGCTCATGCCCACACACATAATTAAAACAAGTCTTTTAATATGAAGCCATCAAGCTCCTGATGACCACTGCCATTGCAAACCACTGCTGTTTAACTTCCTACTCTGTATCCTCTTCACATACGTCACATACGTCACGAGCTGGCCGTAGTTTGGGATATTTTTATGGAGCATGCATGTGCTACGTGTAGTACATGTGGAGGTCAGAGGACAACTTTGCGGGATCCGTTCTCTTTCCACCTTTACATGGCTTTGGGATGAAACTCAGGTTCTAAGTTTATTATCCACTGAGCTGTGTGACTGCCCACCTGACTTTTTTCCAAGTCTCACTAAGTCCAAACTGGCCCTGAACTTGATGATCCTTTTGCCTGAGCCTATGCAGTGCTAGCACTCCTGACTTAAGAATGCCTGCTAAAACATCTTTGTCAAAGGCAGACTTGTAGCTCTTCCCGGGCACACATGACCATGCAGGTGCAACATCCCTATCCATCTACGAAAAACCTTACCATCTACCAAAAAAAAAAAAAAAATTTCAGTGTTTATTGAACTGTCATAAGAAAGGTAGTTTTCAACATTTGAAACGAATTAGTAATGTTCTAGGTTTTAGGCAGCTGTGTCTGCCATTGTACACCTGAGGAGGTTCTGCAGCAAAGCCCTACAGCTGCTCTCAGAGCTTTAAAAACCCAAGATGAAATCCTGGTGTAATTTTTCCATTTAAGGGGGCTGGAGAGATGGCTCAGGTTAAGAGCACTGGCTGCTCTTCCAGAGATCCTGAGTTCAATTCCCAGCACCCACATGGTGGCTACAACCATCTGTATTAGGATCTGATGCCCTCTTCTGGCCTGTAGGTGTGCATGCAGAGTACATAAAAAATATATATAAATAAAAAAAATTAAAATTTTTCATTTAAGTAAGCATTTGTAATTTTATACATGTTCATTAGGTCTTATCACCTGTCCACTGACAAACTGTTGTTACCTACCTACAAAGGAATCATTTTTCACAAAAGTAAGGCATTATATTGTAAAGCTTAATGCCTGTGATTTGTTTAAAAACTTTTGTGTGTGGGCATGCATGTGTGTAGGTCAGAGGACAACTTTTGGGAGTCAGTTCACCTAAATCTAATCCTTTAGAAAATGTGAACCCAGAGCTGCTAACTTTCTTTCATTACAGCGGAACTGCAAACTTTGAGTATTTTTGTGATGCTGATATCTGGGACTTAAGCTTAACTGTGGGAAAACCAAGTTTCCTTCTTACCTTAAGATAATAATAAGGATTGTTGAGTGCAGTGTGGAGTGCAATTCGCGGAGCAGCATTTAAGTGCTCACGGAGTGTGTGGGCAGCACTGAAGTATACTACCTCATGCAAAGGCTGGCTCTCAGGAGGCTGAAGGTAAACTCTGAAACAGTGAAATCAAGTATCAGCTTTTAGATGTATATGTATAGGGTTATTTTTCAATTCAACAGTTCTGTCAAGCCTCTATGTTACTTAAACAGTGAAATCCACAAACCAAAGACCAAACATTACACTTCAATACTACTTTAAAAACTTACTCTGTATTTTTTTTGGCTGCTCATGGTGGTCTACTTGATTACATCTGGAATCTTAAATACGTAAAATGCAAGTAGCTGTGCACTCCCATGAGGCATTTTTCTTAGTTGGATCATTTGAGGTAGGAAAATCCACGTTAAATCTAGGCGACACCTTAAGGCAGTCCATAAGAAGGGAATGGAAGAGAACTTCATCTTTTTTGTTTTGTTTTGTTTTTTGAGACAGGGTTTCTCTGTAGCTTGGGAGCCTGTCCTGGAGCTAGCTCTTGTAGGCCAGACTGGCCTCGAACTCAGAGATCCACCTGACTCTGCCTCCAGAGTGCTGGGATTAAAGGTGTGCACCACCACTGCCCAGCAAGAACTTCGGCTTTTTGCCTGCTTGCCCTCGTTCTCATTGGAAGTTCATACATCCTTTTGCTGAGGCATTCCTTCACTGGTTATTAGTGTCTACCTCTTCAGGGCTCTGACATAATGAAGGCTGGCTGAGACATCGGCCTTGTGGGCTGAACAACCATTGGATTGGATTCTTGGGACTTTTCCATCAGGAGACAGCTATTGTTGAACTGCTGGATCACGCAGCCTCTAAGCCACTCTAATAAATACTCTGTATTTATATACATACATGTACATACATACATTCTATCAGTTCGGTTCCTCCAGAGAACTCCAATATAGTATTCCTAAGAGGAAACTATGTGTTTCAGTTCTAAGTCAAACGTTTAGTCAAACATTTGAACATTTGTTATATTTATGCTTAAAATCTCTAATGGAGAATTTCTTGAAGTATTACTGACTGAATTTCCTAAGTTATTCAGAAAACATCAACATTTCTACCATAGCAAGCATTCTAGGCTTTGGGAAAGTGGTAACAATACTGAGTTTAGGAAATCTTTAGTATCAGGAAAAGACACAGTTGATATTTTTGATATTTTTCATGGAATGATATCCAGGAGCTTTTTTATTTTTTTTAAAAAGTAGCTAAATAAGGGCTAAAGAGATGGCTCATTGAATAAAAGCAACTGCATTACAAATGTGAGAACCTGAACCTGAATTCCAAGTACCAATTCTAAAAAGCCAGCTGTGGCCGTGTACACATGTAACCTCTATGCTGTAGGACTGACATCTAAATTCAGGTTCAGTGACAGATGCTGTCTCAGAGGACACCTGATGCCCTCTGGCACACTCACACACACACTCACACACACAACACACAAAAAAAGAAAAACTCTAAGGCTAAACTTTAGTTTTAAAGTCTTTAAAAACAAATTGTTCACTAATAAAATTCAATAATTACAAAACTGAATATAACTTCTAACTTTATCTTTTGCTTATGAGCTAGATGACAAACCAATTTTAATCTGTGCTGAGTCAGTGGCAGTGCCATGGCTGACAGTCTGGAGGCCTGCAGGGACGCCTGCTAGGCAGAAGCTTTGGCACACAAAGTGCAAAGGCAGAACAGTAGGTTCTAACCTGGATCAAAACAGTTAGCTCCCATGACTCTTAGTCCTATGCTTACTGCGTGTTAGTCACATGACTGGCTGTGAAGGTAGAGCAGAGCAGTGTATCCACCAAAGACACTGCCCCAGCCCTTTCCCTCCATGCACTCATTCTGTTCTGCTGCTCTCTGTGACCAAAGAGGACAGGAAGGGAAGAGGACACTGCCATGTAAATCATTCCTTACCACCACCTCCTTCTACCTCAAGAGTTCCTGACCCTTCTCATGTGCTCAGACGCTGGCCTTTATCCACAGTGTGCTTGTGAAGCAACATAGATTTTGAATTACCAGTCTGCTTGTATTTCATTTTAAATATCCTTTCTCCAGACCTCAAAGCTCTGTCAAACATCTGTACTCTGGGTCTTGTGGAAAATATGAGTTTTGGGTGTTACGGCTCTCATCTCTCTTAGCTTACTTGCCCTCTTTCTCTTCTGTTTCCTTGCACTTTCTTCTTCCCCTTTCGCTCTTGCCTTTAACGGACTACAATCTTAATCTCCTTCCTGGAAGAGACAGTCTTGGTAACAACACCAAGTCTTTGTGTGGGAAACTTTGTGATTTCACAACCAATTTCAATCATTCTCATCATTATTTCAGCAGCTGGTGAAAGGTTGAAGAGGCAGATGTAATAGGCAAGAAGTCAGACTGGCTGGCTGGTTGGAGAGCCTCAAATGCTGGGTTACAGGCACAAACCACCACATTCTGCTCTGCTTTTAACTGCTTAAGTCATTTTCCTTGGTACACGTCCCACTTTATAATCTGTAACATGGTCCAAGTTTCCAAAAGGCTACTTGGAAAGATAATTTCATGTACACACATAACACTGCCCTTTGGGAAATACACAAAATAGTCTTCCCAGGAAAAATCACAAAACAAACTAGAATAGGAGACTCGTCAGACACTTCAATATACATCTGGTGCTGATATTTAGTTGACCTGATAAACTATTAAGAACAGAACAGTAACATGGCTAGTATACAATGTCTGTTTCTTGGCTTAGTCCAGATCCAGCATTTACTACTTAAATAGGCAGAAAAATGATAAAAGTACAATGCAAAACTGGAGAAATACTTTGAAACTTCCCATATTTCCTCACCAGCCTAATGGGCTAAATGAAGTTTAAACCTGCTTTCTTCCAAACAGTAAAAAATTAACCAAACCATTTGATTAAATAACTCAACAAGGACAAAAGGTCAATAAAAAGTGCTAACTCTACTTAGATGGAAGAAACATCCTGGATTGGCTATGGGCAGCTAGTTACTAGTCTTATTTGGAGAAACAGGGTTACTTTTAGGTCTTGAGAGCTTCAGACTCACCTCACCAGGTTGTCGATGAAGTTCACAACATTTTCTCTGAGCATTTCAAACTTGGTTTGCTTCTTAGTTGTTCTCCTTAATTCCTTCATTTCCAATAAGGACTATAGGGCACAGTGGGGAGTGGGTAAACAAAATGAGTTTTGGAGAGAAACACTTTCAGAGAGAGCTGTCACTCAAGAAAAGATGCCCTTATGCAGAGTACAAAGAACCAGATCAAAACGTGTTTTATTTTCTGTTAAGACTCTGCCCTCTACATGTTCTGCTTTAAACACACACCAAGGAAAGCAGAGAGCAGTTTGCTCCACTGCTCAGGATTACAAGAGTGCTCACTATTTAGAAACCATTAGTACATTTATGAGCATGAGGGAGCATGCCAGAAGAACAAGGAACAAAACACCGTCCATTACCACCACAGCTTTGGGTCACATTAACAACAGATTCTGTGAAGTTAGTTTTCACCTAGACTGAAATTCTATGCTACATTTATAACTTAGTAGTATGGTACAAAGAAGGGTCTTCATTTGGCAACCGAGGGCTCAAAGTGCATTATCTGAGAACAACAGACTGCGTCTCAGTTTTAGTTTTGAATGGTAATTCAAAACGAAAAAAAAAAAACTGAGATTGTAGTTCAGTGGTAGGGTTCTAGCTAGTGGAGACTTCCTGGGTTTGGTTCCTGCACCATAGGCAGGTAGGTGTAGGGGTGTGTGTGTGAAGAAAATTGGCCTTAGACTCTCTCAACTCTCAGATCAAAGAAGTACATTATATCTATATATTCTTTTTGTAAACCACAGACCTATTTTTTCCTTACAGCTAATATTGTTTTCTTCCTTGAGGCTTTAGGAATGGTCTCTCTATTACCCAGTGGACTGCAGCCTGTGTGCACGTACAATCTAGAATGACAGTGAGGCAAACCGCATGGCAGTACAGAGTGGAATCTGCCTCTAGCTGGAGACAGATTCTGTCTTCCCACACTGGTCAAGGTCCCGGCTGGGTGGCACTCCTAGTGAGGCTGGTTCATTTGCATTAAGATAAGGTGGTTTCCTTTGCAGCATTCCTAACATCAAGTTACAAAAGAACCTCAGTGATGTTTGGCTGGGCCAGTCTTTCTGAGTATTTTATCAGACATACTTATTCCTTTTTCTTTTGCATGCTGGCCAGAGCCTAAGCATGCTTTTAAACTTCCTAACCCTTCCATATTCTCTAAAGCCACCCTCCCTGCCCTGTGGCTGCCTGCTTATTTTCCTATTTTTGTCCTCTGAACCACTGCTAATTTTTTTCATCAATAAGAAAAAGGACCCCAAAACAGGACCTCAATTTCCCTGGTATTTGTATGATGGTTCCCCCAAAATTTCCTGTAATACTCCTTCTCTGCCTTCTAATTCTTCAGTAGGCACAGAAAACCAACCCTGTCTTGCAGTTTATATGGCATCAATATGTCTGCTTTATCAGTTGCAAAGTTACCAGTTGTGATATAAAAATGAAAGTGAAGGCATTCTGGCAGAGCTAGTCTAAACAGCTGAAACAACGGCACCAGCACCGCTCCTAATGCAGCTGGAAGGAAAAGAAAGATACCTAACCTTCTGAAGGTGATAGAGGTCTGTTTTCTGCAGCCCCTTTGGCTGTGGTCCACAAGCATCCTCTTCCTCCTTGCTATCTGTTTTGAATACAAAACCAATATCCAATAGAGGGAACAAACATTTACACTAATTCAATGGAAGTAAAAGTTACACTTTTCTTTTTAACATGAACAAGATCCTATCAGACAAATGACACTCCAAAACTAAAAGCACTACATAGTATAGTTTAGATGTCAGTAAGGTCTTTAACTACTAGCTACTGAATTCTGAGTGTGTTTTGAACTAACAAAGCAAAAGCCTGCATAAGTATCTTTTAAAAAAAAATCATCCAAACTTGAAACTATGTCTCTTTGACCTCGCTAGACTGTAAACATGGTAAGCTACATTCTGACAAACCTAGTCTCAACCTTGCAATTTAACATTCATTCCTGTTTAGCATGAGGAAGGTAATGTAAAAGCTGTAAGTAAAATCAGTTCGATAACTGATAAAATGTATAACTATGCTTCTGCAGGGGATGACGCTCTGACTTGGTAACCTGACACTGGGAAATGATCCGCTTCATGTATGGCTGAAGAATTTAGCTTAAACACACACACACACACACACACACACACTCTTAAAGAATCAGAAGATAATCCCTGATTTTGGAAATGCTAAGGTTAACATAACTACTAGCTAAATTCTTTTTCCCATTTTATTTATTATTATTATTATTATTACTATTATTATTTGTTGGTTTTTCGAGACAGAGTTTTCCTGTAGTTTCTAGAGCCTGTCTTGGAACTAGCTCTTGTAGACCAGGCTGGCCTCGAACTCAGAGATCCGCCTGCCTCTGCCTCTGTGCTGGGATTAAAGGCGTGCGCCACCACCGCCCGGCTTTTTCCCATTTTATTAACTTGTAGCAGAACCTTAAAAGTGATGGTAACACTCAGCCTGATTTAACGCCCTCACCCCATTTAAATCCCAATTATAATATACCATTAGTGTACAGAAACCAGAGGATTAAAATAACCAAATATTTCTTCTTGTGAAAAATGCTGAGTGTATTTTGTTATTAAGGATTGACTTTTAAAAACTGAGAAATAGACAAATCACCAGGAGGGTGGTTTTGCTTTAACTCAAAAAACACTTTATTTTTTATACTGTTGTCAATCATTTTAATCTTCAATCTTCCATTTCAGAAGCTGTGATCCTTCAGTGCTAGTGTAACAATGGATCTGTTCACTAATTCATACAAAGTCTAATCAAAATTATTATGGTATTATGATATCAGTTTCCTCCTAGAGAATTTCTGAGTCCAATTTATTTTATATTGTATACTTTTGGTGATACTTATATTCTTAATAGTGGCTTCTTCTCATTGGTGAAACTACAATTGTGAACTGATCTCTCCTCTCTCTCTCACTCTCTCTCTCTCATACACACACACACACACACACACACTGACCTAGAGGTCAAGAAAGGTGGGTTAAATTCTAGGTTCATATTAGATAGCTGTGAAATATCAAACAGCTTACTTTTTCTTCCTAGATTTCAATTTCTAATATCTGAAATCTCAGTTTCTAAAATTTTTACTTTTGTCAAGTGTTTCAGGTCATTGTTAAGGTGTTAAAGATCACCACACATATTTTGGAGGGAAGTCTTCTTAGCACCTTTGCAGAATTGCTCACCCTACCTGTTTGTACCAAACCACTTTGATCTTTTATTAATTGAGTTCTCATCAGAGACCAGCCTGCATAAAAGATACAGGGAAGATCCCCACAAAAGTTTCCTTAGAAAAGGGAATGTCTCATAAAAAGGAGTTTAAAGACAAATAACCAACTACCAATCACAGAAGGGATTCAAACTGCAAACAAAGTATTTTTGAGAGGCCACATCTAATTCTGTTGCCTCTGTATCAATCAAGCCTCTTTCCTTGGCCCCATCCCAACACCCTCTAGATCAGGAAAGAGTATAAAATGGTCTAGCTGGGGCTGGAGAGATGGCTCAGCGATTAAGAGCACTGCCTGCTCTTCCAAAGGTCCTGAGTTCAATTCCCAGCAACCACATGGTGGCTCACAACCATCTGTAATGAGATCTGGTGCCCTCTTCTGGCCTGCAGACATACATGCAGACAGAATACTGAGAATATTGTTTACATAATAAATAAATTTAAAATAAAAAACAAAAACAAAAAATAAATATTAAAAAAATGGTCTAGCTGAAGAATCAACTGTCTCCAGGTATATCCACCCAATTTCATCTGAAGAACAAAAATGTTCTTCCTCCATTTAATTTTCTGCATTGTTTAAACAAATCTAGAGGAGAAGCACTTTGCCTATTTGTGGTTGCTGAGATGTACCATTCTGAGCCTTGCCTGCTGGCTGATCTTGAAGAGTTCAATGCCATTCTGGTTAAAAAACTGTCACGCGTGTTCAGGAAGAATGAGCAGCATTTTACACTTACTTACCATCAAGGTTCTGAAACTGGGTCAGGAAATCCTTTACTTTTTGTGTTGTGCTGCCAAGCTGCTTTTCAGCAGAGGAACTCAAAACCTCACAACACTTCTCAAGCACGCTCATCAGTTCGTCCTTTGCCAGCATTCTACAAAACAATCAGTGGCAGATCTGATATAACTAAAACATTAGCACACCCAAAACCTTTTCTACATATGAAATGTTTTTGTTCAGAGATGAACTAAAAAAGAGAGAGACTTTGTTCAATATGTTTCATTTAGAAGTATAGAGTCATAACAATATGCTTAGCTGAGGGAGTAGCCAAAGAAAGGTTTGTGTTTATAACCTGGTTCTGATACTGTAAGAACAAGCTCCTTACTTATATCTGGTCCTTGGTATCCTTATCTGTAAATGGGAACACTTCAACCTCCAAACTGAAACATTCCCTTCTGGGTGGAGGCTCAGGAAATAAATGAAGCCTACAACGCTTGAGCAGAAAATAGAAGTCATGGGTTCTAGAAACTTACAAAACAAACAGTACGTATGAACTTGAATGTATATAGTAAAGCAATTAGTATATCAAAATGTCTAAGCTACGACGGGTAAAATCAGATGGTGGCACTGATTTAGATAGTGATAATATGCCAACAGAAAAGAGAGATCAAGGAATACATGGAAGTTAAGTATATATCACAGGTAGCATTTCAAATCACTGGGGAAGATATGCCAGGTATCAGAAAGTTATAGAGCACTACTTCCCATTATATACACAAGTCTATTCTGACAGAGAAAAAATGTATGCTTTGGGAAAAGGAAAGAAACAGCTCATCCCAGAAAAAGCAAAGATGCTAAAGCCAAACAAAAAAACATTTGTGAAGAAGCAGACACGCTGTTAGCACCTCGTGCCCTGGGCAAATCAACTTTTTAGTTTACTTTCAGAAAGTCTACATCCATGTACTCATTTTGTGGAAATAATTACACAAATGTATAAACACACATGCTTGTCACTAATGTTTGTAATAGTGAAGAATTAGGAACAACCTAAATATATATCAAGTAATTAAATTTCTGATTAAATTAAACACATTCCCAAATGCAGGATATTTGAAATGATGAAGTGGGACAACACACAGGCTAATGCCAACTTCCACTTACACACGTGTGTCATGTCACGAAACTCTACTCTGTGAGATACTATTATTATTCCCATATTAGATACAAGGAAATGGAGGCACACAGAATTTAAGTAACTTGTTCAATGCCCCAAAACTGGTCACTGACAAAGCTGAATTTTGAACTTAGAGGGGGCAGAACGAATAAAAATTCCTCCTTATCTGCTCCAGGCTGACATTTCCAGCTTGCATCACCAGTGCTGGCACCATGTATGTTCTGACTGATTGTCCACACTGCAGCTCAAAACACTGTCCATGCTAGGACACCCATGCACCCACTCCGAACTACATGAAAAAGTTAATTGTTAGAGAAAAATAAAAGCACAATAAAGAGATAACCACAGAAGACAAATGGGTTTCCATTTTAAATTGGTCAAGTGATAAAATATATATAGGATGATGGGGAGTGAGCTATAGTAAGATTAGAGAAGGTGCTTTTGTGGTAGATAAATCATTAAGCTGCAAAGGTGGGTACATAGGGCATGTCTGGCGAAGCAAAGGCCGTGGAGACAATGGTATAGAGATGCAGTCACAAAGAAGCAATAGAGCTGGGAACAGATAGATCACTGTACAAACTAAATCTTTTACTCTGCGTGAAATGAAGAGAACTAATGGTCTTAAAAACAAAGGACGAAAATAGAAAATTGCTAGTCATATTTTCAAAAGATATTCTGACATCCAAAAGGAATATGTATGAAATCAGGAAAATGAAGTTTCTTTTGGTTGGACAACCAGTGGGATAGATAAAGATGATAAGTTTCAGGGGGCTGAATCAGGATTTCGGTTTCATATGTGTCAACTCTGAGATACGTTCTATGGCTCCCACAAGACTGAGAAAGCGTTAGAGAAGCTTGGAAGGAGCACGCACTGAGGAAGGGGCAAACAGAAGTCTTAAAAGCCATTAAATAAGAACTGACAGTGAAGTTTAGAGAACATACAGAGCATGGGTAACTTGCATGAATCCAGTTTAGATGATCAGAAATAAGCCTCACTGTGAATGAGTATAAGGTGAACTCCTTTCTTATATACTACTTTCACTAACAAAAACAACAAAAAAGTCCCACATTTTTAATAAAAACTGAAAATACAAACTCATCTCTTTATCTATTTCTGAACCAGAAAACTGAGGTTTTTGCTAGGCTAGCTCACCAGTGGGCTTTCAGCCACCATGGAATCTGAATTCAAGATCTCTTCAAGACTGGCAAGCACTAAGAAACCTCTCAAGCCCCTAACTTTGTTAGGTTTTAATCACTTGTGGAAACCGAGTCATAAGAAAATCAAGATTTACTTAAAACTATTTGGAAAGTGAAAATTTTAACACTGGCAAGACCTTCCTTTGGGGTTCAGGACCCAAACTTTGGAGGCCTACTCAACAAGGTTAAGAGGGTCAAAAAGAACAGCCTATATTGTGGTCCTTGCTCTTAAAGGTCAGCTGGCAACTAAGGGATGACGGGATTCCTTTAGTAAGTCATCTGTCATCTTGATTAGCGGCCACAAAATCTCCAAAGATTGGACTCTAGCCAGTGTACACCCCAAAGGGGACTAATCAGTGCAGGTGGACAAGTCCTTCCCATATGGCTCCAGAGGGAGCTATATGGTCAGCATGGAGCTACATGACCATGATCCATTCCTACAGGGAAAACTAAAGGAAACTGCTGACTTTAAAATAAAAAAGATACAGGATACCTGTATAGTCTTATTAAACAATTTTGCCAGATTTATCATGTATGTCAAATTCCAGAAGTTACTGACTTGACTTGTCCAATATTAAACCCTATTTTCCAGGAGATACTCAAAATGGGAAGCAAGAGAGACCCACTGAAAGACTTGTAAATCAACTGAGTGCTTACACTTTCTCTGAAAAAGATGCCCCATAGATAAACTTCGGATAGGTACCTATGCCAATCAAGCAAAGCCTTTATTGAACTCCCTATTCTCCTTAAATAGCTATTCAGAAGTGCCTCTTTCAAAATTCAACAAACTGTTTCTGAGACATTGTAGCCTACACTGGATGTGAATGTTTGTGTCTTCTGTCCTTGCTCATTTATAATTGCTGTCTTCCAAATTCCAATCCCTAAAACTTCATAATGCTAATAACTAAATGATGCCAACCCTTCATAATGCTAACTAAGGGATGGCAACCCTTGACCCCATGACCAGCATGGTCTCCTTCTACCAGGAGCAGTTGATCTATCTGTCTAAAGTAATGAATGCTTTGGGTCCCCGTTTTCCAAACTTGGTGTGAGCCCTAAACTCCCTTCATTGTCTCTATTTGGTTCCAAAGCAGCTAAGATAGTTGTGATCCTATATCACAAAAAATTGGGTTCAAGACTCTAAAAAGAAAATGTCAATATAAAAAAATAAATGTGTAGCCAGGTGGTGGTAGCACATGCCTTTGATCCCAGCACTCAGGAGGCAGAGACAGGGTGATCTCTGTGAGTTCGAGGCCAGCCTGGTCTACAAGAGCTACTGTCAAAACAGGTATCAAAGTTACACAGAAAATCCCTGTCTTGAAAAATGAAAATAAATTAAGTAAATAAATGTTCAAAATTAAATACATTCAAGTGTTAAAGGTAAACAAAAGATCTCAAAGCTGGTTATGCACTAACTAGCCAAATTAAAAAGATGAAAGAAAAGCAGGGCTCTAAAAAATGAAATCTTTACTGCTAACCAATTTTGGTTATATCTGGCACCAAACCAATAGATTTAAACGGTTTATAATGAGCCAGTTCAGGTCCAAGTGTAAAGCACATTAAGCTGGTAACTGTTCAACGCTATTGGGGCTCAGAAGCTGCTCTGGAAGCACAGACTCCAGAAGACACACAAGGAAGTGAGAAATAGAAGGTTGCTGCATTAATTACATCATTACCACCAGAAACTGCACACACAGATTCAAAAGGCTTTCAAATATCCTTAGGTACAACAGGCCATGTAGGAAACTTTTGGGCAGACAGAATTCTGGAGGAAGGTGTTACTTACTGGCAGGCCTAATGCAGACAAAAAAGGAACAAAACCAAAAGATTAATTACCTCAGCAGCTGCAAGGCTGACGTGTACTCCTCGGACTCCCATACATTGTCTTCCAGACACGTGCAGTATAGCTCCCTGATCTATAAATGAAAGATAGGGTTGATGAGGAATAAAATTCACCCACTAAGTTGCCTACTAGCTAGGCAAAATATACATAGCAAACAAAATATGATATTAATAAAAATTTTTCACTAAATTGTAAGAGACTTCTTAGTATATATTTCACTAAATTACAAGAGACTTCTTGGCATATATTGGATCAGACACTACAAAAATATAAAAGTCAAATGAAATTGTACTGGGAATGGCTGACACCAGTCACTTATATATCATTAAAGTTGGAATAAATGGCTGATTGAAGATTTAATAGCTAAGTTAGCAGAAATTCCCACAGGTCATTCCTCGATTTGATCTCTTAAACTCTTAGCTAAAGATCTAAAAATTAATTATTCTATTCACATGCATTCTCCACATGGGTCATAAGTTTGGGGTATAATACAAGGTCAACTGAGCAGAGTACTGTGTTTTATTTCTTGGTACAATGCAAGGTTAACCACTAAATTATTATTATTAGATAAATTTTAAACAGATTCTACCTCTCAAACTAGCTCTCCCTGTGCACACGACAAACGAAGAGCTAGGGTTGTATTGGCAAGGTTACATGCTACAGCGCAAACGCAGAGGAGACGAGACACTGGGCTCCACGTGGCTATTGCTTAGCTATGACTTTCAGGAAAAAAACAAAACAAAAGAAACAAAAAAAAAAAAAACCCAATTTCTATTATTAGTAATGTAATAAGCTGGAAAAGATTGTGTTCTTATTATAAGAATTGGCTCCATTTCAAATTCCAATGCCTGAGTGTTAGAGAAATCAAAACAAGAAAGTACTATTATTCCTACGCTGTTGACTCCAAATGAAGAAATTTTATACCTGCCGACCCAGTGGGTACTTGGGAAGACAAGAGGTAAAATTATGAAGACATCTCAAAACAAGGAAGTAATTCGTATGATAAACATGCAAGTTTTCCAGTAATAATTGAGTTTCCTCCTAAAAAAAAACAAAACAGAGTACACTAATAATATGCAAGGCAGTAAAATAAAATTTAAACATTTCTAGAAAATGAATGAGTGTTTAGAACTATGAATTACTTTTCTTAATTCATGAAAAATTGACATATACATCAAATTCAGGACACAGTCTAGGTAGTTTTTTAGTACCAAATCAGAACTGTGTTCTGATGTAATTTAGCATCTTTCCTGAAATCAACCCCACCAATTACACACTTATAGTAGAGCATTTTTATCCTCTATCTGCCACTACTAAGCAGCTGGTGTGTACTACAAGGGAGCGTCACTGAAACAGCATACTGCTGTAGTTCTGGCCAACAGTTCAACTGAGATCTCCTTTGTGAGTTTTATCTGTGACGTTCCTGTGGTCCATAAGCAAATACAGCGCAGACTACTCACTGCTTATAATCCAACCATAATAGGACCTTATTCTAGAAGAGTGAGGGAAAGAGGAATGTAATAAATAAGGCAGACTCTTTAAAATCTTGCATCAGGCCAGGCGGTGGTGGTGCACACCTTCAATCCCAGCACTCGGGAGGCAGAGGCAGGCGGATGTCTGATATACAAGAACTAGCTCCAGGATAGACTCCAAAGCTACAGAAAAACCCTGTCTCAAAAAACCAAAACTTAAAAAAAAGAAAAGGAAAAAGAAAAAAAAAATCTTGCATCAAGGCCAAAGGAAAGAAGAGAAGAGAAAGGCCAAAGCATACAGTTGTGCACGCGGGCACACTCATTCCACAGCTCCCAGGCTGCCCTCTGAGCTGTAGGATGGCTGCTTCCGCAGTGACACGAGCTGAAGAAGTTGAAGTGAAGACGATTACTGAAGACAAAATGTATCATTCAATCACTGGATTAGGAGAAATTAAGCTGGTCCTGAGCTGCAACTCTTCCTGAGGGTTAGCTCTCAGTGTGCTGGAAGTTGCCAATGGAGAAAGGTTATTAAAAGTTCTACCTCACGGGACTGGATGGCTAGAGGTTAAGAGCACTGGCTGCTCTTCCAGAGGACCTGGATTCGATTCCCAGTATCCACATGGCAGCTCACAACTGTCTTTAACTTCATTCTAGCTGATCCAGCTCCCTCACATGGACATACCTGCAGGCATGACACCAATGCACATAAAAAAAAAAGTTCTACCTCGCTGGAGAAGCTGCAAACCATTGGCACAGCAAGATATCCCCAATGCTGCAATATTGGCACTTACATCTTGTGGGAAATTAAGTAATTGGACTTACGGTCCACTCAACAGAAGGGAAGTCATGCCTGGTACTGTTAGCCTAGCCAAGAATCTGTGGCTGCAGGGGTCAGAGCTCCGCTGTAAGTAGAGTGGTATTTGGGTCACAGACAAGGAAGAGAACCTGCCACTTCCATTTGTAGTTTCCAATTCCTTCTAAATATTAATCCATATACTCATGCGTAAGTGCAGCTCTTGGTACTCATCAAAGAAGCTTCTTTCTGCCATAGGTGGAGAATACTATAGAGATCTAGCAGACTGAAATACAGACTATAGATGGTCTACACTCAAACGGATCATCTGTAACACAACCCATTATATCACCATGGAAGAGGTTACATGCATGAACTTGAAAAAATGTGACTGCTTGCACACGATCTGCCTGAGGCTACACAAGTCAATATTACTATATGGATGGGAAGAGTACACAAGACTTACAGACAAGGGCTGCTGAGGGAGAATCAGTTTTCCTCAGGATCAAGACCCAGACAGGTTGCCCAGCTATAAATACATGTATATATGGGCAATACTAATTTACCACAATAATAATGATAGACATTGTATTTTTTTATTTCTAGTACTTTAACAAAACCATACTAAAAAATACACTCATATTCTTTAATGAAATGTAACTAGGTTTAACAAAGCTGTGCTGGTTTGAAAGAAAATGGCCCTCAAAGGGAGTGGCACTTTTAGGAGGTGTGGCTCTGTGGAGTAGGTGTGGTCTTGCTGGAGTAAGTATGTCACTGTGGAAGTGGGCTGTGAGGTCTCACATGCTCAAGATATACGCTCAGTATCTTAGACTACTTCCTGAGAGATGTAGGACTCTCAGCTACTTCTCCAGTACTATGTCCGAACATGATGACAATGGACCAAACCTCTGAATTATAAGTAAGCCACCCCAATCAAATGTTTTCTTTTACAAAAATTGCCATGGTGGTGTCTCTTCACAACAATAGAAAACCTAACCAAGACAGCTTTAGTCTTGTGGTTTCTATTGCTGTGATGAAACACCGTCAACTACAGGAAGTTGGGACAGAAAAGGGTTTATTTGTCTTATAGTTCCACATCATAGTCCATCTCTGAAGGAAGTTAAGACAAGAATTCAAATGGGTCAGGAATCTGGAGGTATGAACTGATGCAGAGGCCATGGAGGGATGCTGCTTACTGACGTGCTCCACATGGATAGTTCAGCCTGCTTTCCTATAGAATCCAGGACCACCAGCCTAGGGATGGTACAGCCTGCAATGGGCTGGCCTTCCCCCACTAATAACTAATTAAGAAACTGCCATACAAGCTTGCTTGAAGCCAAAGTATGTAGGGTTAGTAATTCACAAAATATGCTGAAACTAATGGAAACTGACATGAAGGGGTAAACATGAATAGCAAACTATTACTAATAATACAGACTATGTAGACCAGCATTAAAAAGAACCTAACCTTAAGCTATGATGATGGAACTTCATTTTTTAAATGTTACTTAAAGTATACATGCTAATGTCTACATAAATATATAACGACAAAACTGTAGTTGGAGGCAAATTAAGGGGTTATTCCCACTTTTCTTCAGTTAGAGCGGAGACACATAGGTAGCTGGGCAGGACACTCAGGCAGCTTGACAGGGCTATTGAATATCAACCTGCAACCACCTCATGTGAGGCAGTTCCTAAGCTACCCACAAACTACCTTCAGAATCAACTTGCCAAAGTATTTGAAAAGCTTGTTTCTGAGTTCTCAAACACACGGAAGAACCTTTAGGCATCTTTTGCTTGCTTGCACTCTCAATAAAGAATCCTACAAAGGATATAGGGCTTTGATATCAGGTCTGGATATCAATGGCAGACCCATCATTTACCAATTGTGACTACTAACTAAATGATTATCTTCAAGGCAGGTCTTCATATAACCCAGGCTGGCCCTAAAATTTCCTATATGGCCAAAGATATCCTTGCAATGTGTGGTTTATGCAATAATAAGGAATGAGCAAGGGATTTGGACATGCTAGGCACGCACTGTACCTACTAAGCTACAGCCTGAGCCCTAACTGCAACCCTTTAATAGTCTGTCACCTACTCCTTTGTGACACCTCATCTACATAGAGTTTTTTTAATCTGTCTTATGTAGTAGCTGTGTTCACAAAGAGACAATGCCTATAACCCCAGTAATCACAGAAATACAGGTGATTCTGAGCAAACTGATGTTTGACAATGACTAATTTGTAAGAGTATCAGGGCAAAAAGCAAAACAGAATTTAGAACAGAAATAGTCAGGATATACTGAAAGCTTCTCTGGAGTATAATTTATTTTCTACCTCTCAGAAATTTGATTATAAAGTCAGGCACACCTTTAAACCCAGCACTTGGGAGGCAGAGGCAGAAGGATCTCTGTGAGTTTGAGGATAGTCTGGTCTACAGAGAGAGTTCCAGCACAGCCAGGGCTACACAGAAAAGCCCTGACTCAACCTTCTCTGGAGAGGAAATACGTCTATTTAACTAAATAACTGAATATTACATATTGTTATATAAAGTTTGTACATAATATGATACACAAAATACATAAAGCTATGCACTTAAAACTGAGATCAAATTTTATACTAGTGAATATGTAAGTCATAATGTGATTTGCAGTTATAAAAACTTTGTTAGATTTTTCATCTCATCTTTACCTGCTGAATAAGCTAAGCAGAAATCACAATAGGAATCATTATTTCATTTTCTATATAAGAAAACTGAAGCTTAAATTAGGGTTTTTTTTTTGTTTTTTTTTTTTTTGAGACAGGGTTTCTCTGAATAGATTTGGTACCTCTCCTGGAACTAGCTCTTGTAGACAGGCTGGCCTCGAACTCACAGAGATCCGCCTACCTCTGCCTTCTGTGATTTTAGACTGTGATTTTGGAAAAAGATTAAAATATTCACAGATACTTTTACTGTAAATTAAAAATACCAGCATACTAATTATTTATAGACATCTTTTATATGGCTTAGTAAGTACCTATAACTTAAGGATAAGAGCACAGCCATACGCACTTCTTCATATTACTAAGTAGATGGAGTCTTGAGAAAACAAGTCCTTGAAGGACAAAGTATACAGTGCTAAATAAAATGAATACAGCAAAGAAAATAACAAACAGAAGGTAGTGAAACAAGAATAAAACACAAATAAATGCCTAGGAAATATACAGTCCCTGCAACAGATAAATATCATGCCATTTTTGTACTAGCCTAGACAGGCTCCTCTTTATGTCGAGGGTACCGTGACAAGTATTCCTGACTTGCAACAGCACAGCATGAATGTGCAAGCAAGAAATGTACCTGGCAACAGTTGACTCAACAGAGAGTGGATCCTAATCTTAGAATACTTAGTCTCACTGGTTCTGACATTTCTTCTAGTGAAATCAAATCACCTGCATTGGCTCTAAGAACTTCCTATACTGCACTGAAAAGGTTATTGAGATTATTCAGTTACAGGCATAATTTGAGGCCAGCCCATCCCAAAAAATAAATACATTTTTTAAATGAAAGACATATTTAATAGACGCTACCGTCAACATATTTTGGAGATTTTTTTAACATTAAAATTTCATGGGGCTGGAGAGATGGCTCAGTGGTTAAGAGCACCACCTGCTCTTCCAGAGGTTCCGAGTTCAATTCCCAGCAGACACATGGTGACTCACAGTCATCTACAGTGGGATCTGTTGCCCTCTTCTGGTGTGCAGATGTACATGCAGATAGAGCATTCATATATAAAGTAAAAAAAATCTTAAAAGAATAAAAAACTTTATTATAAGAATTTACAAATAAGACCGACTCTCTACAACTCCCCCTGCCACCAGCACACTTCCTGCTCTTCCTGCAGGGATTATTCTCCCCGGATACTGCCTCTCTCTTCCTGTCCCTTCCCAGCTTGCACCCAGAATCCTCCCCCCCTCCCCCTGCCTCATCCTCCCGTCTTTGGGGCCACAAAATCCCACAGCTCAGCCTGTTTGGGCTCTGGGGACCTGGAATTGAGTGCACCCAGGCCGGTGGGAGGTCCCCTCCTTCATTTGACTGCCCGGAGCAAGGTAGGCCTTTGTCTGAGTGCTGCTTGGCCTGCAAGGGGACCTGAAAGTCTGCAGGAGGATCCATCGTTCTTTGGGGTGAGTGAGGAGTGAGTGCCCGAACCGCGGCAGCTGCCCGGAGAGGGACCTCCGACTCTCCACAACTCCCCCTGCCACCAGCACACTTCCTGCTCTTCCTGCAGGGGTTATTCTCCCCGGATACCGCCTCTCTCTCCCTGTCCCTTCCCAGCTTGCACCCAGAATCCTTCCCCCCTCCCCCTTCCTCATCCTCCCGTCTTTGGGGCCACAAAATCCCACCGCTCAGCCTGTTTGGGCTCTGGGGACCCGGAATTGAGTGCACCCAGGCCGGTGGGAGGTCCCCTCCTTCATTTGACTGCCCGGAGCAAGGTAGGCCTTTGTCTGAGAGCTGCTTGGCCTGCAAGGGGACCTGAAAGTCTGCAGGAGGATCCATCGTTCTTTGGGGTGAGTGAGGAGTGAGTGCCCGAACCGCGGCAGCTGCCCGGAGAGGGACCACCGACTCTCCACAACTCCCCCTGCCACCAGCACACTTCCTGCTCTTCCTGCAGGGGTTATTCTCCCCGGATACCGCCTCTCTCTCCCTGTCCCTTCCCAGCTTGCACCCAGAATCCTCCCCCCCTCCCCCTGCCTCATCCTCCCGTCTTTGGGGCCACAAAATCCCACAGCTCAGCCTGTTTGGGCTCTGGGGACCCGGAATTGAGTGCACCCAGGCCGGTGGGAGGTCCCCTCCTTCATTTGACTGCCCGGAGCAAGGTAGGCCTTTGTCTGAGAGCTGCTTGGCCTGCAAGGGGACCTCACAGTCTGCAGAAGGATCCATCATTCTTTGGGGTGAGTGAGGAGTGAGTGCCCGAACCGCGGCAGCTGCCCGGAGAGGGACCACCGACTCTCCACAACTCCCCCTGCCACCAGCACACTTCCTGCTCTTCCTGCAGGGGTTATTCTCCCCGGATACTGCCTCTCTCTTCCTGTCCCTTCCCAGCTTGCACCCAGAATCCTCCCCCCCCTCCCCCTGCCTCATCCTCCCGTCTTTGGGGCCACAAAATCCCACAGCTCAGCCTGTTTGGGCTCTGGGGACCTGGAATTAAGTGCACCCAGGCCGGTGGGAGGTCCCCTCCTTCATTTGACTGGCCGGAGCAAGGTAGGCCTTTGTCTGAGAGCTGCTTGGCCTGCAAGGGGACCTCACAGTCTGCAGGAGGATCCATCATTCTTTGGGGACACCAAACACCTCCGCGCTCCTTTTGAAGGAAGAGATGGGCAGGCGCCAATGCAGGAGCTCCTCCAACAACATGAAAGGCAACATGACATCACCACAAGCCAGACATCCCGAAACAACAAGAATTGAACACCCTACCCCAGAAGATATAGAAGAAACCGACATTAAACAGTACTTTATAAAAATAATAGAGGACCTTAAACAGGAGGTAAAAAACTGCCATAAAGAAATGGAGATGACAAACAAAAAGGTAGACGAAATAAATAAATCTCTCAAAGATACCCAAGAAAAACAAGAAAAACAAGAAAAAGCAATCAAACAGGTAAGGGAAACAGTAAAAGACCTGATAAATGAAATGGAGGTATTGAAGAAAACACAATCTGAGGGACGACTGGAAATGGAAACTCTGAGTAAACGAACAGAAACTTCAGAGACAAGTATTTCCAACCGAATACAAGAGATGGAAGAAAGAATCTCGGACTCTGAAGATACTATAGAGGAAATAAACTCACAGATTAAAGAACTAAACAAATCTAACAAATTCTTAACACAAAACATTCAGGAAATCTGGGACACCATGAAAAGACCAAACCTAAGAATAATTGGGGTAGAAGAAGGAGAAGAATTACAACTCAAAGGCCCAGAAAACATATTCAACAAAATTATAGAAGAAAACTTCCCCAACCTAAAGAAGGATGTTCCTATGAAGGTACAAGAAGCCTACAGAACACCAAATAGACTGGATCAAAAGAAAGCATCCCCACGCCATATAATAATCAAAACACAAAACATACAGAATAAAGAACAGATATTAAGAGCTGCAAAGGAAAAAGGTCAAGTAACATATAAAGGGAAACCTATCAGAATTACACCTGATTTCTCAATGGAAACCATGAAAGCCAGAAGAGCTTGGATAGATGTGCTACAGACACTTAGGGAACATGGATGCAAGCCTAGACTATTATACCCAGCAAAGCTTGCATTCACCATTGATGGAGAAAACAAGATATTCCAGGACAAAAACAGATTTAAACAATACGCAGCCACAAATCCAGCCTTGCAGAAAGTAATAGAAGGAAAATCACAAACCAAGGAGTCCAACAACGCCGACAATAACTCAGGCATCTAGCGACCCTTCACCAGCACAACTAGAAGAAGGGAAACACACAAACTCTACTACTAAAAATGACTGAAGTTAACAACCACTGGTCATTAATATCACTTAATATCAATGGACTCAATTCACCTATAAAAAGGCACAGGCTAAGAGACTGGATACGAAAACAGAATCCAACATTTTGCTGTTTACAAGAAACACACCTCAACCACAAAGACAGGCACCTACTCAGAGTAAAGGGTTGGGAAAAGGTTTATCAAGCAAATGGCCCTAAGAAACAAGCGGGTGTGGCCATACTAATTTCCAACAAAGTTGACTTCAAACTAAAATCAATCAGAAGAGATGGAAAGGGACACTTTATACTCATAACAGGAAAAATCCTTCAGAATGAAGTCTCAATCCTGAATATCTATGCCCCTAATATAAAAGCTCCCACTTATGTAAAAGAAACACTTCTAGAACTCAAGGCAGCCATCAAACCACACACACTAATAGTTGGAGACTTCAACACTCCTCTCTCACCAATGGACAGGTCAATCAGACAGAAACCTAACAGAGAATTGAAAGACTTAATGGAGGTAATGAACCAAATGGACTTAACAGACATCTATAGAACATTCCACCCAAATAGGAAAGAATATACCTTCTTCTCTGCGGCTCATGGAACCTTTTCGAAAATTGACCATATACTTGGTAACAAAGCAAACTTCCACAGATACAAAAAAATATTAGTAACCACCTGTGTCTTATCGGATCACCATGGATTAAAATTAGAATTCAACAACAATGCTACCCCCAGAAGGCCCACAAACTCATGGAAACTGAACAGTCAACTACTGACCCACACCTGGGTCAAGGAAGAAATAAAGAAAGAAATTAAAGTCTTTCTTGAATTTAATGAAAACAAAGACACAACATACTCAAACCTATGGGACACAATGAAAGCAGTGCTAAGAGGAAAGTTCATAGCACTAAGTGCCCACTTAAAGAAAACGGAGAAAGCACTCATTGGTGACTTAACAGCACACCTGAAAGCTCTGGAAAAAAAAGAAGCGGACTCACCTAGGAGAAGTAGAAGACTGGAAATAATCAAACTGAGGGCAGAAATCAACAAAATAGAAACACAGAAAACAATCCAAAGAATCAATGAAACAAGAAGCTGGTTCTTGGAGAAAATCAACAAGATTGACAAACCCTTAGCCAAACTAATCAAACGGCGGAGGGAGAACACGCAAATTAACAAGATCAGAAATGAAAAAGGGGACATAACCACAGACACAGAGGAAATTCAGAGAATCATTAGATCTTACTACAAAAGCCTGTATGCCACAAAATTGGAAAATGTAAAAGAAATGGACAGTTTTTTAGATAAATACCATATACCAAAGTTAAACCAGGACCAGGTAAATGCTCTAAATCGTCCTGTTAGTCGCGAAGAATTAGAAACTGTTATCAGAAACCTCCCTACCAAAAAGAGCCCAGGACCAGATGGTTTCAATGCGGAATTCTACCAGAACTTCCAAGAAGACCTAATACCTATACTCCTTAAGGTATTTCATAATATAGAAACACAAGAGTCACTGCCAAATTCCTTCTATGAAGCTACAGTTACCCTGATACCTAAACCACACAAAGACTCAACCAAGAAAGAGAATTACAGGCCAATCTCACTCATGAACATGGACGCAAAAATTCTCAATAAAATACTGGCAAACCGAATCCAAGAACACATTAGAAAAATTATCCATTACGATCAAGTAGGCTTCATCCCAGAGATGCAGGGCTGGTTCAACATACGAAAATCTATTAATGTAATCCATCATATAAACAAACTGAAGGAAAAAAACCATATGGTCATCTCATTAGATGCTGAAAAAGCATTTGACAAAATTCAGCACCCTTTTATGATAAAGGTCTTGGAGAGATTAGGGATACAAGGGTCATTCCTAAATATAATAAAAGCTATTTACAGCAAGCCGACAGCTAACATCAAATTAAACGGAGAGAAACTCAAGGCTATCCCACTAAATTCAGGAACACGACAAGGCTGTCCACTCTCTCCTTATCTCTTCAATATAGTGCTTGAAGTTCTAGCAATAGCAATAAGACAACATAAGGGAATCAAGGGGATTCAATTTGGAAAGGAAGAAGTTAAACTTTCATTATTTGCAGATGATATGATAGTATACATAAGCGACCCCAAAAACTCCACCAAAGAACTCCTACAGCTGATAAACTCCTTCAGTAACGTGGCAGGATACAAGATCAACTCCAAAAAATCAGTCGCCCTCCTATACACAAAGGATAAGGAAGCAGAGAGGGAAATCAGAGAAGTATCACCTTTCACAATAGCCACAAATAGCATAAGATATCTGGGAGTATCGCTAACCAAGGAAGTGAAGGATTTATTTGACAAGAACTTTAAGTCTTTGAAGAAAGAAATTGAAGAGGATACCAGAAAATGGAAGGATCTCCCCTGCTCGTGGATTGGGAGGATCAACATAGTAAAAATGGCAATTCTACCAAAAGCAATCTATAGATTCAATGCAATCCCAATCAAGGTCCCATTAAAATTCTTCACAGAGATTGAGAGGACAATAATCAACTTTATATGGAAAAACAAGAAACCCAGGATAGCCAAAAAAATCTTATACAATAAAGGTACTTCTGGAGGCATTACCATCCCTGACTTCAAACTCTATTACAGAGCTACAGTATTGAAAACGGCTTGGTATTGGCATAAGAACAGAGAAGTTGACCAATGGAATCGTATAGAAGACCCGGATCTTAAACCACAAACCTATGAACACCTGATTTTTGATAAAGGAGCCAAAAGTACACAATGGAAAAAAGAGGGCATCTTCAACAAATGGTGCTGGCATAACTGGATGTCAACCTGTAGAAGAATGAAAGTAGATCCATATCTATCACCATGCACAAAACTCAAGTCCAAATGGATTAAAGACCTCAATATTAATTTGAACACATTGAGATTGATAGAGGAGAAAGTGGGAAGTACTCTACAACAAATGGGCACAGGGAACCGTTTCCTATGCATAACCCCAGCTGCACAGACTTTAAGGGCAACATTGAATAAATGGGACCTCCTGAAGTTGAGCAGCTTCTGTAAAGCAAAGGACATTGTCACTAAGACACAAAGGCAGCCTACTGACTGGGAAAAGATCTTCACCAACCCTGCAACTGACAAAGGTCTGATCTCTAAAATATATAAGGAACTCAAGAGACTAGACGGTAAAATGCCAATTAACCCAATTAAAAAATGGGGCGATGAACTGAACAGAGAATTCTCAACAGAAGAAGTTCGAATGGCCAAAAGACACTTAAGGTCATGCTCAACCTCCCTAGCTATCAGGGAAATGCAAATCAAAACAACTTTGAGATATCATCTTACACCTGTCAGATTGGCTAAAATCCAAAACACCAATAATAACCTTTGCTGGAGAGGTTGTGGGGTAAGGGGCACACTCATCCATTGCTGGTGGGAATGCAAACTTGTGCAACCACTTTGGAAAGCAGTGTGGCGGTTTCTCAGGAAATTCGGGATCAACCTACCCCAGGACCCAGCAATTCCACTATTGGGAATCTACCCAAGAGATGCCCAATCATACAACAAAAGCATATGCTCATCTATGTTCATAGCAGCATTATTTGTAATAGCCAGATCCTGGAGACAGCCTAGATGCCCTTCAGTGGAAGAATGGATGAAGAAACTGTGGAATATATACATGCTAGAATACTACTCAGCGGTAAAAAACAATGACATCTTGAATTTTGCAGGCAAATGGATGGAAATAGAAAACACTATTCTGAGTGAGGTAACCCAGACCCATAAAGATGAACATGGGATGTACTCACTCATATTCGGTTTCTAGCCATGATTAAAGGACATCGAGCCTATAAGTTTGGGATCCTTGAGAAGATAATAAGAAGGTGAACTCCCAAAAAAGATATAGTAATCCTCCTGGATATTGGAAGTAGACACGATCGCCAGGCAAAATTGGGAACTTGAGGGTTGGGCAAGACTGGGCCAAGGGAAGATGGGGAGAGAAAAGTGTGAAGGGGAGAGCGGGGGGAGCTCGGAGGAATGGGGTGCTTGGGATATAGGAAGGGTGGATATGAGAGCAGGGAAGCATATATCTGAATTTAAGGAGCTACCTGAGGGTTGTCAAGAGACTTGACCCTAGAGGGGTTCCCAGGTTTCCAGGGAGACGCCCCCAGTTAGTCCCTTGGGCAGCTGAGGAGAGGGAGCCTGAAAAGGCCAGTTCCTATAGCCATACTGATGAATTTCTTGCATATCACCATAGAACCTCCACCTGACGATAGATGAAGAAAATGACAGAGCCCCACCTTGGAGCACCGGACTGAGCTCCCAAGGTCCTGATGAGGAAGGAGCAGAAGGAGAGAGAACATGAGAAAGAAAGTCAGGACCGTGAGGGAACCTCCAGCTGGCGACAGATGGGGAAGGTGACTGAGCCCCACATTGGAGCACTGGACTGAGCTCCCAAGGTCCCGATGAGGAGCAGAAGGAGCGAGAACATGAGGGAGAAAGTCAGGAACGAGAGGGGTGCGTTCACTCATGGAGACGGTGGGACAGAACTAATGGGAGATCACCAACTCCAGTTGGAATGGGACTGATGGATCATGCGACCAAACCCGTCTCTCTGAGTGTGGCCAACAGCGGGGGCTGACTGAGAAGCAAAGGACAATGGCTCTGGGCTCTGATTCTTCTTCATGGACGGGCTCTGTGGGAGCCTTCTCAGCTTGGTCGATCACCTTCCTGGACCTGGGGGGAGTTGGGAGGACCTTGGTCTTAGCATAGAGTGGGGAACCCTGATGGCTCCTTGGCCTTGAGAGGGAGGGAGGGGAGGTATGGGTGGAGGGGAGGGGAGGGAAGGGGGAGAAGGAGGGGAGAGAAAGGGGAGAAGGAGGGGAGGGAGGGGGGAGGAGGAGGGAAGGAGATGGAAATTTTTAAATATAAAAAAAAATGAACCATGAGAAAAAAAAAAAAAAAAAAGAATTTACAAATAAAAAAGCACCATGAAGTGAAATTATTACATCTAAAGTCCAAAGAAGATTTTATAATATAGACAAATTAGTTTTACGATTCCACAGAACATATATCCTCCCTATAGGATCTAATATCTTTTGTTAGAATTTAAAGTCAGTAAAATTCACACTTAAAAGTTGAGCTTCTTTGAGCTCATTTTCAGTTGACTGCCAGTTTCCTAATAGCTTTCTTCCTAGACAAGCACGAGTAATGTGAAGATAATGAGACATGACAGGTCTCTAAGCACTTACCAGTAAGAAAGTTTCTAAAGAAAATGGAGGGTCATTTACTCAACAGGATACCATGGCACGCTCTTTAGCACCAACATAGAATGTAATGATGCACAAAATTTAGTGCAAAGTCCGCATGCTGGGGAACGTCGTTTCTCTTTAAGAAGGAAGAGTTCTCCAGTGTACATAATCACTGTCACAGGTGGACTCTAGTTCCAGAGTGACAGATAGGAAACGAGTAACTGTAGCTGGAGGAAGGAGTAGTAGTAGTCTAAAGATTAATGGCACAAGGCTGGCCTTGCCTGAAATTACAGCTGCCTTCTAAATTATATACCACATTATTTATCTCAGAGATAAAAAATTTCCTTTGACAGATTCTATGTCTACCTCAAAACAGGACAGAGTCATTTTGAAAGAGGAAGCCACAATTGAGAAAGTGTGCCATAACACTGACCTGTGGGCCAGCCTACAGTGCATCTTCTTAATGTCATTGATGTGGAAAGGCATAGCACACACTGTGTAGTGCCATACCTCAGCAGATAGTTGGGGGTTCTGAAAAAGTCAGGCTGAGCAACCCAGTAAGCAGCACTCCTCCATCACCTCCGCATCAGCTCCTGCCTCTAGCTTCCTGCTGCTTTTTTTCCATTATGAACTGTGATGCGGATGCATAAGCACATAAAGCCCTTCCCTCCCCAAGTTGCTTTTAGTAATGGTGCCTAATCAAAGCGATAGAAACCTAAACTACAGCACCAGTATACATTAACATACACAATGATTTGCTTTAGAATGTCATTTTAACACTTACAGTCATATTTATATTCACCTTTAATCATATTCATCTCCCCAATGCTCCCTTCCTGCTCCAAAATGGGTCCTACTTGCATGTTATTGCTGTTGCTGTTGTTTTTAATCTGGATTCCACACATGAGGGAAATGTATCTGTTGTTACATAACTAATAGATTTGCAACAAAATCACTTCTTTCCTGGCATTATCACTATATAATAAAACGAAGTCAACTGATAGGGGATGTCCTTCTGTATATATGTGTTGCTTTTATTAAGTTAATTAAAAAAGCTGTTTTCATCAATGGCTTAGCAGAGTAAAGCCAGGTGGGAAATCCGAGCAAAGATACAGAGAAATGGAAGGCAGAGTCAAGTCAGGCGCCAGCCAGCCACCGAGGAAATAAGACATGTAGAAAATGAGGTAACGCTGCATCAAAGCACTGGACTGAGCTCCCTAGGTCCAGTTTAAGAGTGGGAGGAGCGAGAATATGAGCAAAGCGAGACCATAATGGGTTCACCCACTGAAACAGTTAACCTGAGCTACTGGGGGCTCACCAACTCCAGCTGGACAGGAAAGGAACCAGCATTAAGTCCAAACTAGTCCCTCTGAATGTGGCACCAGGATTTATCCCTACTGCTTATGTTGGCTTTTTGGGAACCCATTCTCTTTGGATGGATACCTTGCTCAGCCTGGATATAGTGGGGAGGGCCTTGGATCTTCCCCAAAGCAAAGTGCCTTACCCTCTCTGGGGAGGTGCGGGGGAGGGGGGAGATAAGTGGAGGAAATGGGAGGAGGGGAGGGAATTGGAACTGGGATTGGTATGTAAAATGAAAAAACAATAAGTTTTCTCTTTAAAAAAAATAAAAATAAATAAAAATGAAAGAAAGAAAGGAAGGAAGAAAGGAAGAAAGGAAGAAAGGAAGAAAGAAAGAAAGAAAGAAAGAAAGAAAGAAAGAAAGAAAAAACCACGGCCGCATGGCAATACGTGGGCTGATAGAAATGGGTTAACTTAAGATGCAAGAGCTAACTAGGAATATGCCTGAGACATATTCTGGCCAAACAGTGTTGTAATTAATACAGCTTCTGTGTGACTATTCGGGTCTGCGTGGCCAAGAAACGAAAGCGCAGTCTCTGTCTACAAACAACCCAACCACTTAGCAGCAGATGGTTAAGCTGCCTGGCTTCTACAAGCTTTTATTTAAAACAGTCTTACAAAAAAAAAAAAAAAAATCAATACAGCAAATCTCTACTGATATAAAGAGGTTTCCAAAATAGGATATCAGAGAAAGATTCTTTGTGACTTGTTTAAACTTGATTTTGTCATGTGTAGTACTCACTCCTAGCAGATTATCAAACTCAGCACCTCATCCTCCAAGTACTAAGATATATAGGTCTATTTTATAAAATTAATCAACATTTGAATGCATATTCTTTTGCATGAAGAAAAAGGCAGTAAGGCACACACATTCCTACCTTTAAAACTGTCTCATTGGTCAACAGTGCAACTTGCTTTTCTGAAGCTTGTTTTTCCACGTACCTAAAATTTTTATCATCCCATACAGAAAAAGGGGAATATTAAGCAATTTACATATTTGAATAGCATGTTGGAAAAATAACTACCTAGAATGGTTTCCCTATTTTTTACATTTCTTTTCAAAAATAAATTCAAGATAACAGTTTGTAATTGCCTTAATGATAATTAATGAAGCCATCAAGGTAATATAATGTCATTTCTAAAAGATAACTCTAGAGAACTTAGAAATTATGTAAAATATTAGTAAAAATATTTTTATGTGGGGCTGGAGAGATGGCTCAGAGGTTAAGAGCATTGCCTGTTCTTCCTAAAGGTCCTGAGTTCAATTCCCAGCAACCACATGGTGGCTCACAACCATCTGTAATGAGGTCTGGTGCCCTCTTCTGGCCTGCAGGCATACACACAGACAGAATATTGTATACATAATAAATAAATATTATAAAAAAATATTTTTATGTTAAAATTTTAAATCCAACAAAGAAACTCCATTATTAAAAGCAGCATGGTTCTACACTGCAAAATAAACTAGCATTCCATTCCTCAGTCCAAAGCCAACTGAGCATTTCTCATTTCATCCTAGTCTCTAATATAAAATACATTAAATATTGATTCATCTTTTTACCTCCGAAATGATGGAAGGCGCCGGATGTTTTCACATTGATTAACTGAGAAAGATTTTACTCTTTTCTTGGCTTCTGGGAGATCACAGCACAGAACACTCAGGGGTTGCAAATAAAAATGTTCTAGTAGAGAAAGCTGAAAGAAAGAATTTTTTTATAGTTTGGTACTAAACATTTTGCCCTTTACCTGCTTAATTTTAACTCTTTTAAAAGCAAAAGTATATATGGTTGGAGAGCATTTGTTGCTCTTGGAGACAAGAGGCTGGGTTCCCAGGAACTAGAAGCCAGTGACCGCTTGTAACTTCAGCTCCTGAGAACTGGACACTTTCTTCTGGCCTTCAAGGCACTGTACATGTGAGACACTAATAGACTTGTAGGACAAATACCAAGGCACAAAAATAAAAATAAGTATTAAAACAATTATGTTACAATAACATTGCAACAGTACTTATAGACCTTTCAAGACTACAATTCTGTGGACAAGGTCAGAAAAAGTAATCTCAGAAATACATACTAAAAGAAAACAAAGCAAATAGATGAATACATTAGTGCAGAAACTAATTAATAAGAATATATATGAAAAAATAACTTAAGGCCAGGAGGTGGTAGCCCACGCCTTTAATCCCAGAACTCGGGAGACAAAGGCAGATGGATATCTGAGTTTGTGGTCAGTCTAGCGTATTCAGAGAGTTCCAAACTCACAGTATTTCCTCACCTTAAGTCCTTTGATGAAGTTTCGAATGGAGAAATCGTGATATAAAAAGATGTTGGTCAGAACCTGTAACGCCTTTTTACTTATTTTAAAAGGAAATTGAGCTGTAAGAAGCAGCTGAAAGAGACAGAAGGGTGGAAGACACACTCCTTAGTCTTCGCTTATCATGAACATGAAGGATAAATAGCAAGACACAACAAATATGAAAGCAATAGTGGCTATCTATACTGTTTCTTTTTTAAGCTCAAACATCAAACAAATAGTAAATTTTACTTAAGAGTGAAAACAAAAAGCAATGTGCAGTGCAGTCCCAGCGCACGGGGAAGGCGGCAGCCAGGAGCCCTGCTGTCCTGAATTTGCTATGTACACCAGGTTGACAAAAACAATAAAAAAACATAAAACCCACAGAGCTCTGCCTGCTCTTTCTCCCAAGTGCCACCATTCCCATGTTCAAACTACATTCTAAACCAAACATGTCTGCCAGCTTCCACTAAATCCCTGATCTTCAAGTAATGCACATATATTTATTTAGTTATATAGTTAGCAGTACAACATCTTTTCTCATACCAGAAGATTAAAAACATGATGCACTTTTTTGCTATCAAATAAATCTTCTCTCCCTTCTGATCCAAACTAGTGAAGAGCAGTAAGCTATTTGGTACTGAATGAGAACATATGAAGAACAAAAATGATTTTTCTATTTGAAAATACAGAGCAACTTGCATTATTTGGTTAGTTTTCAATGAGCTGTAGTGATGCTTTACATTTGAAAATCAAACCTTATACTAGAATTTTTTAACAAAAGTATATTTGCACAAGGACAGTTACATTTGGTTACAATTAGTCAATTTTAAACTGAAGTAATTTTTCTAATGTGTCGATAAATCAGAATTCTACTGTTGTGAGCAGAAGTGTAGATGTGTTTAGTAGAGGACCACACAGGTTGTTATTTTTACCCTACACAACCATCAGTTTTCAAAGACACACCTTACTGGAATCTAGGATGAATCTGTGGCAGCCGATAATAAAGAACCACACTGCTATTTACACGGAAATGTTATCGCAGTTCAAGTCTAAGTTTAGCAGCTGTTAAGACAATGTGACAGTTGTCAAATTCCACAGAACAACTTCAGGGCTGGAGAGAGGGATGGAGCTCATAGCATCCCTCACTCCAACACCCTCTTCTGACCTCAAAAGGCACTGCATCTGTGTGGTGCACTTACATCTACGTGGACAAAACACTCACACATATAAAAGTAACTCTTAAAACACTTAAACCATTTTATATAAAATATAAGGTCAAAACAGTCTAGTAATGGTCTGAAGTCCATAAATTCTGTAAAATTTTACTTATTCCTTTTACAACTCAAATCAAGGGCTTACCTTCTACACTGCCAGACAAGTGGTTGTTAGTGGGCTGTATCTCTAGATCTCTGAATTTTAAAAGCCTAATCTTTTCAACTAAGTAATGAAAACAAGAATGAATATAGCTGGGTGGTGGTGGCACACGCCTTTAATCCCAGCAGTCAGGAGGGAGAGGCAGGAGGATCGCTGTGAGTTCAAGGCCAGCCTGGTCTACAAGAGCTAGTTCCAGGACAGGCTCCCAAAGCTACAAAGAAACCTTGTCTCGAAAAACCTAAAATAATGACTATATACATAAAATCACTTTCATAAAGCTTATTTTTATTTGAGAGGCAATTTTATACAAAGAGACTATTCAAGAATAAACATAATTTAATAAAAGTATTAAAAATATGCAATAAATTGAACAAAATCTGAGAGACACATGATTTACTGGTATCACTTCTTACAGACAATGGATGTCTGGCAGTATGTGTTTCACTCCATGGCACGGGTGGTAAGCACAACTCCTTTTTACCTTATCAAGAATCACTGTCAGGTGCTCCTTGGAAGACAGGGACTGGAACAGCTCTATGCACAGCAGAGACGACACTGCATGAGGAAGCAGTCGATGGATGATAACCGGAGACGTGGCAATTCCAAAAATGAGAATTAGTGGAAATTCATGCAGATGCTGACTGGTTTTTAAAGAAAGATACAAAAGCTTCGTCAGCAAATGTCTTTCAATATATTACACTTCAAAATGATTATTTTAAAACATTCTTATTCAGTTTTCTAGGTCATTATTTGCTTTTTAAAGTAAAAATAATAATAAAATGGCCACCTTCCAGATTCTAAATCTGCAATCAATCCATATGGATCCTTTTCTTTTATAAACAAGGACACAGAGATCCATAAGACAACCAAAGTTCTGTAACAATGTGTCAATATCACTTAATACACTTTTACTAACTTTGAGACTCGCCTAGTCTCACATCAGTCTCTCCTTCCTTTTCACACATACATAGCTTTACACATATGTAAATGGACATCATTCAAAAGAGTCATATCCCTTCCTTCTATTTCTGTCCTAAGTATCCTGAGTGTGGTTTCCTATCAGCACAGCTAAGACAGAACAAACAGCACCCATGCAGTGGAACAGCACTATTCCTGAGGGCTCTGCAGATCACACCTCTGCACTCTCCTCCTTCCTACTGCTTTCCAATGTGGGCTGCATCCCTTCTTTCTCCATTCACAGGAATTAAGCACAGCACTCTCTTGCATCTGCGCTATGTTCTTTACTTTTAAGTCCACAGTACCGTCAAATCCAAGTTAAACACTGTTACACACCACATTGCACATATGCATAGAATGTTACAAAGTTTAAAAAATATCTTAGGACATTAACCCAAGCAACACACTTCAACAGTAGAGAATTTGCTCAGGCATGCATGCATGAAGTCTTGGGTTTTATCCCCAGCCCAGGGTAGGGGTGGGAGGAGGGGTGACTGAGGGGATAGACGACTATATCTACAACTCATTATTCAATGAGACAAAATCCTAACAAAATCACTCAAAGTAAGGCTTTTTAGTATGTTAGCTGATATACAGAATATGCATGACAAAGTTAATTATATCCTAACAAATATACAATGGGAACAAATGTCATGGGAGTTTAAAATAGCATTAGTTACTTCAATTTTAAGTCTCACAAGATTGCCTTAAAATACTCAAAACATTAAAAAAAATCTTACTGCAAATATATAGAAATAAGATACAACATGCCTTATGGAAATCCGATACTTTGCATGCACTGGAAAATAAAACAGGGAGCAGTGAAATGGCCCAGCGAGTAAGGCACAGCTGGCGACCGGAGCATGAGCACAGGAGACCCCATTCACAGCTGTTTAACCCGCACGCGCACAGGGCGCCTGGGTCACACAGCAGTAACAAATGAGAGTGCAAAGGCCAAGCAGTGCATCCTCTACCTGCTGATGATTATGAAGTCCTGGAGTACTTTCGTGCTGAAGCTCTCCATATTCTTCAGGATAAGCACGACAGGAGGACACTGCCATTGGCTACAAGTCGTCCTCTTTTTGCTTGTCAGTTTGGGGCCTGTCCTCTAAACCGTGGAATGGAGGAGTTACATTGTCAAACAATACCATCATGACACTTGTTAATGTATTTCTTTCTATAATTCACAATAACTGTTTTTATTTTCCCAAATAAATAAACAAACAGTATCTCTAATAGTTACCAGCAGAATCTGTTTGTAGAACTGGTAACAGTAAAAAAAAGGTTCAGTATGACCCATAACACATAGGAAACAGATTTTCTGCTGAAAAACATAGGAAAAGAACCTTTACAATTTATTTCTTTTTTGGTTGATACATGGGTTTGCTCTAACTTGAGCTTTCCTATCATTGTAAAGGCACAATAAATGCAGTATTATAATAAATGCAGTTTTATAAACTTTAAACCTTGAAATGGACACTAAATATTTGATCAAACCAAATTTAAAGATACTGGACTTAAATTGCCATGTCTTTGATTTCTAAAAATATCTAAGAATTTGGATCAATTAAGGTATCACCATAAGCATTCTTACATAAAACGCAATGAGATTTCATGTATGACTTCAGCAAAGCACTAGAAAACTCACCCCAGGACTTAAACTATCTGGTAGCTAACTACACAGCACCCAGGAACCGTCCAATGAAGACACTCACAGTAGAATGACATTATACTTTGTTGAACATACGTTACTTATTGCATTGTTTTGTTCAATAACCTTCATTATACAGTAATGTTTCCCAAGAATTCTAAACATGCAACAAACTAAAATTTAAAAATTACAGAATTACTCGTCAAGTACTAAACTGACAGCAGGAATAGGTGAAACGTGTCTACGAAACAAAAGCAACTACTGAAGAACTTTGGAGGTAATATAAGGAAGTTACAGCCATTATTGCAGAAATAGAATTTCCACCAGAACCAACTTTGGATGTTTTCTTTTTGCCATTTCATGGACTTCTCCAACAAATATAATGTCTTCTAAGAATCTAAGCACTTACTAGTAATTAATCTACATACTAGAAGAATACTTTCAAATTCCAGTAGCTTCAGAAAAAATAGCTACCACAAGACTGCTCTGATTGCTCTACAAACTTGTTTACAGAAGAATGAGCTATAGCTGAAGTCATCTGAGCAGCCGTCTGCACACTCAGCCTCCGCTACCTGTGTGGCAGTCCTGTACCAGCCACACAGGGAGTCCATGGAGCAGCTCGTCACTTTGGAGGTCTTAACACTTCTCATCTCTTTGGATTTTTCATCTACACAGCAGTCCATCAACTGTGAGGTCAACTTCTGTAAAAAATGTTTCACATCTGCAGAATATGAAAGCAAGAAAACTTATCCACAGAAACCTTTGCTAAGCAGATTGCATTTTTTGAGTGAAATATACTTTTTCTATATTTCATCAATATACCTATCATGTGCTAAATACATTATTATTACTCTTTAGTACCCTTCCCTTAATATTTAAATTTCATCCAGGGCTGGACACATCCAGTTGGTACTATACTTGTCTAGTATGCACAAATCCCTGGAGCTGACTGCCAGTTCTAAATAAAAACGACTTGGTCAACATGCCTAAAATTCCTGGACTCGGGAGAAATTCAAGGTCATCTTCTGCTACATAGTAAATTCAGTGAAAGCCTGGGTTATATGAAACCCTCAAAATTGATACGTATTATCTACAAGTGTCATCTAAGCAAATGTTTAAGCAGGAAATTACAAATTATTTTTAGAATATCATGTATTTATCCTTAAAATCAAGAATTATTTTATTGATTATAAATCTTGATTTACATGCATTTAAAAAAGACATCCTTAAAAAACTATAATTCTAATTTAGTACATTAAATCTGTTATCAGTCCAGATGCAAACAAATCTGAGTACGATAGTGTGTGCTATTCATGATTTAATGGCTTTACAAACTCAAGTCTGGCTCTGCCTATAACTATTTTTTTAACCACTGATGGCCTTTTCAAGTGGAAAAATAAATTAACTTATGGCAATGAGCGAGACAAGCACAGAGTGGAGGCCAGGCAGCGTAGGTAAGCACTATAACAACTCACCAAAAAACCATGCCACTTATATTTTACCTGGACAATCCTTAGCTTGCAATGAGACCACATATGGTGTGACATGATTCTGAAGAGTCTCTGTTAGACTTCTGAATATTAAATCATGATCTGTGACATTCACACCTATGAGAAAATAAACAACATCATGTCATCATCTTTATTAATAATTTAAGAAAGGGTATTTTTAAAAATTAAGTAAAGCAACAAATAAAAACAATTTAAAAATGCAATTTTCAATAGAAATCCAGAAATTTACAACATGATTGACTCTACTAATTTGTCCAGAAAGGCCTGTAGTTCAATTCTTCCTTTGAAAAGATTATTAAGCATATATAACTGACCTTGGAAAATAACTCAGGAGCAGTTTCATTGCTTTATCAAATTCACACAGAAATCATTAGTCATTTAAGTACAAGGAACTAAGCAATCTAACCCTGTTGTGACTTTACTTAAAAACTGAGGATAAAAAGATGCTAGTATTATTTAAATTGCAGGAGTTAATTGAAAAGTGTAGCCTAATTTCTGAGACAACTGAAACACAATTAAAACTTTGGGTCTTTGGTATTTAACAAAGCATCTTTTCATTTTGAAAAAATCAGTTTTTGGTGCTTTCTACATAGTACATCAGAATTGGCAGGAAATGTCTCTGCTACTTTGGAATTCATTCTATTAACTGGTACCTTCCCTAACTTAACAATTTATTTGTGACTTATAATCCAGGACAGTCTGGTCTACAGAGTGAGTTCTAGGATAGTCTGGGAGACAGAGAAACCCTGTGAAAGAGGGGGGGGGAAGGGAGGGACGGAGGGAGGGGGAGGGGGGAGAGGAGCTGGAGAGATGGCTCAGAGGTTAAGAGCATTGCCTGCTCTTCCAAAGGTCCTGAGTTCAATTCCCAGCAACATGGTGGCTCACAACCATCTGTAATGAGGTCTGGTGCCCTCTTCTGGCCTGCAGGCATACACACAGACAGAATATTGTATACATAATAAATAAATAAATATTTTTAAAAAAAAGAGAGAGAGAAAAAGAAAGAACAATTCTTTGGCAGATAGCAGCATAAATATTCAACCTGCTTTAAATCTGCCAGACAAGTTATAGGATATAGAAAACAATTTCAGAATCATTCATGCCAGCAATAAAACCTTTTTAAGAATTCCAGAAAATAAATATATTAGCAGACAAATTTACATTTTGCTCCCCCCACCCTCCCACTTATCTACTTTTAGCAGGTATAGTTGTTTGAATGAGAGTGGCCCCATATAGGCTCATATATCTAAATGCTTGTCCCAGCTGGTGAAACTGTTTTGGGAAAGATTAGGAGATGTGGCCTTGTTGGAGGAGGCGTGGCCGCGCTGGAGGGAGTGTGTCACTGGGGTGGGCTTTGAGGTGTAAAGGCCCATGCCAAACCCAGTCTCCCTCTCTCTGGCTATAACTTGAGGATAAGATGTGAGCTCTCAGCTACTGCTACAGCACCATGCCTGCCTGCCTGCCCCTCATCATGATGGTCATGGACTCACCCTCTGGAACTGTAAGCAAGCCTCCATTTAAATGCTCTATTTTACAAGTTGCCTTGGTCAAGGTGTATACTTATGGCAATAGAACAGTGACAGAGAGGGCAGGCCATTTCTTTCTTTCCTTTGTGGGGAGAGGGGTTCAAGACAGGGTTTCTCTGCATAGCCCTAGCTATCCTGGAACTTACTCTTTAGTCCAGACTGGCTTAGAACTCACAGGGACCCGCCTGCCTTTGTCTTCTGAGTGCTGGGATTAAAGGCATGTGCCATTACATCTGCTATTTTTAATAGACTATATGTAGCAAGAACAAAACAAGACAAAAAAAAAAAAAAAAAAAAACAGGAACAGAGTGTCCTCAGAGTTATACTATTACTAGCACACACCAAAGTCTATGATATAATACATCTCTAAACAAAATGGAGAATTCAGTTAAAAAATGGCTTATCTTTGTGATTCCATAAAATCTATTTAACATATGTTTTCTAAAATAAAAGATCTTACTTCAAGATAATCAACAATGTCGAAGAAACAAATGATTATTTCATAGAAAATAAACATCTCTAGTTTTAATGTTATTTTTTTACTTACTTTTTAGAAAGACTTTATTCCTATTGTGTGTCTATGTGTGTGTCAGCATGAGGGTGTGCATTAGAACTGGCAAACCTGAGTCAACTGTACTGAAGCACAGAGTCAGAAACCCTCGAACTAGATTTACAGGCAGCTGTGAACTGCCCAACAGGGTATAGGTTCCAAATTCTTGCTTTTTAAAAGAGCAGCAAGTTCTTCTGGACCTTCACCAGTTTAATTGGAAAAGTATTTTCAGACTATAATTTTGCAAAATATAATTTCTATTTTCCTATTAACAAGAAGCAGGGCAGAGTAAATTTTCACAACTTAATTAGGCCATTTCTCTAATTGTGCTTCTTCCCATTACCTCCAACTACTGGAACCTGCCAAAACTGAAAGAATTAAATAGTGGTGGAACATCATAGGTCCCCATTCATACTGCAAGGGGTTTTCAAACCAGATGGCATACTCTCCCCAATGACCACAGGCACAAAAAAAAGCTGCAGAGAAACCCTGTCTCGAAAAACCAAAAAAAAAAAAAAAAAAAAAAAAAAAAAAAAAAAAGAATTCTCAATAAAATACTTTTAAACCAAACTCAAGAACACATCAAAAAGATCTTACAGCATAATCAAATAGGTTTCATCCCAGAAACATAGGAATGGTTCAACATATGTAAGTCAGAAAATGTAACCCACTATATAATCAGACTCAAACACAAACCATATGAGCATGTTATTATATGCAGAAAAAGCCTCTGACAAAATCCAACATCCCTTCATGATAAAAGTCCTAGAAAGACTAGTGATATAGGGGAACATATTGAGATAATAAGGTAATATACACAACAAATCCATATTCAACATGATGCTAACAAGAGAAAAACTCAAGGCAATGCAAATCAGGAATGAAAAAAGGATGTTTACCCTCTCTGTACATATTTCAAGTAGTGTTTGAAGTCTAAGAGCAAATGACAAGTAAAGGTGATAAGGGAGATATAAACAGAAAAGGAAAAAGTCAAAATATTATTACCGATGACATGACTCTCTACATGCAAGACAAGGATGCTACCAGGAAATCCCAACAGCTGATGAATACATTCAGCAAAGTACCAGGATGCACATAAAACTCAGCAGCTTTCCTGTATATGATTAACAATCATACTGAGAAAAAAAAGAATCTTATTCATAGTAGCTTCAAAATAACTAAATAAATAACAATCTTGGCACTAATGTAACCAAGAAAGAATGACTTGTACAATGAGCCCCATCAGTTCCCTGAGAGCCTAGCCTCATAGCAGAAGTACCAATGGGAGTCATGTTTACTGCCTCAGCTCTGGAAATTTCTAGGTCCACACTGCTATAAGGGTTTCTACCTAGTCTCATGCCACCACGTAGCATGCTGCCTGCTGCTCATAAGCCAAGCTGCATGGAAATTTAAGATTTTGCTCATGCAGACAGAAAAGGTTACAGGTACACAGCAAAGCAGGTTCAGATAGAAAAAACAGGTTACAATGTGTTTAATAATGTGCAAAAGTTCTAAACAGGTTATAATGTGTTTAACAATGTGTGTAGGCTAAAGAAAAATAACACTAACAAAAATAGTCTAAAAATAATAAAGTCTTTAAAGAAAGAGTAAAGAGAGAAAAAAAATAAGCCACATAGAGATGGCTCATATACAGGGAGTCTAGATCCTTTATGTTACTGTGTTGTCTTTGAATTTTTTGATTGCTGATAGGCAAACAGCAGCTACTGGAAGACATGGGATTGTGAAAGGGAAAGCTGAAATAAAACAGCCTAGAAACTTTAAGAATGCCTTAACTTTAAAAAATGAAAGGCTGTGAATTCCTTAAGGTTGATAGAGTTCAGATTTAATCAGGGAACACCCCCTCAAAATCCTGGCTATAGATGTAAAGAAATAAACCTTATAAAGAAAAAAACAAAGCCCTACAAGACAGGTGACATATATTTTACCTGCTCAAACATCATCTTTGGTGGGCTTTTGTACAATGCATAATCCATACTTGCTTCATAGAAAAGTCTGCCAGACATTCTGCAGGACACAAGGAAAGTGACTGAACTTTGTCAAAACAAGGTCAGACAGTCCTTCAAAATTCCTGCTTCAAAGTCTGTCAGACATTCTAGGCCTGTAGGCTGAAGATGGATGCCCCAACATTGCAGAGAAACCTTGGGGAGATTGTCTAGGCACCCAGATGTCCCTACTGCTTCTTAATTTTGGAAGTGGCTTTGCATAGCACTTCCTGCTTACTCAGGTAATATAGCCTTCTGGGTCTTTGATGGAGTTGAAAACTAGATAGTTATACTTACAGTCTATCTTAGTTATGATGGAAGATAAATTAGGCACAAAATTCCAGACTCATCAAGAGAATATAGATAATGGAGTATTTGCTCTAAATTTGCCAAATACAAATGGACTGAACATTATAAATGTAATTCTTACTTAATATCTGTTCTAATTGTATAGTTTATTTGTTAAGGTTCATGCCTTTCCTTTCGATTTAGACAATACCAGGTATTTTTTTTCTTACTGTATACAGTTTTACTATGTTAGAGTTAAAACTTTTTCTTTTTATTTAGACAAAAAGGGAATAATATTTTTGCACACTGTGAATACGTGTCACTCAGCTTAGTTTAACTGCTGAATTGCTGAATGGTCAATAGCTAGGCAGGATTTTAGGTATAGAGAGAACACTGGGAAGAAGGCAGAGTTGCTGATTGGACAAGAGAAGATGCAAGACATGCAGGAGGAGAAGTAAAAGCCATGAGCCACATGGTAAAATGTAGGTGAATAAAAATGGGTTAAGTTAAGTTATAAGAGTTAGCTAAAAACAAGTCTAAGATATCGGCAGAGCTTTCATAATTAATAATAAGGCTCTGTGTGGTTATTTGGGAGCTGGCAGGTGGGACAGAGAAAGACTCACTACAACAGTGCCACCCCAAGACACAAGAGACTACCAAATAAAAAGTGCCAGGAATAAATTGCCTTTTCTTGAGTTGCTGGTCAGTGGGGTCCTACAGATGCCTACTCCCAAACACCACAGACTATTGTTATTGCTCATTGTTGTCTTTCAGAACTGGAAGACCCTACTGTTGCAGACACCACATATCTAAGTACTAGGTCATAGAGAAATCAAGCTGGTACAGATCTGGATGCTTTCTCCTTATTAGTTAGCTTTTATAGGCCTGAAAGGCTCTATGCATGCTACTAGGGGAGAAAGTCATTAGTAATCTTCATGTTGGGAGCCAGGTCGGTCAATCCGAGGCTTTCTCAGAGGCTCTGCAGAAAGGACAAAGGAAACACTAGTTCTGTGTCCTTGCCCAGCAACAGAGGGCCTGGAAGGAGTAATAGTTTTGGTTCATGGTAACCTGGCTTTTCCATCCTGACGATGCTGGAGTTAACAGCTCTAAAGTCACAGAATGCTCAGTTTGGGACGCACTTGAGAGACCAAGCTTTGCCTTTGAGTTACTACTTGAGTCATATTCCTACTAACTTCATTCCACTGTATAGTAACATCCTGATGATTCTGTCCCGTTTCCCCTACATTTATATAAGCTGCTGTATAGACTTGCTTGGCATAAGACATAGCTTATTCACAATTACCTAACCCCAACTTTGCCATCTTTGTTTCTGATCACCTGATATCTGCCTGGGGACCCTGTCGCTGAAGAACTCCCCACCTGATGATCACCTTCAAGGTACAATAATAACTGCCCTGGAAAGACATTCTCACTGATGCAATAGAGGCATATTATGAAAATTATTATGGAATATTATGAAATATTATGGGAGTAACCATTTTCTGATGGATTTTAAAAGCCCACTATATAAGATGAAACCAACACTTGGTATCATTAACTGATTAAAAGGACAACAAACAAAAAATTCCAGTGGCCATTATGATAGTGCTAAGAACTGAACCTAGGTCCTCTGCAAGAACTGTCAGTGTGCTTAAGTGCTGAACCATAACTCAACCCATCTCACGGTCACTTTTACGTACATTACAATTTGTAAAATACTGTCCTTAACTTCAGGAATAGGATTTTAGTGGGGTATTAAAAGTAGTATTAAGGGGCTGGAGAGATGGCTCAGTGGTTAAGAACACATGTTGCTGTTCTAAAGATCATGAGTTCAATTCCCAAAACCCACATAGTGGCTCATCTATAATGAAATCTGGTACCCTCTTCTGGCATGCACACAGAACACTATATGCATAATAAATAAATCTTTTAAAAAGTTGTATTAAAAAGGCACTAATGTTTTTGTAACCTCAGAGCCCACTGTTAACCAACTCTAAAGAAGTAACAAATGCAAGTGTGATAGCACGCTTTAATCTCGGCACTCAGGAGACAGAGTTGGGCAGACCTCTATGAGGCTGAGGCCATTCTGGTCTACATAGAGAATTCCAGGCCAACCAAGATTACAAAGTGAGACCTTGTCTTAAACAGAAACAAAAACAAGCATACAAAGAAACAAAAAAGTAACACATCGGGAGCAAAGACAATTGAGCATGTTGGGAAACAATAAATTTTATTTCCTTTTCAAAAGGAATGAAAGAAACATAGGAAGATGGAAGGGCGGGTGCTGAGTATTTATAAAGTACCTGCTTCATTTCCAACACCAAAAACTGAAATGATTTCATTTTAAAAACCACCAACAGAAAGACTCCCCTTCCTGACCTTCATTCCAACCTCTCTAGTCTCCTCCCCAGCCCTGCAGCAGCCTGCCTGCAGATGCCTCTCCTCACATACTACCTCTATTCCTGAGGGAGTTCGCCAAGCTTTAGCTCAAATCAGCTCCCCCTCCATGGACCCTCTCAGCTCCTTCTTCTAGTCCATCCCCATTCTTCTGAGTCAGCCACCAGTGTCTAGAAAGAAACACATTCTAACTGGGACTCCTAGTGGTCGTGCTGGACCTGAACTCACATAGGTGATTTTCAGTCTCCTTCCTGTGCTCTATTAAGATCTTACTGGGCTCTCCTGCCTCTTAATACCTATTGTAAGAAACGATACTGCTATGGATAACAGAAAAGTTACAGAGGAGATAACAAAAAATTCAGGAGAAACAATAAAGTGAGTATTTTGGCAAACTCTATAAATGAACAAAGACCAAAATTAAAAATACAAATAAATACCAGGCAGTGGTAGCACACGCCTTTAATCACAGCACTCAGGAGGCAGAGGCAGGCAGATCTTTATGAGATACAGATTCAGGGCCAGCCTGGTATACAGAGCAAGTTCCAGGACAGCCATGGCTACACAGAGAAACCCATCTCAACTGTTTTGGGGGGAAAAGCAAAAAAAACAAACAAACAAACAAAAAACAAATAAATGATGTCATTGAAGGTCTAGTAGACAATGTAACAATAATTTCATCAGAATCTTGGTGTACAAATTGACCTCTTCAGTACATAAATGTTCAGTTTCTAGGGACTGGAACTTTATCTCATGTAAAGCAGAGCACAAGGCTGGTCAGAATGAATAAAGCCAGAAGGACAGAGATGAATATTAAACCATATGTGGCTAACATATCAATGAATTTGTGGGGACATGATTTGTTACAGCAGTGGGATACTCAGATTAGCATTCCCCAATCTAAGAAACAAACAAATTAACATGTTTCTGGAGGAAAAGAACAGTCACTGACCATTCAGGTTGTACAAGAAGAGAGCACGACAGCTGCTGACATTTCAAAGGCACCAAGAGTCCTACCTTTAAAATGGTTGACTGACAAACCTGTATGGGTTAAGCAATGGTCTTTAACAATAGAGAAACTGCAAGCTTTAGAACAGTTGGTACTAGAGTAAGTTCAACATAAGTTCAACCAGTCATTGGAATTCTCCTGTATTTGCTGCTAAAAAGAAATCTGGAAAATGGAGAATGGTAGCAGATCTAACAGTTGTAGTAAGGTGATTCAGACAATGGGATCTCTACAGTCTGGCATTCCTTTGCCTTCTCCACTGCCTAAAGGACGGCCTCTTATAGTTATTGTAAAGGACGGCCTCTTATAGTTATTGTAAAGGACGGCCTCTTATAGTTATTGTAAAGGACGGCCTCTTATAGTTATTGTAAAGGACGGCCTCTTATAGTTATTGTAAAGGACGGCCTCTTATAGTTATTGTAAAGGACGGCCTCTTATAGTTATTGTTTTAAAAAATTGTTTCTTCTCTAAACTCTGCCTCCACGGTGCCTACTCAAAATAATTCTCAGCCTGCTAAGAGAAATCAATGGAAAGTTCTCACAGAGAATGTTAAATAGCCCCACCTTATACCCATATTTTGTAAGGTATTTTGGAAATGATACGCAAGCAGTTTCTTCAATCTATAGTTTACCATTACAAGGACGGCACTTTAGTGTCTGATGTATCAATGTAGATACTGAAGAAAGAGTGTTTGAAGAAGTAAAGAAAATTTTGCCTTGTTGGATATTACAAATTGCTTCTGAAAAAAAAAAAAAAGAAGATTCTACACATTACTTAGGTTATAAAATAGGTTTACAAAAAAATTAGACATAAACAGGTATAAATTAGGAGAGATCTATGTTGGGGGTGGGAATTTCAAGACAGGGTTCTCTGTAGCTTTGGAGCCTGTCCTGGATCTAGCTCACAGAGATCCGTCCGCCTCTGCCTCCTGAGTGCTGGGATTAAAGGCATGCACAACCACCGACCTGGCTAGGAGAGATCTCTCGCAGCTTCTTAATGACTTCCAAAGATGGCTTGGAGGCATTTCCCATCTACAGTACAACTGGGGATAGGTCCTGAAGACCTGACTAATTTAAATAAAACCTTAGATGGTGACAAGGTCTTAAAGTGTCCCACGGAATGATCAGGTGAGCCTGAGCAAGAACAGAAGGCACATGTGGATCATGTGGATCCGAATCATAACTGCATTCTGCTCATAGTGCTCTCCAAACATTCCCCTACAGGAATTTTAGTGGAGACAGAAGATACTATCTTTATCCACAGAAACTGTGGAAAAGGTCTCTGAGTTAATTCTAAAAGGAAAATTGAGACTTTGTCAATTATCAGGAATAGACCCAGCAGAAATTATAGTACTTTCTAATAATGAGGAAATTGATAAACTATGGGAAGGAAATGAACTCTGGCAAAGAGTATGTAATAATTTTGGGGGGGGAGGGGGAGAGATTAACAATCCCAAAATCAAGAGAATCCAATTTCCAACTTATAAAGAGGACTAATTGATTTCCTCTACCTCAAAAAAAAAAAAAAAAAAAAAAAAGGACTAACTGGATCCTTCCTCATATTGTCATATTGTACAGGACACACCAATAACTGGAGCCCCTACATTCTATACTGATGCAAGTGAGTCATGAAAGGCAGGTTAAAAAAATCAGAAAATTTAAGTAAAGTGGATCAAAGCCTTCATGATTTTGTCTAAAAGTCAAAACTATATTCTATTCTCATGGTATTAAGGGATTTTAAAGGACCTCTCAACATAATTACTGATTCACAATATGCAGAAAGTTGTTTCACATATTGAAACTGATGGATTTATAACAGATGACACAGAAATGACTTTATTAATTATTCAGTTATCAGATATAATCAGGAACAGGAATCATCCCATATATATATCACACATTTGATCTACATGTAACACAAAGTAATATAGAAATCGACCAATGATTGATTGTGAATGTGCTGAAGGTCTCAGAATTTCATAAAAAACATCATGTCAATAGCAAAGGTTTAAAAGAAGACCTTTTCATCATATAGCAATAAGCCAAGGAAATTATAAAGAAATGTCCTACTTGTTCTTTATACAACCAAACACCACTATCTGCAGGAAGTAACCCAAAGGGTACTCAAAGGAATGAAAGCTGGCAGATGGATATGTTCCATTTTGGAGAATCTGGAAAAACTAAAGTATGTATACCACACCATTGATACCTATTCAGGTTTTAAATGGGCAACTGCTTTGAGTCTGGAAAAGTCTGATTCTGATAATCACACATTTACTAGAAGTTATGGCCATTTCAGGTATACCTGCACAAATAAAGACAGTCAATACTCCAGCATATGTCTCTAAGAAAATGAAAGTTTGTTGCTTATTATAATATAAAGCATATTACAGGTACACCACACAATCCTACAGGGCAGTCAGTTATAGAAAGATCAAATAAACATCTAAAGACTATGTTAAATAACAGAAGGTGATGATAAATACCCACAGAAATAGATTGCATAATGCTTTATTAATTTTGAATTTTCTAAATGCTAATGATAAAGAAACAAAAGCTGCAGAAAGACATTGGATAGTAGAAAAAAACTATAGAAATAAATCAGCGGATATATTTTAAAGGTGTACTGATCTCAGAATTGAAACCAGGACATGTGTTACTTTGGGGAAGGGGCTCTGCTTTTGTTTCCTCAGGAGAAAAAAAAGCTATTGACACCATCAAAATTGATAAAATTTTATTTGAATAAGAGACACCTCTTGATTACAGGAGATGATACTTCATTAAGCACCAATTAAAAAAATATGCACAGGCATGAATGAATAAACAGATGCGTACATACCAAGAATAAGAGCAGCAGTTGGAATTTCTCTGAGTTTCATTTGACAGCTCCAGTTTCTTGAACTTTTCTGGAAATCAGAATGGGACTTTTGCAGAAATTCAGTTAGATTATCAAACAGGTTTTTATTTAATTCCTCCTGTAATTGCTGCAATGAAAACAAAATTTCATGAATTATTAATAGTAGTAATCTGGCATTTCTTTCCCTAACCTATTTAGGGTCCTATTGCTGTGAATAGGCAACTGTTATAACTGAAATCATTTAACTGGGGCTGGCTTACATTTTCAGAGGTTTAAACTATCATCATCATGGTGCTAAATGGTGGTGTGAAGGCAGACATGGTGCTGGAGAAGTAGCTGAGGGTCCTACATCTTTCTTACAGGCAACAGGAATTGGTCAGAGATACTGGGCATGGCTTGGGAATACATGAGATCTCAAAGCCTGCTTCCACAGTGACACACTTCCTCCAACAAGGTCATACCTACTCCAATAAAGCCACACACCTTGCAATGTTGCCACTCCTTTTGGGTCCATTTTCCTTCAAACCATCACATCTGGTGCAAGGAAATTTCGCTTTGAATGTTCAGTAATTTTAGTTGAGTGGCAATAAATTAACAAGGTAAAAGAGCCCCACAAATATATCAACACTCAATGTACTGAAAGGCAATAAAAGAAGGAAAAAACTCCACACAAATATCTTCAGACACAGTGTACTGAGATTTAACAGAAGGGGAAAACACACAAATATATAAACACACAGTGAGGAGCACACAATGAATTGGGAGGGAAGAATAGAAGGGCAAAATGGCTGAACCTTAAACTGAATTCTGTTTGTTTTGTTTTTGGAAATAGGATTTCTTTGTGTAATAGCTCTGGCTGTCCTGGAACTTGCTTTTTAAACCAGGCTGGCCTGGAGCTCACAAACATCTTCCTGCTTCTGCCTCCCGAGTACTGGGATTAAACACATGTGCCATCACTGCCCACTGAATTCTGAGATACACAACATTTTCAGTGGTGTTGCTAGGGTTGAGGGGGCAGGATGAAGTCTGGGAGAAACTGGAACCATCTACTGTAGGCTGAAGAGGCAATTTATTTGAATCAAAGCACTATCTGGTGAAACAGAGGGTGACAGGAAGCAAAGTAAGGTGGAAGGACAAGTTGTAGAAATAAAGAAAGAAAGCATGAAACACTGGATAACCACTGCACAGTTTGAAAGAATCCAACACGAGAGGAACAGAGGCTGTACAAACAGGTAAAAGTCTCAATCGTGAAACAAACACCATGGTTTTAAAGGATTTGGACTTTATACTGTAAGGAGGACACCCAAACAGTTTAAAGTAGGGAGTGAAAGGCTAATCTGACACCACTGTGAAGGTCAGAGGGTAAAGGAGGCAGAACTGGTAAGGGGACTATATAAAACACATCCCAAAGTCCAGGATACAACTGCATTTGCCTGAAACAGGGGAATGGGCTAGTGGCAGATTAGGATATGATGTCAGAACACATGGAATAGGGATATTAAGAAATGAAGACAGACAGGAGCTTGTGAGACAGTTCAGCAGTTAAAAGAGCAGAGTGCTCAGGCTGAGGACTGCAGCTCAGTTCCCAGTGGAAGACTTGATTTTAACTCTAACCCCAGTGAATCCAGTGCCCTTCTCCTGGCCTCTGAGGCACCTGCACTCATGTGCACCCACCCACCCATACACAAGATAACAACAAGTAAAATAAATCTCAGGAAAAGAAAACTAGAAGATAGTCTAACCTGGAGACCGTGAACTCAAGTATCTTCAAGGACTACATGGAAATCATCAAGGAGCAAAGTGAAGCATAAAGTAATAAAGACAGATGGGAGACAGTAAGAGACTAGAAAGTCTCGGCTGGAAAGATGGCTCAGGGGTAAGAGTGCAGACTGTACAAGTTTAAGAATTCCCAGCGCCCACTCAAAAGCTCCGTGTAACTCTCATTCAAAACCAAAACACTAGTTACACTTAACTAGTGCTAAAGTTAATGCTTCACATTAGCTGAGCAGAATAAGCTGTTGGCACTGGAGCTACTGACTTGCTGTACTGGAGATACTCACAGGCAGAACGTGTAGTGTTCTAGGTCAGCCTGAGCTAGCGTTAAGACCACGTCTCAAGGGGAAACCAAAACAAACAGAACACAGTGAAAACTGAATTTCAGACCAAGTTTAGAATTCGCTTCCTTTCAGGCTTGTGGAACGTCTTAACTGAATTTAAGAGTGAGTGTCATCACAGTAAAGCTGTCTTAGCAACTATCATGTCCCAGTAACTCAGGCTGTGCTTAATATTTAGAACATGACAAATTATTTTCTTTGAGATATAAAAGTTGTGTTTGGTTGTAACTTCTCATTTTCTATGCATAACCTAATAAATCTTAGAAATATGGGAAGTAACAAATACAAGATTACAGTATTTTACTACAGAAATGTAAAAAGGAAATTATTCACCTCTGTTTCAGATTTTATCCGTTGCCATAGCAAGTGATACGTTTCAAATCGAAGTTTACTGTCCTCAGACTCAAGTTTCTCATTATTAAAATAATCCTCTTAAAAAAGAAAAACAGAAACTCAGTTTTTTTTTTAACACAATAAAATTAAGAAACTGTATACAGAGACACACAGCATATAGAGGGGTATCAAAGCATTTTATACAAATCATGTATTTTTCTATACATTTGGAGAAAAATGATGTACTTTATCTTTCGTATTTAATTTTGTCTCATTTTTTTAATATTAAAAAAAAAACTTTAAAACTGAAAAGTTCTATTCCTTACAAATCTCTAAGCTTCTACTTAAAGATTTTCAGTTCAAGGTGTATACGCACAGCACTAATGTTTGCATCCACGTTCTCATCTTCTTTACCTTATGATTACTTTCAACTCTTCTCTAGTCAACAATTTTTCAGATTGTTTTTGTTCCATTGACATAGTTTAGTCCAGTCTTTGGTTTAATATGTATTTTTTTCTTTTTTGTTGAAAGGTGTGTGCATTGCTAAGAAAGACAGAAGAGGGTGTTGAATCTCTTTGACTGGAGCTAACAACAGATGGTTGTCAGATGCCATGTGGATGCTGGGAGGATTTAACCAACAAAAATGCTTAGAACAGTCTAGCACTTAAAAAATGCTTTATAATATTACCAAATTTGTTATAATTACACTGCTGGTGGCTTCACATGTATTGTATATGCCTCAAATATACATGAATAAATAAATGAAGGAATAAATCCTTAATTTTTTAAAACTGTTTCTGGTAAGTTGAATCACCTCCAACATTAAGAAGGTTTGCTTATAATCACACTTAAAGTTTAAGAAGATTTAGGGGAACAAAATCAACAAAGTGGATGGATTAAGATACTTTACCGATTGGCACAGAGATCTTTCTTTTCTTGAAGTCTGGTTTAAACACAAAACAGCCCTATTTAAAAAAAAAAAAAAAAGAAGAAGAAGAAGAAGAAGAGGAAGAGGAAGAGGAAGAGGAAGGGGAAGGAGAAGGAGAAGGAGAAGGAGAAGAAAAGAAAGAAAGAAAGAAAAAATAAAGCATAAAGTCAAATTAGGTAAAGCAGACAAATCTAATTACCCTAACACTTTGTAAATAAACAAGTTCTTTAAAAGGGGAGTTTTTCTTAGAAACACAGAAGGAGAGATGTCTTCCTCCTCAGTCCTCAGCTGCCTCACACACTTCAGGACCCGCTCTAACAAGTAGGCAAACTTTTAGTTCAAGTTTCTTAAACTTAGGTGGGAAATAACATTACATTATACATTAACATAAAGATTAAGTGCCAGGCAGTGATGGCACACACCTTTAATCCCAGTATTCGAGAGGCACAGACAGCATCTCTCTGTATTCAAGGGCAACCTGGTGTACAGAGAGATCTGGTCTACAGAGCCAGGGCTACCCAGAAAAACTGTCCAAAGAGCCAAAAAATAAAAAAATAAAGATTAAGTTTAAAACACTGATACTCTCCCATTCCAAATGATTTATTTAATTTACTCCAGGTATCTACAACCAGAATGTAAGTAGATAATTTTGGCTCGTTTCACCCAGCATTGGTTTTCAAGGAATAAACTCCTTTCCATTTATCTATTACCGTTCGGCTCCAAACTCATCGTTCACCTCTGTAATCCGCACTTAGGAAATCGAGGCGAGAGAACTTCCGTGACTGAGGCTAGCCTGGTTTATAACGTGAACTCCAGGCCCCTGGGCCATATAATAAACCATTTTTCAAAAAAAGAGAAAAACTAGGGCATGGTTTACACACTTGTAATCTTAGTGCTTGTGGAGACAGAAGAACCAAGAATTCAAATCATCTTCCCTTACAAGAGTTTGTGGCCAGTCTAGCTATGCAACCAAATGAAATCAAACCCTCATCTCTTGTAGTGAACCCTCCTGGATTCTCTCGCAAGAAATGCTTCTCCCGAGATCTCAGGATTGCAACATATTTGCTTTGTCTCCCTGATAAATTCTGAGCATATTTCCAGCACAGATAGGTTTTATTTATAACCACCTCCTCAAAGTTTATGGCAGTACTAATAAACACATTAGGCGATCGGTGTACAGAATGAATAAATACCGGCTGCCTAATTCTCCTGGTAATTTTCTAGCCACATTAAGCTTCTTATTATTATATTTGACTATTGGTACTTGGCATCTAAGTTTCTAGTTGTGGTGTATTCTACCAAAATGAAAGCTGCATTTCATGGATAGCCTCCTAAGATTTCCGTTTATATGGAAAATGAGCTAAAAAAATAAAATGACAAAAAAGTCATCTTGGACTAGTGTTAGACACCTGTGTAAAATATAAAGTGGCCATGTGGATTACATGTTCCAAATGAAGTTGTACCTTGTATTCTTATATTTGCAACTAGCAAAGCTATGTGAATACTTCTACATATTTTGGAGAAGTACCTTGTGCCATCACAAGCTGTTACTGCACCTTTCCATACGGATCTACACATCAGTAAGGGTAGCGCTGACACAGCATAGCATGGAGAGTTCTAGCATGGGTGTTAATCTCATGAACATTAGCACAAGGACAGAAATACAAGCAATGAGTACTAATATAAACATGTCAACAGTAATATGGTTAACCATGTTAGACTAGAAGGCCATCAGCCGAAACATATGGAAAAAGTAGCTAGGTAGTTCTGGCGCACGCCTTTAATTCCAGCTCTCTGGAGGCAGAGGCAGGCAGATCTCTGTGAGTGTGAGGTCTACAGAGCGAGTTCCAGAGCGAAAACTGTTATATAGAGAAACCCTGTCTTGAAAAACAATAAAACAAGACAGACCAAAAAATATTTATATAAGTAAAATAACAACACTTGATATGTTTAAGGAGAAAAATAAATTAAAACTTTGGCATTTCCATGAATTACTGCGATGGTCCTGAAAAGTTTCTATTTATATAAGGTCTACTTCATAATCATTCATCAACATAGCTACTTCTTTTATTTAATAATTTTTAAGATTTATTTATTTTAGGCATATGGAGATTTATGTGCATGTACACCTGCTCGCCAGAAGAGGGCATCAGATCCCATTACAGATGGTTGTCAATCACCATTTGGGTGCTGGAAATTGAAAGGACCTTTGGAAGAGCTGCCAAAGCTTTTTCTGGAAAAAATTCTCATTTTCTGTAAATTTTAGAACAAGAGGGCGAAGGCTGGGGATGCAGCTCAGTAATGGAGCACTTGCTCAGCACGCACAAACTACAGAGTTATATCCAGAACTAGGAAAGAAAAAGAAATGAAGTTTTACACAACAACATGATTAGGAGATAGGGCACCTAAAATATCTGGAACTTTGTAGCCAAGGACAAATAAAAATAGGAATAACCATAATAAAAACACTAGTGCAGTTAAAAATCTGTTTGTCTAGCAACATCCAGTCAGGTCTTTAAAAACCTTATATTAAGGACGGGGTATGGTGGTGCACATCTTTCATCCCAGCACTTGGGGGATATAGACAGGACCACTTGTAAAGTGTCTCCATTTTGGTTGAACTGTGACAATTTCTGTAATTGTAATTTGGTTTCTCGAACTTAAGTAACTTGTTTCTTAGCCAGGTGGTGGTATCCTTTAATCCCAGCACTCAGGAGGCAGAGGCAGGTGGATCTCTGTGAGTTACAGGCCAGCCTGGACTACAAGAGCTAGTTCCAGGACAGGCTCCAAAGCTACAGAGAAATCCTGTCTCAAAAAAAGAAAAAAAAAAAAAAAAAGAAAAAAAGAAAAAATGACCTCTGTGAGTTCGAGGCCAGTCTGGTCTACAGAGTGAGTTCCAGGACAGCCAGGACTACCCAGAGAAACCCTGTCTCAAAATAAAACAAAACAGTAATTTAATTCTATATTCTTTTCTTCCCTGTTCCATACCCGCAGAAATGCCCAACTAGGGAAGGTATTTATTCATCCCCTACAATTCATGAACTGAGCATACACTGGTTACCGCAAGCAACCATGAACTGTGTGGGTCAACACAGAAAACATTTCAATCTCCTCCAGAACCCTCATCTTGGGAAAACTTTGAGGGGACTTCCTCTGCCACGTGGGCCAAACTCTCCTTGCAGCCTCTGCCATGCTGTCTGCCTGCCTGTCTGTGGTGTTAATATCACATCTAATAAATCTCTCGTAAGAAGGACAATCCTGCACAGTATCACCCCTGAACTCCCAACACAAACCCTTTCAGAACTTTGTACTTTCAGCTTTATTCGACAGTTTCACTCAGGAGTATCCCTCTGTATTTAAAGCGGAAGACTTTCTTTACAGGGCATAGTAGCACAGTCCAGTAGAACTTGCTTTAACATACATGTGCTATTGAAATATGGTAGGGGCTAACGGCAAACTTAATTTTACGGTATCTTAACTCAAACGCAATAAGCAACAGGCTGCTAGGGGGGCCTCCTCTTATAAACTATATTTTGATTTGCACTCCCTGCCATCTAGGCAGTCCATGACACCCCAACACGAATACTCTTTTGAATTACATTTTGGAAGGGGTGGGTGTTCAAGACGGGGTTTCACTGTGTAGCTTTGGAGCCTGTCCTGTAGCCCTAGAACTCTGAAAAATCCGCTAGGATTAAAGGCGTGCGCCACCACCTGAATTACATTTTTGTTTCTCTCTCTCTCTCTCTCTCTCTCCTTCCCTCCCTCTCTCTCTCTTCCTCTCTCCTCTCTCTCTTTCTCTTTTCCTAATGTCACTCTCCACTCTCGGTTATCCTGATTTTTCTATGTGCTATTTTATTTCTATATCCTAAGGCAAAGGACATGTCATTCTGCTCTCCCACCCTAATGCTTTACATTCCCGCCAAGATTCTTATTTTTCAGATCTTAGCCAAACTATCACTTTCTCTAAAGCTTCGCTGGTCTCCTGGCAATCTTGTTACATCGCTCTTCTCTCAGAACCTTTCCACTTATTAATACGAAGATCTGCTGCCTATTAATATTCCTGATTACAGAAAGGTGTTCTGTTTACGTCTTTACTTCGGGAATTAGACGCACAGGAAGTACTTCTGAGGAAAAAAGTGGGAAGCGAGGGGGGAAGGCGACATATTCTTGGGGCAGCCGGTCGGCTAGTCTAGGTGCCACAGCCTAGTTGGCCAAAGCAAAGGTGGCCTCGAACCCGGACCTGAGTTCTGCTCTTCCCGGAGCCGAAGCCAACGCCCGTCAAACCTCCGCCTCGCCGTGCTTGCCAAAGAGGCACCGCGGAGGCACCGGCAAGCGCCACCCCCACGTACCTTGGACACCGAGGAAGTGGCCATAATCCACGGCACCGTGTGCCTGCGCACTGAACACTTCCGCGCGCCCTAGCGGAAGCAGTGGCGACTTCCGGCGCGGAGGCGGGGCGTGCGGAGGCGGGCTTCGGGTCGGCATGGCGTGCGCCTTCCGTAGGTCGATCGCCTGTCAGGTACTGTCGCGAGTGGAGAGCCCGCGGGCGACAGGGCCACGGGGTGCGGTCTAGGCCGGCTCTGCTTTCTCCTCGAGCAGCGGAGGGGGACGACCCTCGAAAGCACTGGGCACCTCCCTGTTTTGGCAATCCCGCTCGTGAGGAGTGTCTGTGGGTCGTGATTAGACCCTGTAGAAATTGCTAGTCCTCCTTCGTTTGTAGTCATTATTTGCTTTCATCAAGTAACCCTGTATTTTATTTAATTTCTAAATAAAATATTTAGCGTTGAATAGAGTAGATAAATTATGAATCATGCGCAACATATGTGCGCAAGCCTTTAATCCCAGCACTCGGGAGGCAGAGGCAGGAGGGTCTCTGTGAGTTCGAGGCCAGCCTGGGCTGCAAGAGCTAGTTCCAGGACAGCTAGGGCTGTTACACAGAGTAACCCTGCCTCGAAAAACAAAACAAACAAACAAAAAATTAATGCTAAGGGGCTGCGGTGATGGCTCCTTGGGTAAAAGTGCCAGAGTTCGAATTCCCAGAGCCTGTGTAGAAAAACCTGCGTGGCTAAGGAACGGTCCTGCCTGAGGTCTGCACAAACTTAGGCTCAGTGCGATTGAGTTGTTTTGGACAATTCTGGAGATGTTGCATATGCTTCTTAGACATAAAGTACCTGTTTATATCAATGACTTTAATGTCCAATCTGTGTGTCTGTATTTGTGTGTTCCTTCAGATGGAGAGGGCAGAGGACGAGGGTGTTTGTCTTAGTCACCGTCCACCTCGTTTTCTGAGACAGGGTTTCTAACTGAACCTGGGGTTTACCCATTCAGTTAGGCTAGGCTGGCTAGCCAGGGAGCTCCAGGTGTAATGGTGATTCTGGTGTGAGCTGAAGTCATTGTCTGGGACAGGCAAAGAAAGAATTGACTGTCTGGGGAAAACAACAGACCAAAATACAAGAAAAACGGGAGACAGAGAGAATGAAACAATGCTTTTTACTGAGGCCAACTTATGCCTCCGAATGGGGAGGAAAGAGAAATCTGGGGTTAGGGAGTCTGGGTTTATTTATGGGACTGGAGAGGGTGGGGTGGGTGTTTCAGGGTTTCTCTAATGGCTGTGCATGTCCCTCTGGCCCACCAGGGAGATGACCACAGGCTGATATGCACTACTTGCTCAGTTAGGGAAGTGGTCATACTTTGAAAGCCCCTTTCTCCGTCTTTGACTTGCCTTTCCAGCTGTTGTCCATGACTCTCTGCTGTTCTTTATCCCAGGAAGGCACTGCTAATCAGTGTGCCTTGCAGGTGTTGCTGTTCTAAGAGCTTGGCAGGAACTGTAAGCCCTGAGTTAGCCTCTGCTTTCTCTGTTCTCATCTTTATGGGACCAGTGTTTAGTTTTACCATGGCAGGAAATTAACACCTATCCTAACTACTGTCGTGGCTAACCTACAGCTCTCAACTGCAAAGGGGTAAGCGATAGTTTATTCTGGAGCCAAATTTTAGTAACTGTGGCCTAGGAACATGGATTTACGGTACACCAACTTCCATAGTTCCAGTATGGAAGCAGTTTAATGGAGTTTTTATAATAACAAAAAAAGAATGTTACAAATGAAAGCATTTAAGAAACATATTGGTGGAAGCATTGGTGAGGTAGGTTACAAGATGGGGTTAAGCCTTCTGTAAACCTTGGGTGCTGTCGGACAGCAGTCTTAGCCCTTCACTGGGTGGGAGCTAGGGTTTTGTTTAGTTAATGCACTCTGGAAGGTTTTTATGTTTGACACAAGTTAGGTCTAGGTAGTTGTCTCCAGATATTAGGTCCACAGGTGGGAGTGGCCAAGAGGAATTGCGATTAGGCTTCGGACCTGTAACATTCCAAACTCTCCGCAGCCACTGCAGGTTTCATCACTTAGCTGCTGCAGACACAGCTGCTTTTCAGGAATTCTTGAAATTGCCAAGGTGTAGCTGCAATTTTGTACTGGAATTCCTTGTCTGTGGGGCAGTTTGGAGTGGTCTCCTTCCTAAAATAGGTACAATCCTTACTTACTTACAATTTAGTTCCTATGCAAGGGCAACAGTGTCTTATATATGTTCCTCAAGAAAGCCAACTGGCTTGCTGACACTAGCACATAGCTCTATACTCCTCTTTTTTTTTATGCAGAAAAAACCATGCCATGTATTTTTATCATATTTCCCCTCCCCCATCCTCCTTATTTGATCTACTTGGTTGTTTCATACCCAGCTTTAGGCCCTTTTCTTCTTCATCCCAAATACCTCATCTCTCCACAGCACCAGCCCTGGAAGTTACAGGTCTGTGTTACCAGGCTCAGCTCTTACAAGGGTTAAGTTAGGGTTCCAAGCTCAGCTCCTTGTGCGTTCAGGACAAGCGCTTTGCCAGTTGAGCCTCAGCCCAGCCCTGTTGGTGCAATCTTCTGTAAACTTTTCTCCTTCCCCGCTCTTCTGGATGCAACATCCAGTTCCCAGAAGTCATCTCTCAGTCAGAGTGCTTGCACTGAAGTTAGGAGGCTTGTCTCCACCGCTGCATTTTGACCGGTTGTGGTTTTCTGTCATGGTCTCTGCTTGACAAAGTTCTTCCTCTCTTGTACGCCACATGGCCTAGGAATAACCAAGTTCTATGTGCCTGTCACAGGATTATTCTGAACATGGAAATGCCTATACCACCCAAACAGCATAACCACGAAAGAAGTTTCTTACGAACAGAGATGCACCTGTTTCTACTTATTATTTGTGTGCTAATGAGCAATCCTGGGCTTCTGGCATACCAACAGGGCAAGTAGCTAGTGCTTCACCGCTGAGTGAGCCCGTGGCCTTTGCTTTGATTTTTGTTTATTTTTTGTTTTGTTTCTTTACACCTGCTATTCCGATGGGTAAATCTTTTATGGGGTTCAGACATGGGGATCAGATTTTTCCCTAATATTTACTTGTTTCTATTAAGTGGTATAATTTTTTTCTGTTCTGTTCATTGTTATAGTATCAACACCTAGAATACTGTCTGGTACACATTAGGCACTCAATAAATATTATTTTAATGGAAAATAATTTTGGGTTCTCAGAGATTCATATCTTTTTTGAATATTTCTTTAGATTTTTTTAAACTGGCAAACATAAACTTCATTGAAAGACAAGTAGTCCTGCTTGCTACTTATGTTTTACTCTACCCCTGACTCTCAGAAACCTAACCTCAGTCTGATAGCTTTGTGTTTTCAAACCTTCTTTAATATGGGTCTCACGGCATGTATTTGAGGCTCACTTATGTTCAGTGTGTTAATGACATTTCTTTTATTGCTAGTAGTAGTCCATTCACTCTGGAACAGATACAGCAACAATTTTATCCTGTTTTGTTCTTTTTTACTTTTAGCTTTCCAGAGTCTTGGCCCTTCCACCAGAAAGCTTGATCAAGT